>NC_134481.1:28211255-28378567 GCF_964194025.1 Convolutriloba macropyga | reverse complement strand
TCTCCTTAATTACGTAAATTAATGAAATCTTGTTTTTTTGCGCTGGTTTAAGCTTAAACAAAATGGCCAATGTTTTCTTCTTTCCTGACTTTTTTCCATATTGGTTGCGTTTTTTCCAACTTCAAGGAATGTGTCCAATTTTTCAAAAAAATAAAAAGACCTGCTGCCCCTTTCCCCAGAACTTGATTTTGGGGATCCAGTAAACTAAAAAGACAAAAAAAAAATCGGAAAATGAAGAAAAATATGATTAATTGGCCAAAAGCTATTCTAAAGCATGCCCAATTTCGACAGAGCGTTTTCAAAGACCGTTTTTCTCGGGTTTTTGAACTATCTGGACCACAAATTTTGCCTTAATTTACAATGTTTTTTGCGGCATGCATAATTTTAGGGTCATACGGTCTTTTTTACTATTTGACCTGATCTCGAACATCATGAGGTCCAGACGGACTCGATGAGGTCAACTTCAATTACTGAATCAATATTTTGATCCGTGATAGGAATGTCTGCGGCTGTTTTTTATACTGCCAGAAACTTCAGAAAATAGTAAAACAAGGACAAATAAAAAAATCCAAAACGTTTTTTATGGGACTTTTACGTTTCAGTTTTAAATGCAGAATGGCCAAAGAAGCGTCCAATTGCGCTCCGTCAATAACTCAACAAATTTTGCCTGTAGATTAACAAATGAAATTGTTCCTCAAAATTTAAGGTTGAAGCTATGCGCTCGATTAGAAAAAAAATATATTATTTTGCTATCAAAAAGCCGAGAAAACATGGCTTTTTGCAAAAATTTCCAATTTATTGGACCTAGAATGTCTGTCAATTTTTATTTTTTTCTGTGGCCATCTTGACTCTTCTTTAGAAAAAAACTTTTTCTTACATTCCATGTTCTCATTTTTCACTTAAATTGAAAATTGAGCGGTAGTGGGCATTATCCCATTACTTTTTCATTGGAAAAATGTATATTGTCTGCACAGATCTTATTTTGAAAACCAACTGGTTTGGTATACAAAAAAGTGTTTTGTCAACGAACTCTAGTAACCGATAGAGAACAAATGGTGTTACGGATAAGGGAGAATATCTTTTTGCCAAATGATGGGAATTAAGGTGATTGTAGTTTTGTTTTGATCCGTTCGATGCTCGAAAGCCGCTCTGCATTTTGAAAATAATAATTACAATAAATACTTTATTAAATTATTGTTTCTTTCCATAATTGCTATAATACTGGCACTGTGGTATCTCTACCAAAGTTTTTGAGAGTCAACTTCCATTTATGTTTCAAGCGTTTTGAAGAATTCGTTTGAATATCTTTTTTCTGTAGCTCTAAGTTTCCTGTCAACTAAACTTTTAATATTGTTGTTGTTGGGGATTCGCAGCGGGTTTGCTGCTGGGCTGATTTTTGCCCAGACGTCAGTTGTTAAAATAGAGTCCAATTATTTCTGCATACATGGCAGAATATGATAGCAGGTATTCAAATTTCTGAATTTCAATAAACGTCAATTAAGAAAAGGCCCCTCTTTTTGTGGGGCAGTGGGTATATTTGGCGGGAGCGAGTCTATTCTACATGTATGTATGAATTCTGCTAGTAAGTAATGCACCAAAAACAGTTTCTGTAGCAATAGGAAATGATGTACAAGATGATTTTAATTTGGAATTTGAAATCTTCTGTAGGGTAATATGAGTTAAAAAAAAAACAAGCACCTTCTACTATGGCTTGAATGAAGTTTTAGGCAACGGCGCGCCAGTGTTTTGATCTTGTCTCACGGAGATAAAGTTTGAAGCTACGCAAGAGCGCGAAGCATTTTCCTGATGTATGTAATCATGTCAAAATATGAATTCTTTTTTGTCTCGTTCTCTCTTTCAACCTATGAATAGTTTTCGACGCTGACAGGCTAGTTCCGACTGTTTCTTGATAATTATACTGCAGCGAGGTCTCTGCTACAATCCTAAAAGAAGTTAAAAACCAAATAGTCTGTTACCAAATTTAAAAATGAACGTTTGCGCCATAACTAGTATTGTTAGGTGACCAGTTGGGTCTCTCCCATCATAGCCCCCCCCCCCAGCTTAGTGGTCATATAACCTATAGCCCCCCAATCATGGTAATTATACCATAATGGGGGCTATAATTTCATGGGGGGGTATAATGGGAAAGACCCGACCAGTTTACTCAATGAGTGTTTTCAACCAAAATGAAACCATATCTACAATAATAATAATAATAACAAAGGATTTAGGATAAAGTAATCCACGGGTTCACATAAAACCCGGTTATTGAGTTGTTCAAAATTTATTGTTATTTACGTAAAGGTTACAATATAGGTTAGAGTTTTTGAGTTCTCTGAATTGGTGAACGTGTTGAACTCGAATTTTATCTGCAATGCCTCCTAGGTGATCAATTATTCCGTGTCTCTGCACTGATCAATGCTATGGCAATTAAAAGCCATCGAAAAACGACAGCAGTTGCTAACGTGCTGCTCGACCGGGGAATCAAGTTTCTTGTGCTCGGTCACCCTCGTTGTAACGTGACTGCAAGTTTGACCGACATAGGTGGATTCACATCTACAATTATTTTCATGAACCCTTGAGATTTTTGATTTTTATCGAAACTCGACTCAAGCGAAGGCAAGGAGGTTATCATTTTCTTATTCGTAAGAATAAAATTTAACCGAGATATCTTTTCTTGTTTTTGTTTCAATCGCACTCTTAAATTGGGTATGTGTTGCGTTATAAAAGAGGATTGCGTCTCGTCTATTTTTCTGCAATGGTATATGTTTTTTCTCAGTAATTGAGGCTTAGTTTTCCTACAACGAGTTTTGTTTAAAATTTTTGCGATCCAACTTTCAGCGTACTGAATCCTGAACTATTTAATTCCTGGTTTGTTTAATGTGCCTCGTCAAAACTTTCCAATTACTCATGCAACGGCAAATCCTATACACAATGCCGTGTACTAAAAATTTTTATGTGGCAATGTGACTCAACTACGAAAGCTTAGAATTGTAGAGGCATCGGTAGGCTTGCGGTACCATTTGCATGAATTTTTATTTTCCTTTGGTACCACATATTGATGTCAAGAAAAGCCAGTTCGTCGCTTGCATCTACATTTTCAAATGTAAACTGAGATTATTACTTAAGATTTTTATGCAATGCGTTAACTTTTTTGAGCAATTATCCGCTGGTTGCTTTCGTAGTACATACAATATCGTCAACATATCGCGCAAAAAACCTCTAACTTGAGTTCTGTCATGAGTACTTTGTTGCAGTGATTACATAACCATACAACATCCCCCTTTATTTTGTTTTCTTCATTGCTTATTTTCTGGCACTTTGCATGAAACCAATTTCCACATTATTCACATTCAACTCCTTTACTATTCCAAACTAATTTTCTTGAAAAATCGGGGCATTTATCACAGAGATCTTTCTTCTCTGCTACTTTAATGTCTTTTCAGATATAATTGAGGCGTTTTAGAATATTGAACGCCAGTGTAAAGCGAATATGCGCTTCTGTGTGATCTGTTGTTTTGTAATTGCCTTTGTCCATCCGTGCTTCTCTGTGCAATGGAATTCATCGTATTGTGACTTTAAAAGCCTAAATTATGGATGCGTGCAATGTTCTTTGGAGAGAAGAAATCATCTCAGAGACCGGGACAAGAATCATGCGATTCCAATGGAACCTCACTTAGTGGAGGCTTTTCGCTACACAAACAGTTTTAATGTGTCGACGAATGAAGAAAATGTGGACGGAATTGCGTTTGTAATAACTCAGCCTGATGAGCCTCAATGGTTGACTGGATACTTTATTCAAATTAACATGGAGGAAGATAGAATTACAGGCCGAAGATCTAACAAGCTAAGATACAGACTTTACGTCAACTTTGACAATTTAGGTGCTAACGACAAACCAATAAAGGTTAGATTTTTAAATTTGAATTACTACCATGTAAATTAATTCTTCAAAGGGCGATGTTGCTCGAGTCTGCTACTCGGGTAAAGAATATTTTTCATCTTTCATAATAGTTTTTTTTGATTGAACAACGGTTTTTGGATCTATTCTGTCCCCCCCCCCCCCAGTGTTTTTTATGACCCCCAGTTTCAAATTGTATGATGTTATATAGCACGTTACTATGTAAGAAATAATTAGCACCTGCGCCTGGGGGTCATAAAAGATTTATGCCCACTAAGCTGGGGGGGGGGGGGGGGGGGGACAGAATAGATCCCCGTTTTCTTCAGCGTATTTTAAGAAATATCAAAGGAGACTATTAAATTTTATGATGAAATTTTTGAGATATGTTTCAATTTATTTACGCGGGTTGAATACCGTACAAAGTTATTGAGTAATATAAGATGGTCAGTCATGTTGAAGGCGCACTATGCCCTGATGATGGTATAATGATGTCATTCAAATGGTGCTCCTCATTTTGACACCTGTTAGCTTAGCCCTATAATTTGACACCGATTACCCCCGGTCACAATCGAATGGTTATCTTATTGCAAGATCTTATATTATTCATTTCACATTAATTCTAAAACCTTGTGTAACAACTAACAAACAAAAACAAGAGATGGGTAAAGAGTTTTCGAATATAAGTAGATTATTATATTTAAAAATTATTAAAACAATTAGGTAATACTGAACTCAATTCTTTTCTTAGTAACAAATTTTGACGTCCACCAGAAGTCAAATCTGAGCGGCAACTTTAATCACGCCGAGGCAGCAAAGTGAGCGTAAAAGCAAATGAGATGAATTTTAATCGTTATTCAGTCCTTCTTTTGTTATTTTTTAACATACCTCCTCTAAAATATATTTGAATTCGCCAGAAGACAGTGGAAAATGTGGATTTTTCCAAAGATATAATATACTGACCACAATCGATGTACTAGTTGACGATGATTGCAGAAGAACTGTGACCAGAACCCCTATCACCAGCCCAGCCACCGGGTTGCTCAAAATGTGATCCTGACTGAAAACCTCCCCAGCTTCTTTGCCTCCCAGAAGCTTGAACGCGCTCCCCATCAAGTCCAGAGAGCAAATGAAGGCGTATAGGAGCCCAAGTGCCAGTATGATGCGGACTAGCACCCACCACACAGGCTGCTTTTTGTTCAGTTCCTCGTCCGTCATGTCCGGAACCAGCTGGGAAGATTTTTTCCCCAGTTCAACGGTTGCAAACGAGTTCATCGAATCCGCGCTTGTTTTTTTCTCCATTTTTGTCAGTTTTGTCAACAATTTTTTCAATTGAACAATCGGATTTTGTTTTTTTTTCAACTCAAATTTATTTGAATGCGATGATACTTTTTGTTATTTGTTGTCTTTATTTGTTTTTCAAACTATAAGCCTCAGCTTGCTTCGAGCGCCAATTCGTGACAAAATGATTATAGTAGGTAAAGCCGTTTTTAATTCGCAAATTGAGCAGAATTTGAGCTACGCATATTTATGTTTTGCAAACTAGTCAAAACAGGATCGTGGCTAATCAGAAAAGAATTTCAATAAATTGACCAATTAAAACTTTTCTTTTGCCGAAAAGTTTAGTTAAAATCTAAACTCAGGTCGGTGTGTGTAATTGACTTTGATCAGACTTTATTCAACTAGTTTTTTGTTCATATATGCTCAGTTTTTGTTCATTTTCAAAAATTTTGTTCATGCTCTATGTACTGTGGCCAGAAAGTGGCGTGATTATGTTTTCACATTTAAGTATAGCTTGTTATTGCATTTTTAGTTCATTACTTATTCAAGGTAAAGAAACTCAATTTTCACTGTGATTCGTCAAGTATTTTGGCAGAAGTTACTTTTGCTGCTTAACTTAAACTAAATATCAACCAAATTTTTTATAATAATTTGATCGTTTTAACTACGATTCTTTACTAAAATAAAAAATTGTATAATTGTCTTAGAGATACTTATAACTAAAAGCTCTTTTTTTTTTAAAAAAGTTCAAATAGCTAAAAACTCACGATGTATAGAATGTGAACAGCATTGTTATCTTATTCTTTTTTGATCAAAAGTTGATTCTAATGTAATCCGATAGAATGTACGTCAAGTAATTTGAGTTTGAAGAAGATTCATCAATACTGGTGAACTAATTTGATGGGTATACTCAAATGTGAGCTTGTATATACTCAAATTGGTAGAAACGACCCATTAAAGCAGTTTTTTTGCATTAATCAAAAAATGCGCATAAGGTACATGCAGTTGTTGTTTGAAACTCTTAAGAGAAATAATTACACTTGAGTTACAAAATTGCATGGAAATTTTTCCATATCTTTTTGCCTTCAAAATATCTTTTTGAAGGCAAAAAGATATGGTTTTGACTTCAATTTACTTTTATAAAAGCAATCTGTTATTTGTCATCTTATGAACACTCATGGATGCTCCTAGAAGAGTACTTAAGTCAAATTCTCATGTCCTCCAGTGGCTTGAAACTCAACATACACTCGTTCATTTGGCTTAAAATGAAACATATCAACGATTTCTTACGTTTGTAAACCGAATAAACAGGCGAATTCCTACATTTGAAAATCAATCGCATCCACAATATGGAAAAGAAAAACGTCCGGGATTTCGTCGTTTTTATCTAACTAAAACCGACCATTCTCCTACGTTGGAAAACGAAAATCATTGGACAATGGATAATGCAGGCGTTAGAAAATTAAAACGCAATTTTAATTTTTCTGGAACTCTATTGAATTGTTTTTTTATCATAATACTAACAAGAGTTTTCCAGTATTTCAACATTTTTTCTTTGATAGCTCTGTGGTAACTTCCCGGAACTCCGAAACAAAGTAAATTATCACAGAAAAAATTGTATTGCAATAGCAGAAGTTACATCAAATACTGACCGGATCGAGGTTTGGTCAAAAAATAATGTGATATTAGCGGTGAATAGCGGTGAAAAAAAAACTTTTTTTCACCGCAAAGCGCGCGCATCTTTTAGCGTTAAATGCGGTGAATTTTTGTAAGATTTGCGGTTGTTAGCAGTGAAAATTTTTTCACCGCATTCACCGGATCTCTTACAAAAAAAGAAGCTGCCGTACAGGGGTTCGAACCCCTAACCTCCTTCATGTAAACAACCTCTCATTCCACTGCACCATCTGCCACGTACATCAATAATATTTCCTGTGAATATAAGATAAGCTTTGAAATTAGCGGTGAATGTTTGTAAGATTTCCGAATTTAGCGGTGCATTTTTTCACCGCATTCTGGTGGTAGCGGTGAAGTTTTTTTCACCGCATTCTGCTGTTAGCGGTGAAATTTTTTTCACCGCGTTTTGCTGGTAACGGTGATTTTTTTTCACCACATTCTGCTGGTAGCGGTGAAAAACTTTCTTTCACCGGTTAAGTGGTGAAAAAAATCACCGCTTAAAAATTTTGTTCTCCGCATTCATCGCATTGAGCGCAAATTTTACACCTTTTACTGAAACTCAACGCAAATATTATATTTTTTAGCGATTATTAGCGGTGACACCTCGACCCGGGTGTTTCAAATATCGCGAAGCAAGCCTTTTTCTGAACTTAGTCTGTTCATAATTTTAGTGCCCGTTCCATTCATTGTTCAAACCACTTTCAAAATAGGTTTACCCTTAAGGCTTATTTCTTTTTTGGCCGTCCATTCTTATTTTGTTAAATTGATCTTCGCCCAGAGGATGGACTTTTCGTTCAGATGTTTTCAAAAAGCAGGTGAGCTAACTCTTTGTGATTAGTTTGCCGAAGTTGTTGGGAACGCATGAGCGTGAAGTCAAAATGCATTCCTTTGAAGATCTTAAGCCTTAAATGGTCCGATTGTTATTGACTCCTCAGAACATTTGAACTCTTCTGTTGCTCGATAGTTGGTAATCTACTTCTCGTGCGCACAAGATACCCTTTTATGTGAAGTTCATAACTTTTGTACATCGCAATGGTCGAATCTAACTTAAATTTTAGTCAAAATTGCAATTTTTTTTCAAAAACTTTTTTGAAAAAAATTTAAGTTTTTATGATTTTATGGTTGGCTATAACACTCCTCTAAAGCTTGTATCTGAATTGTTGAAAAGTTTTAGCAACACAGAAGGAGTTATTTTTACTTAAACGTCTAGAATTGCATCACATTCCAAGTAAAATTTGCTAATTTGTTAAAATTCTTAAACGTTATAGAAAAGGTTTCATTTTTTGCAGTTATCACTTTTTAGCAGTTTTTGTTTCGCGCAAAATATTCATTAATATCAAACTTTGTATAGTTTATGTCTCGCGTTTTTGTAACAAAAAATTTTGTTTACAATGACGTAACACTATGATTTTGGGCTGTCGTGAGCAGTTTATTGTTTTACTATTATTAATATTATTTTGGTAATCATAAATCTAATTACTATAAATAAAATTTTTAGAAATTTTTATTATTATTATTCTTATTATTATTATTATTATTATTATTATTATTATTATTATCATTAATATTATTATTATCATTATTATTATTATAAATATTATTATTATTATTATTATTCTTATTATTATTATTATTATTATTATTATTATTATTATCATTAATATTATTATAAATATTATTATTATTATTATTACTATTATTATTATTATTATTATTATTATTATTTTTATTATTAATATTAATATTATTATTATTACTATAGTTATTATTATTATCATTATTATTATTATTATTATTATTATTATTATTATTATTATTATTATTATAAATATTATTATTATTATTATTACTATTATAATTATTATTATTATTATTTTTATCATTTTTATTATTATTATTATTTTTATTATTATTATTATTATTATTATTATTATTATTTTTATTAATATTATTATTATTATTATTATTATTATTATTATTATTATTATTATTATTATTATTATTATTATTATTGTTATTGTTATTATTATTATTATTATTATTGTGGTATATGCAAGAAGGAGACAGCGAGAATAAGTATATTCTGTTTGGAGAATACAACTCTGGCAAATAACACAAGAGGCAGAATTGCAATTATTGCATTTCGCGTGTCCACACTTTATGTGTGCGCACACTAAAATCTGTCAGCTTTAACGATAACACTTCGCTAACACTCACATCTAAGATCAGCTCCGCTGGTTCTGATGCTGTTGCTTTATATCAATATATACAACTAAGTATGATACTAGATTAACATATAGTTTTAAGAGTGTTCATATTTAGTACTTGTAGACCATTTGGTCACATGTTATGTTCTCCATCTGGAGTCAAGCACCATATTCCCCCTGTGAGAGAGAAGAATTTTACTAGTAAAATTCTGGCGCATAGGAAGCTGCTGACTTTATGTTTGAGATTGAGCTCTTTCCTGGTGAAGCCGTGGGAACATAATGTTCTTCGTTCATTTCGTCTTCACTTGTTTCTCTTTGTTGTTGGGGCTCATTTGAAGGCAGACTTTGTTTTTGTCTGTCGTTATTTGAGTTAGATGTGCTTGGTTCCTGATTGTTTTCGAAGGGTGTGCTTTGGAGATTTCCTGTTCCATGTCGAAGTGTTTTTGGTTCTAGTGGCAAAGTATTTTTGATTAGCTTTGGTGTACTCTTTAATCTTTGAATCTTCTCCACCGCTTTTTCGACTTTAGGTGAAGATAGCTTTGATGAGAACGTTGTCGGAATCTCCGGGCTGTCTGGTGACGTTATAATGAAATCGTATTTTTTGCTTGAGTTGTATACTTTGAGGGGGCTGCTTTGAGTTGAGTCCCAGGTGAGTGTTATCGCTTCTATTGTTGGCGACTTAGTTTTTTCGATTTCAGCACTTTGCAAGAATGATCTGTTTTGTAGAGCGTGTTTCTCCATGTGGAGTTTTGTTTTCGGTAAGGATGCTGCTCGGATTTTGGACAAAAAAGATTCGTTCGGTTTTGTTATTGATTTCTTTTTGTTTCTTTGTTTTGGTTTCGTTTCCTTTAGTTGCATTGTATATTTTCTCCTTCGTTGTGGTAAAAATTTTTGTTTCTTTTGTTTTTTCTCCGATACCGCTTTTCATTTTTATTGTGTGCATCTTCTTTTTTGTTGTTGTCTCTTTGGGTTGCTTTCGGCAATGCCTACCAATTGTTCGTGACTGTACAATTCTGGTTTTCCAGCTGGAGCGAGGTTCTTTGTGGAGCTTGGTCCTGGCATTAATGATCGTTGTTGTTTTTGGGCTCTTTCTTTTCCTCAAAACAAAATTGTTTGGTTTTTTCTTGATTGTTGTACTCTCTTAGAGATTTGCATGCTACCATGTGGAAATATCTTTTAGGTGGAGATGTTTGTTTTCGGTGTGATGGTAGTGGCTGTGCTACGATTGCTAAAGGTCGCTTTTTCTGTGTGTCAGTATCTAATGTTCTTGTGAGTGGTTTGTATTTAGTGATAGTGCCGTTTTCTATTATATCCCATTGTGGTTTTAAAGTGACTCCTGGTTCCGGTGCTTTACTTGCGATTGTTTCACATGTGAGTTGTTTTTTGAATAACTTACTGTGTATTTTGTCATCAACTGTGATTTCGAGTTTTGAAGGGGTGATCTTACCCGGAATGCGCTTGGGGCTAAGCAGGGGCGCCTTCTTGGAGTCTTCGCTGTCATTACTTTTGGTTGAGTGGTCACCGTCTGAGTGTGGCTCGTTCTGAGTTGGTTGTCTGTACTGTACATTAAGTTCGGGTTTGGAGTTAAGCTCCATGTCCCACATAGCTACTGGAGTTAATACGGGCTGCTTTAGTAGTCTCTGATCTAAGCAAAATTTGTAATATTTTTGTAAGATAGATTGCCGTTTTTTGGCTTTGTTACTACTTTTGAGAGCGCTGTGTTTGGCTTCCTTCCGAAGTGGGCTTTGAATGGTGTTTTTACTTAGTTCTGCTTGGGATTAGTCTTATTTTTGGAATTATATTTGCTATTTTTGTAGGAATGTCTTTCAATGACCATAGTGGGTCTAATGCCATTACTCATAACCTTCGTTTCATTGTTTGTATAAATCTTTCCACCATTCCCGTGGCTCTGTGGCCTCCATATGGAGCTACTTTTAGTTTAATGTTATTGTCTTTCCGGATAACATTAAAATCTCTTCATTTGAATGATTTTGCTTGATCACAACGTAACCAGCGGGAGATTCCGTGAAATTTACAATATTCCTCTATATATCTTATTGCGGTGGATGTGTTTCAGTCCCTAAATACTCGCGCAGTAGGGAATCGGGTAAACCTATCTACTGAAACTAAGATAAAGTAATTATTCGTGTGATTTCAGGACAGAATGGGACCTGCAAAATCCATTTGGAGTTCTTCTTTCGGCTCTGTAAGTGTTGGTTATTTACCTAGGTCTTCTACGTTTTGTTTTGGTAATACAGGTTTCAAATTTCTACCTTGTTTCGGGCATTCGTCGCATGCTTGTGCCTTTGCTGTAAGGTTTCCTTTGAATGTAAGGAAACCATACTAAATTTCCGAGGCATAGCATTCCTGCTTGTCCAGGGTGTTATTGGTGGATTGCATCTATATAACTGTTTTAATTGCGGAAGAAATACCAATTTGTTTTCATTAAGCATACATCCGGTCACTGTTACTGATAAATCTTTACGTAAGGAATAAAATATAAAATTATTTGTTAGTCTTTGAGACGTTCCCCATCTTTTTCTTTGGTAAATTTGTCTAATTTTGTCGCCTACTTGATGAATTATTCTCCAAGTACTTTGATAAACTTTTCCGGTAATCTGGTTTTATTTGGGGCAGGCGCTTAAATGGGAAAAGTGACGGGTGTAGATTTTTTTGTATTGGGCTACGGCCTTTTACAGTATTGTGTGTATCGTCTCTCTGAGTACTGATGGTAAAAAATGGGCGTCCAGATGATGATGGAGTAATAATTTTTAGGGGTATTTATTTTTCTATTTGGGCCTCTATATCTTTTAGTAATTAGTCTAATTGCTGTATCAATATGGGTCGATTTCTAGTAATTGCGTTAATCTTCTGAGATAAATCTTTTGGAGAATTTATGTAACTGCAGTTTAATCTTCTGTTTGATTTGGTTATGATTCTGTGTTTAATTTGAGATTGATTAATTGGAATTTGATTCACTCTTAATTTGTGTTCAGAAAAAGGAGTGCGACTTGTTTGTATGGCAAGAAAAGCAAAAAGCCTGTGCATGTGTTTGTTTGTTTTGAGTTAAATTTATTACATCACAGCTGCTTAGCAGGTTTTTGCGCTTAATTGCGTTGCTTAGGTTATTAGTGCGTAATATGTTCTGTGGTAGGATGAATATAAAATAATAATTGCTTTAGTTAATGATGAAATATGTATCTTCCTCTGAACGAGATGTTGCTTCTTCGTTTGTAATTCTACTGAATTGGTCATTAAATGGCATTTGCTTTCCAGGAATTTGTTCTATGTTAAAATTGCATGGGAGTAATCTACTTATTGTGTTAGCCTATTTTGATTTGCTTTATTATCTCTATTTTCATTCAATGCAGTATAGAGTGACTGATGATTCGTATGGAGTGTGATCTCAGCTCCGTGTAAATAATGTTTAAAGTGCTCCAGTGACAAAACAACTGATAAAAATTCTAGTTAATTTGTACTGTGACCTTGCTCCACTGAGTATAGGGACCTGCTTGCGAATGGTATTGTGTGCCATATATTATGTGTTTTTTGTTCCAGGCATGCACCTAATCCGTGATTATTTGCGTCGCATTTGCATCTAGTTTCTTTGTCTACGTCGAAATGTTTGTTTTCTATTATTTTCCATATTTGCATTTTTATGTTGTTGAATGTCGTAGTGTGTTTTTGTTCACAATTTGGTTTGTTTGAAATGGTTGTGTTTTCTTTCTTTAAGAGTGGGTGAAGAGTTTTGAAATTTCTGCTGAATTTGGAATAAATTTGCTTTAGTGATGGATGCTACGCTTGAATGATCCGAGCTGTTTTAAGGTTTTTGATGGGTCAAATTTTTGTAATACTTCCGTTTTGGAAATTAGTGGAGTGATTCCGTGTGGATTTATTTTAAAACCCAACTATTCGATTGTTTGTTTGGCGAATTTGCATTTCTGTAGGCTTCTTGCTAGACATTCATTGTCGCGTCTATCTAGTAATTCGTCTAATGCTTCTTTATGCTCGGTAATGTTTCCTTTTGTTGCTATTAGTACATCACTTAGAATTGCAAAATAATTTTCACATACTTCTAGAGTTTTGTCTGTTGTTTTTTAAAATGTTGCTGGTGTATCCGTGATTCCATAAAATCAATTTATAAATCTGTTTGCTCCTGTTGTTTTCCCCCCAGTATAATAAAATGGCAGTGTTTAGCAAGGTTTTCATCTAACGGGATTTGGAAATATGAATATTTGGGGTCTATTTTGCTGAACCACCATGAACCCTGGTTGTTTTTATTTGACGAGATCTGCATTGCGAGTGAATCCGTTAAGTGATCGTTGCTCTGCATTTGATATTTGTTTTTTTTTAATTGCTTTCTTTAGTTCTTTTTAGTCGACAGCTATTTTTATTGACGTGTCTTTCTTTACTGTTATTACCACAGGGCTGATGAATAGGTCATCGGGGCTTTTTCCAGACGGATAATTTGGTTATCGTTTATTAGTTTTTGTAATTCGTATTCAACTTGTTCTATTAAATGTAGTGGTATTCCGCGTCCTTTTTGTTGTGTGGGAGATTTTTTGTTTCATAGTAATTAATTGGCAATGTGGTTTTTGTTATTGCCTAGTCATATGCAGAGATGTGCGTATTTTCTGAACACTCATTTATATATTTTTTGTTCTCAATTATTTTCATTTATTTTGAAAATTTTGTTACCTTGATCGGACTGTTGTTGCATTAGTGTAGGTCCCAATTTTGCTAGTATATCTCTGCCCATGAGTTTTTGTAATTTGTGCTGTTTCACTAGAATGTCACAGTCGGCTCCTTTTTACGATCCTGAACTGAGATGCATTTGAATTTGATCAACTATTTGGATATCCGTATTTTTTAAGCACATGAATTTTGTTTGTCCATTGTATTTCTCCAAGTTTATACCTCTTTCTCTTTGTATATTGTCTTCTGCTGTAGTGATGTCAACGAAACTTCGTGCGATTCTATTGTCAGTTGAGTTTGCTTTTGTTTTCTAGTGTTGTTTGTATAATGATTTCTCCATTTGGAGTTGCTTTGTATATGTCTGAGTTTCTGGATTTCTTTCTATTTGGTTTAATTTGTTCCAATCCTCCATTAGTTCCGTAATGTAAATTGTGGGTTCAGGGTCAATCGTTTCTATTTCGTCCTCTTCCTCTAGCGGGGATTCGATTTCTTGGCCGTCCGTTTCGTTTATGTTCTTTAAGTTTCTCGATTGTGTTGGTTGTCGTTGTGTGCATTGTCCTCTTTTTCTTGGCAATGGTGGGGTTTGGGATTCGCACGTTTTTGCGAAGTGCCCTTGTTTTCTGTTTATTTTGAATTTTGAAATCTTTGCCGAGCAGTTGTTGTTGTGATTAGGTGTGAAGGATCCGCCGCACCTCCAGCATTGTGGATTTTGTTTCGTGTTTGGTGTGGGGAGTTATACAGGTTCTGTTTATCCCGGAGAAAAGTGTGCCACTGTCATATTCCAACAGGAATTGTTTCCTCTTAATATTTCTTTTTGATTTTGTTCGCCACTTACTCTTGCTAATACGAAATTTAGCGCTTGCGCTGGGGTTCTCACCTCCGATAGAAGCTACAATTAGATTGCTGTGTTATTCATTTCTCCAATGATAAAATCCTTAACAAGGTCTTCCTCTAGTGCTCCAAAGCTGCTTTGGCATCGAGTTCTCTTAATCTACTATCAAATGTTTTCAATGCTTCGTGTGGTTCTTGTCGAGCGTTTATTTTTTGAAAGCAGTCATAAGTTGTGGTTCTTGGTTTTGTGAAGATGATTATAAGTTCAAGAGCCAATTCCTATGTGGGGCATGTGTCGATTTTTGCGTGTGGATTGTTTTGATGATAAATTCGTGGTGCTTTGGTTCCGGTTGATACATAGAGTAGTTTTTATTTTTGTTTCAGCTTCATCCCAGGGGTAACGATCCACGAATGGTCCTCGGAGTTCAAAGGATTTACAATAATTTTCCCGTTATATTCTACTTCTCTGGTTTCCTATGTCGCTCATTCATTTTTCCTCCTCTTACTCACTTGGTCTGGCTTCCTCAAGGGAGGGCATCGCTGGATAAAAAAAAATTGCTGCCGTTGGTTTGATTCGTAACAGTTTGTCCAATTTTAAGTTTTCCTTTGCCATAACGGCTAGTTTACATGTGGAGAAACACTGCGACCATTCTTGACAGGCATTTGCTCCTGTCTTCCAGAATAGGGGAACTCCTATTGGAGACTTTTGATTGCTTGACTGCGCCATGTAGTGAGTGCAAGAATGAGACAGCGAGAATAAGTATATTCTGTTTGGAGAATACAACTATGGCATATAACACAAGAGGCAGAATTGCATTTATTGCATTTCGCATGTACACACTTAAAGCGTACGCAGACTAACACCTGTCAACTTTACGGATAACACTTTGCTAACACTCGCATCTAAGATCAGCTCCGCTGGTTCTGATGCTTCATATCAATATGTACCACTAAGTACGATACTAGATTAACATATAGTTTTAAGAGTGAGTGTTCATAATTAGTACTTTTAGATCACTTGGTTACGGTTTATGTTCTCCATCTGGAGTCACGCATCACACTTATTATTGTTATTTTTATTGTTATTATTATTATTCTTATTATTTTTATTATTATTATTATGTTTATTATTGTTATTATTATTATTATTATTATTATTATTATTATTATTATTATTATTATTATTATTATTATTATTATTATTATCATTATTATTATTATTATTACTAATATTATTATAACTATTTTTATTATTATTATTATTATTATAATTATTATTATAATTATAATTATTATTATTATTATTATTATTATTATTTTTATTATTATTATTATTGTTATTATTATTGTTATTATTGTTATTTTTTTTATTATTATTATTTTTATTATTATTATTATTATTATTATTTCTTTTATTATTATTATTATTATTATTATTATTATTATTATTATTATTATTATTACTTTTATTATTATTGTTATTAATAATATTATTATTATTATTTTTTACTATTATTATTTTTATTATTATTATTATTATTATTAATATTATTATTATTATTATTTTTATTATTATTATTATTATTATTATTAGTATTATTATTATTATTATTATTATTATTATTATTATTTTATTTATTCATATCATTATAATGATTACTATTTTTATTATTATTATTATTATGGTAATTATTATTCTTATTATTATTATTATTATTAGTATTATTATTAGTATTATTATTATTATTATTATTATTTTTATTATTATTATTATTATTATTATCATTTTTATTATTATTATTATTACTATTTTTATTATTATTTTTATTATTATAATTATTATTTTTATTATTATTATTTTTTTTTTATTATTATTATTATTATTATTATTATTATTATTATTATTATTATTATTATTATTATTATTGTGGTGAGTGAGAAAACTGGTTTTCGAGTCAATCATAAATTCCACTTGGAACGAGAGTAATACTATACGTAACACACGATAAGGCAGAACTGCGCTTTTGCATTGTTATGCATTTGCACTATGGGAGGTGCTGGACAGATACCTGTCATAATAATGTTAACACTTCGTAACACTTCATAACTCTCAGTTAAGATGAACAGAAAGTAATATGGCTTCACTATGATCAAGTACTGCACTTGATTATAATATATAAATTTATCATATAGTTTAGGAGAGTTTATATCTAATACTTATAGGTACTTGGTTACTAGTTTCTCAACTCCATTCGGAGATAGGTGCCTTGGTACCACACTCCCCCGGCCATTGTGAAGAATTTCACTTGTGTAATTCTTCCTCGTAAAAGTCGCTTGGTTTGATATCTGATATCGAGCTCTTTGCTGGCGATGGTGATGCAATGTAATGTTCTTCGTTACGTTCGTTTACCAAGATATTTTCAGTCGTAGGCTTAGTTTCGTCATTCTCTTTTTGGTTGTTTTTCAGTGCCCGTGCTGAGTCATGTGGTTTCGCTGATTTGTCTTCCATTGATGCCTCAGCTGGATTGGTGACGGCTTTTGAGCTGCTTTGTTTCTCCTTTTCCGATATGCCTCCATATGGAGTTGTTATGTTTAGGATTGGCGAGCTGCTAAACTTAGGAGATGCATTCAGTTTTTGTATTTTTCCGACCACATTGTCCAACTTTGGAGTGGAAATCCTTGACTCGAATTTTGGGGGTATTTCGGGACTGTCTGGTGATGTAATCATAAAGTCGTATTTGTTGTCTGATGTAATCACTTTTATTGGTCTATTTTCTGTGGAGTCCGAGATGGTTATGCATTCGATAGTTGGAGATTTTAATAATTCTTGTTCGTTGAATTTTATAAAGGATCGATTTTGTTTCTCCATGTGGATTTTCGATTGATCTAATGCTGCTGCTCTTGACTTTGTTCTGAATGTATCATTTGAGCTTGGTTTTTCCTTTCGTCCTTCTTTCTGGGGCATCACGTGTCTTTTGTTTCTACGCGGTGTGAAGTGTTGTTTCTCTTGCTGTTTCCTTGCAGACGTCTCTTGTGCCTTGTTAGTTCTTCTCTTTTGCTGTTGTGCCCTTTGATTCTTTTTCGCAATTGAAACTATTTGTTCGTGGCTGTAAAGATTTTCTCCGCTTGGAGCCGAGGTTGTTGCGGTGCTTGTTCCTTGTTTCAATTAATCCTGTCTTTGCTTCATTTGTCTCTTTTCTTCTAAACAAAACTGTTTAATTTTTTCTTTGTTATTGTTGTATTCTCGTAGTAATTTGCATGCTACCATGTGTATTAGTCTTTTTGGTGGTGATGTTTGTCTTTGTTGTGGTGTCAGTGGTTGTGTTACTATTGCTAAGTCGCTCTTTCTAATAACTGTATTTTTTCTGTTGTTAGTGTCAAGTGTGATTGTGTGTGGTGAATAATTTGTGATTGTGCCATTTTCAATTATGTTCCATTGTGGTTTTAGTGTTCCACGTGGTTCAGGTGCTTTTCGTGCTATATATTTTCGTGCTACTTGTTTTTTACCGTATATTAGTGTTGTAGTTTTGTCTCCCAAAGTGACTTCAAGTTTAGAAGGTATTATCTTACCCGGGGTGCGCGTGGGGCTAAGCAGCGGCGCATTCTCGGAGTCGTCGCTTTCTGATGTGATGTTTACCTCTGGTCTTGTTCCTTTCTTTGTACTGTAACTTCTCTATACTGTATGTTCAGTTCTGGCTCTGAATCCTGTTCCATGTCCCAGATGGCCGCAGGAGACAGGACTGGTTGCTTGAGTAGTTTGCGATCTGAAGCGAAATGTTTTATCTTTTTATATGATAAGTTTTGTTTGTTTGGTTTTGTGACTATATTTGATAATGCGGTGTTTGGTTTTCTACCAAAGTGTGCTTCGAATGGGGTTATTTTTGTTATTCTATTTGGAATTAGTCTGATATTCTGAATAATATTTGATACAATTGTTGTGATATCTTCAGATGACCATAATGGATCTATAGCCATTACACCTAATTTTCGTTTTATTGTTTGGATAAGGCGTTCGACCATGCCCGTTGCTCTATGATCTCCAGCTGGAGCTAGGATGAGTTTTATGTTGTTGTTCTTACAATGTACGTTAAAGTCTCTAGATTTAAATGCTTGTGCTTGGTCGCACCTTAATGACCGTGGTATACCGTGGAACTTACAATGTTCTTCTAGATATTCTATTGCTGTTGGTGCGTCGCAGTTTTTAAAGACTTGGGCGGTTGGGAATCTAGAGTATCTATCCACTGATACTAAAATGTAATAGTTGTCTGTGTGATTTCTAAAGGGGATGGGGCCTGCGAAATCCATTTGGAGTTCTTCATTTGGTTCTTCCAAATGTGGAAGTTTTCCTAGCTTTTGCTTAGGTATTATAGGTTTTAGGTTTTTACCTTGTTTTGTACACTCTTCGCATGCTTGAGCTCTCGAGGTTAGGCTGCGATGTATACAAGGAAACCAAATTAAATTTCCTAAGCTTAGCATTCCTGCTTGACCCGGGTGCGTTTGGTGTAAAGCGTCGATGACAAATTGTTTTAGGCTTCGTGGTATTACTAATTTGGTGTCGTATAGCATGCATCCGGATGTTGTTATGGATAGATCTTTTCGCAGTGAGTAGAAGTACCCAATTTTTTTCTTTGATCATTTTGATGATGGGTGTTAGTGTTCTGTCCTGTCGTGTTGCCTCCGCGAGGAATTCTTCTCCGAATACTTGTGAAAGGTGTTTCCTATAGTCGGGTATTGTTTTCGCTGTTGCTGAGGGGAAAGATTTGAGGATGGAGTTCTGGTTGTATTGGGTCCCGTCCTTTGCCCATGTTGTCGTTATCTTCCGTTTGGGTACTAATTGTGGTTAGAGCTGGTCTTGTTGTTAGATTGTCCATCTTGTGTGGTGTTGCTTTTTTCTTGTTGGGTGCTCTGTTTCTTCTAATAATGGGTCTGTTAGCTGTTTCAATGTGCGGTCTATTTCTAGTAATGGCGTTAATAAATTGATTTGTATAATGAAATTTTGTAGATGTTTTTGTAAAGTTTTTTAAAGGATTAGATAAAGAGTTAATTTGATTATGATTTAATTTGACTGAGTTAATGTGTTCCGTTTGGAGAGATTGTGTGTTCGAATAGCGTGTAAGATTTGGCGACTGTTTTCTAAGGCGAGAATGGCAAAAAGCGTGTTTTGTACGACGCTTGTGTTGAGAACGGTTAATGACGTCATTGTTGTTATGTGCATAGCTGGTGGGATTACGTAATGTGTTCTTAATTAGTGTAAATTTAAAGTCGTTTATCTGATTTATGATGAAATGTTTATCTTCTACGGATGGTGGGATTGCTATTCCATTTGGATTTCGACTAAAATAATTTGCGAATCCCATTTGTTTACCTGGGATATGTTCTATATTGAAATTAAATGGTAGTAATCTGTCAACCCAACGAGTTAGTCTACTTTGGTAGGTTTTGTTTCCTCTGTTTTCTTTTAGTGCTGTCAGTAATGCCTGATGGTCCGTTTGGAGTGTGAACTCCGATCCTTGTAGGTAATGTTTGAAATGTTCAAGAGACCAAACTACTGCTAGTAGTTCTAATTCCTTTGTACTATATCTTTGTTCTACTGTATTTAGGAATCGGCTTGCAAATGCGTTGGTGTGCCATATATTGTCTGTTTTCTGCTCTAGTGTTGCCCCTAATCCTAATTTACTTGCGTCGCATTTAACTCTTGTTTCTTTGTCCACATCAAAATGTTTGTTTTCTACGATTTTTGCTATTTGTGTTTTGATGTTTTCGAATGTTTTTATGTGTTTTTCTTCCCATTTTAATTTATTTGATGCTGTGACGTTTTCCTTTTTTAGTAATGGGCGTAATGGTTCTGATAATTTGGCTAAGTGTGGAATAAATTTAATTAGGTGGTGGATGCTACCCATAAACGATCTTAGTTGTTTTAGAGTTTTCGGTATATCGAGTTTTTGTAGTGCTTCCGTTTTGGTTATTAATGGTGTTACTCCGTGTGGAGTGATTTTGAATCCGAGCCATTCAATTTCTTGTTTTGCAAACTCGCACTTTTGTAAGCTGATTGCTAGTCCTTCTTTGTTTAGTCGGTCTAGTATTATATCTAATGTTTCTTCGTGTTCTTTTAGCTTCCCTTTTGTTGCGATTAGTATGTCATCTAAGAATGCGAAGTAGTTTTTACAACCTTCTAATGTTTTATCTATAGTTTTTTGAAATGTAGCCGGCATATCTGTTAATCCGTAGAAGCCGTTTACGAACCTGTATGTTCCTGTTGCTTTTCCTCCGAGTATGTTGAAGTTGCAGTGTTCAGCGATACTACCATCTAATGGTATTTGGCTGTAAGCGTACTTTAAGTCAATTTTACTAAACCACCATGGTCCTTCATTGTTTTTGTTTGATGCTATTTGCATTGCCAGTGAGTCAGTTAGATGATCGATGCTTTGCATTTGGTATTTATTTTTGTGGATTGCTTTGTTGAGCTCTTTTGAGTCTAATGCTATTTTTATTGACTTGTCCTTTTTTACTGTTATTACTACTGGGCTTATGAATAAGTCATCTGGGCATTCTCCAGACGGATAATCTGTTTGTCTTCTGTTAGATTTTGTAGTTCGTTTTCCACTTTTTCGACTAGATATAAAGGTTCTCTTCTTCCCTTGTGTTGTGTTGGTGCTTTTTCTTGTTTCATGATGGATTTTGCGATGTGATTTTTACTTCCACCGAGTCTTGTGCAAAGGTGTGGATATTTTTTAAATATCCATTTTGTTATGTTTTGTTCGACAATGTTTTCGTTGATGTTTTTTTGTTGATGGATTTTCTTACCTTCATTTTGTTGTTGTGTTAGAGTTAGTCCCAGTTTTGCGAGGATGTCCCTTCCCATGAGGTTTTGTGAGCCGTGTTTAACCACTAGTATGTTGCAGTTTTTTGCTGTCCAAGATCCTGAATGTAGTTCCATGTGGATTTGTCCTATGATGGGTATATCTTGGTTATTAAAGCATTTGAATTTCATTTGTCCGTTGTATGGTTCCATGTTTATCTTGTTGTTGTTTTGTAAGATTTCATTAGCTGTTTTGATATCAATGAAGCTCCGTGGGGATCCTGTATCTGCGAGCCAGTCTAATTTGTGAGTTTTATTTATGGTTGTTTGTATGAGAATTTCTCCGTGTGGAGTTCGGTTGTTTATGTCCCAGTTTTTTGTTTCTTTGAAGTCCCTTTCTATCAGATTAATTTTGTTCCAATCCTCCATGAGTTCTTTTATATACATTGCTGGTTCTGGGTCAATTGTTTCTTCGTCTTCCTCTTCTTCTAGTGGTGGTGCAATATTTTCTTCTTCTTCCTCGGTGATGTTTTTAACATTTCTTGTTTGTTGAAATTGTCGTTGTTGGTATTGTCCTCTGTTTTTGGGTAGTGATGGTATTTGTGAACGACACATTTTTGCGAAGTGTCCTTGTTTTTTGCATATATTGCATTGTGAAATTCTTGCTGGACAGTTGTTGTTGAGGTTTGGTGTGAACGATCCTCCGCATCTCCAACATTGTGGATATTGTTTTGTGTTTTGTGGTGTTGGAAGAATTTCTGGCTTTGTTTTCCGTGCTGATAGATGTGCAACCGTAGTGTTCCAGTTGGAGTTATTTCCTCTCAATATTTCTCTTTGATTTTGTTGTCCTCGTTCTCTTGCTAGTGCATAGTTGAGTGCTTGTGCAGGTGTTCTCATCTCCGAAAGGAGATCCATTTTTATGGCTGTGTTGTTCATTTTGCCAATGAAGAAGTCTTTTACTAGGTCCTGTTCTACCGCCCCGAATGCTGCCTTTGCTCCTAATTCTCGAAGTCTACTATAAAATGTTTCTAATGACTCATGTGGTTCTTGTCGTGCGTTGATGATTTGGAATCTGTCATATGTCGTGTTTCTGGGTTTTGTGAAAGTGATTGCTAGTTCGTGTGCGAATTCATACGTTCTGCATGTGTCTATCTTCGTGTGTGGGTTGTTTTGATGAAATTGTCGTTTTCCTTCTTGGCCGATTGATAGATACAATAAGCTTTTGATTTTTGTGTCCGCTTCATCCCACGGGTATCTATCCACATATGGTCCTCTGAATTCTATGGTCTTGCATTCATTCTCCCAATCAATTTTTCTTCTCTGATTCCTTATGTCTCTCTTTCTTAACTCTTCCTCTGTTTCGTTTGGTCGTGTTTCTTCTAGACTTGGCATTGCCGGATAGAATAATTTGGCTGGGGTTGGTTTTGTTCTCAACAATTTGTCTACTTTTAAATTTTCTTTTGCCATTACGGCTAATTTAAATGTAGAGAACCATTGGGCCCATTCTTGATTCGGGTTTGCTTTTGTTTCCCAGAATAACGGGACTCCAATCGGAGGTTTTAGTGCTGACTGCGCCATGTGGTGAGTGAGAAAACTGGTTTTCGATTCAATCATAAATTCCACTTGGAACGAGAGTAATACTATACGTAACACACGATAAGGCAGAACTGCGCTTTTGCATTGTTATGCATTTGCACTATGTGAGGTGCTAGACAGATACCTGTCATAATAATGTTAACACTTCGTAACACTTCATAACTATCAGTTAAGATGAACAGAAAGTAATATGGCTTCACTATGATCAAGTACTGCACTTGATTATAATATATAAATTTATCATATAGTTTAGGAGAGTTTATATCTAATACTTATAGGTACTTGGTTACTAGTTTCTCAACTCCATTCGGAGATAGGTGCCTTGGTACCACAATTATTGTTATTATTATTATTATTATTATTATTATTATTATTATTATTATTATTATTATTATTATTTTTATTATTATTATTATTATTATTATTATTATTATTATTATTATCATTATTATTATTATTATTATTATTGCGATACTCCGCTTGGAGATGCGACCAAGATATAGAAGTATTATCTATAAAAACTTTGAACTCTTATGTTATATAATAATCATTTGTAAAAATGGCCATCTTTGTGTTATCTTACATCGCCTACTCACAGTTGATTAGACTGGTCCTAGGCTGGTCAGTCTGAAAAGAGTTGCTATTTTGCAGACGTCTAACTGTTACTCTAGAAATCGGTTAACTTTATCTTGGCCTTAATTCAACATTATAAGTTGTTCCTTAAACCGGCAACATTGAGCAATGGTATAGAGCAAGACCATTGCTCTCTCCTTTACACAGTCCCAACTTAGAGTAGAACGTCAGATGCAAATCCTATCGGGCTTCCTGTCTACAGACAACACACAACAATATACACAACATCCTGCACTCCATGCGGAGAACGGAAGATTCCTTCATCACATGGCGCAGTCGAGTAGACCTCCAATTTGAGTTAAACGCTTCTGGGAAACCGGCGCAAATCCATCCACAGAGTGGCAAACCTGGATAGCAACCTTCAAAAGGGCCGTGATGGCACAGCGAAACATAGAAATCGACAAGCTGCTGCGGCTAAAGCCAGCAATAACGGAGCTATTTTATCCGACCATGCCAACACTCAAAGACGAATTCCGGAACGAAACAAATGATGAAGCACAACAACGCGAATAACGAAACGAGAAAAGACGTGTGGATTGGAAAATTAAATGCAAAATAATTGAGACAAAAGGCCCTACAGGAGACAGAATCCTGTGGGACGAAGCTGACATGAAAGTCAAAAGCTTAATATATTTATCCCTTGGAGCAGAGGCCTGCATAACATTCCACCAGAGAAACCCACGCACAAAAATTAAGTAATGTGCGACAAATGAAATAAAACATGAGTTTTCCCTCAACACGACCCAGAAATATCACATTTGACAGGTTCCAACTGTTCAAGGCATAACAACAACCAAACGAAAACCTAGAGATCTTCTACAGTAGACTACGAGAAGCAAGCTCACATTGCAGTTTCGAACACTTGGAGGAAGATATAGTCATGAACTTCTTTATAGGCAACTTGAACAACAAGAAGATCCAAATGGATCTCCTGTTGGAAGTCAAAACTCCACAACAAGATATTAACTAGGCCATGAACCGCGAACGCGGACAGGCAAATCAACAAGAGATACTGAGAGCTAACAACACCTCCAGCTGGAACCAGGTCAACTAAATAAGACAAAACAGAAGAACATCACAACCACTGTTACCTACAACCCCGGAAAAATAGAGACATGCTGGAAAGGCAACAACCCTTTCATTCTGAACCACTTGCAATTATGCCCAGCCAAAAACATAATCTGCAAAATCTGCAAGAAACAAGGGCATTTGTCGTCCATTTGTAAAGCACCCATATCGGAGCACAGAAGGCAGCCCCAACAAATCTGCTCAAACCCGGAAAATGGATGCTCAAAAACTTTACTCCTAGAAAAGGCACCAACCAAACACGTAGAGTTGGTCACATTAAAAACGATACGGAACAAGATATAATACAAAACTCCGAAGGAGAGTCAGAACAAGCGGAAGAGGTTGACGCAGAAGCAGCTCTGTATATCAAAGAGCTCACAGAAGACGGGTAAAACGGAAATCTAATAAAGCGAACAACATTTCATAAGGAGAAAAACTCAACAATTAACAACGACGGTTCAGGAGAATACTGGTAGGCGACCACATCAAACAATAAACAAATCTTCTGGCTAGCTGACACAGGCTCTTCAAGAACGTTCATGAACATGTCAACAGCAATGGAGATCTTTTTTTACGGGTCAAAAGCGTAAACTGTTCCAAATAACGGTTCTGAGAAATTCAAATGTTTCAACAACAATCAGATCAAAATAGAAGGAGTAATCCACCTGGATCCAAAATTAGGCTCATGGAACGCCCCTGACTGCCAAATCCTCCTGGTGAAAAACAAAACTAACAACATCATGGGTAGAGACATTCTAAGAGAGCTTGGGATAACTCTCACAGCAAGCCAAAATGCAGGTAAGAAAATACTCCGCATCACTGACACCTCCATAGAATCAAACATAATAAAATGGATACTAAAAAATGTCCAAAATTATGTTCACAACTGGGAAAATTGAAAAACCACTTGACTAAACCAACCATGAAATAAAGTTTCACCCCTGTACAACAAAAAAGAAGAAGAGTACCGATGCATTTGTTGTCGTAGAAAACGAACTCAAAAAACTGATACAAGACAAACAAATTATCAAATTAGACAAATGTTCTGACGAATTTTTTATAAGTCCAGTCGTAATAACAGTAAAACATGATAAAAGCGTAAAAATTGCTCTTGACTCAAAGAAACTCAACGTCGCAATCCACAAGCACAAATATCAAATGCAAAGTATTGACCACTTAATAGACGAAGTGGCAGCAAACATCTCCGAACGGAAGCAAGACACCGGTCAATTTTATTTCAGTAAAAATGATTTAAAATACGCCTATAGCCAAATCCCGCTGGACAACAACATACAAAAACATTACAATTTTAGCATATTGGGCTGTAAAGCAACGACAGCATACCAGTTTATCGAAGGTTTCTACGGCCTAACATATATGCCCGCCACATTCCAAAAAACAATAGACAAAACAGTAGAAAGTGTCCACTCTAAGTTCGCCTTTCTAGACGACATACTAATAATCACAAAAGGTTCACTTATTGGCCACGAACAGGAAATCCACAAAGTCCTAAACCTATTGGATAAAAAAAAACCTAGCAATAAAATTTCAAAAATGTGAATTTGAGAAATCGAACCCCACATGGCTAGGCTTTAAAATACATTCAAATGGAATAATCTCAACGCAGAAAAAATGCTAATCAATCTCAAAGCTTGAATTTCCTAAAACATTAAAGCAACAACGATCATTTTTGGGATGTATCCGTCACTTAAAATCATTCACACCATATCTTGCTAGATTAAGTGAACCCATCCGTCCCTTGCTTTCAAAAGGCAACATTGAACCTCAAAACAAACTAGACTGGAATCTAATCCACACGGACGCCTTCACAAAAATAAAAGAAGCAATGAAAGCAATAACCAAAAACAGACTGTTCGACGTAAAATGTTCTACAAGAGTCCGCTGCGATGCGAGTAAAAAAAACCTAGGGGCATGTCTAGAACAATTCATAGACACCGCATGGTATCTAATCGCATACGCTAGCCGTTTTTTCAATAACTTAGAGCAATGATACAGCACCAACGAATTAAAATTACTAACAGTAGTATGGGCATTAGAAGATTTCAAATACTACCTATATGGGTCCCATTTTACACTCCAAACGGATCATCAAGCACTGTTCAGCACACTCAAAGAAAACAGAGGAAATGAAACATTCCAAAACCGCTAACAAGATGGGTGGATAGACTCCTCCCTTTTCATTTTTCGGTAGAACAAATGCCAGGCAAAAACATGCGATTTGCAGATTACCTAAGTAGAAACCCTACAACAGAGGCGGTAACCCAACAGACAAAGACAAAAACCTTGTCATTAATACCAGAGAAGAAATTAAATTCGCGCTATTACGTAACAATATAGCTCCACATGGAGCAAACATTTCCAACTTTGCAAACAAGCAATACAATGACGTCATTAATACAAATCACACAAGCATAAGTAAAGCAACGGCTTTCTGCCAATTACCACGTTCAATTCAGTCGCTCTCCTTGCTTTAAAAACTCGATTCTCAAAATAAACAAATTCATTCCAACGCTAGATTAGTTGCGATTACAACACGCGCAAACCCATCCACAGAAACATCCAAAGTCCCCATCAAGAAAAGATACAGGGCCCGTATAGAAAAAGAACAATCCACATGGATCAACAAATTCCTAAAAACCCTAATTCAGTAGCTACACAAACAGACCCCACCTCCAATAAAAGGAAAGGATTAGATCTCCTAGATTTAGCTAGATATCAAGCAATATTTATCGCATACGACGAATACCCCACTCCCCTGTACCGCGAAAACCTTAACCGCGTATTCAACGAAGAGTTCATTGCACAAGTCTCAAAAAAAGATTTCAGTCCTGTTATCGAATTCGTTAAAAATGCCGAGTGGGAAAATTTAAAAGCATCAAACCTCTCTATTACCGCATTAGAAGAGACTTATTAGTTTCTCCAATCGGATGCTTAATTTAAGACTACGAACATGTTATCCCGAAAAAACTCAAAGGAATGGTCTTGGAAACAATACATAATAAACATCCCGGCCAGGCAGGAATGCTTGCACTCGCCCAACTCATATGCTAACCACCATATACTTTCCGATATAGTAGCCAAAGCCCATGCACTGCACAGAAAAAGGTAAAAACCAAAAACGATTAAGCCCTAAATCACTTTTACGAACATTACCCCCACTTTCGGAACCAAACGAAGAAGTCCAAATGGACTTTGCGGGACCAATACCTTTCACAAACAATACCCGATCAAAGTACATCTTGGTCACAGTAGACAGACGCTCCAGTTACCCGCTGGCCGAATCATTCAACAGTTGTGACACAAAAACAGCAATAGACTATTTGGACAGCTACTGTAAGGTACACGGCATACCTAGGTCAATCCATTGTGATCAGGCACAAGCATTCAAGGCTATAGAATTTGAAATGTATTGTTAAAAACAAAAATATTAAACAATTACTAGCTCCAGCTGAATACCATAGAGGTACAGGCATGGTAGAAAGACTAATACAAACAATAGAACGCAGACTAGCCTTACTCAACTTTGACCCCAACTGGACCCCAGCAATACTCAGTGAACGACTAGCTAACAAAATAGAGAACATCAGACTCATTCCTAGTGCAACCAAAAAAATAAGCCCTTTTGAAGCGCATTTCGGTAGAAAATCAAACACTGAAATTTCCAACATAGTCACTTAACCGTCACTCAAAATTTTATCAGAAAATAAACTACGTTCCAGCTGCTCAACAAAAAGATCCTGAAGCACGATGTACTCACCAACGAAGAAATGTGGCGTTACGACGGCCTCTCAGAAGACAACCACGACATTGCATACAGGGATTCCGAGGCACCAACCCCCATAAACATCGAAAGCAATGAATCAGACAACCGACCCCTTCAAGTACACTCACCACGTAAGACTACTACATCAGAAATTCACTTCACATTAGGTGACAAAACAACAAAAATAATAGTAAATAAAAAAACCTTGCACGTAAAACCATCGCACGAAATCAAAAGAACCACGTCCAACACTCGCACACTATGGAATATAATTCCAGATAGAACCATAACAAATTACATACCACACACAATCACTGTTTACACTCCACTAAAAAAACACAATCATTGGAAAAAGCGATTTAGCAATAGCAACAGAAACTAAACCACAATTTATATATATGGTAGCATGCAAGACTGTAGGAGAATATAAACGCAACCATGAAAAAATAAGAAATTTCTGTTTAGAAGAAGCCCGCAACAACGCTGCCCAATAATAACGAAGCGAAAAGGGACCTTAGAACTCTCCACATGTTTACATGACAAAGTAAAGAAGATCGCACAATCCAACCGGCAGAAACAGCAAAAACAACGTCCATCGAAAAAAGAAGGCAGCTTCAACACCAACATCCCCACGTACCCCGAGGACAAAGAAGCGGAGCCTCTCTTTAAACAAAACACCGTCACATTCTCCATCGGAGAAGAAAACAAAACAGCCACCCTCATTCAAAATCAGATTAAAACGAGCCGCGATCAAATACTCCACAGAAACTCCAAAGGAGCAACATCCGACAAACAACGGTTTCGTCCACTTTATCGACAACGTAGAAGAAAACTGCGAGACTATAGTCTACAACCTAGACTCGGACTCCCAATCTTCATCACTGATCAAAATAGTCGCCTCGTCAAGTGGAAACATTTTCTCGGACAGGACGCCCCACCACCTCAAGCGCCTTCACACAACACATCAAATGACGAGCAACAATCCGTATGCCCCATCTCACTCATTCCACTACCAGCAAAAGAGGCCCCGGAGACAAATGATCTTGTAAAACAAGTCTTAATGGAGCCATCTATGCCAGCAACCACACCCCAACAGCCAATCCGTAATGCAGAGCACGAAGACACTCCAACAGCTTCAGAGCAAAACCTGGCTATCGCTTCACAGAAACCGCCTCCGAAGGTGATATTCCTCGATGCTCGACCGGAGAAGACGAAACCGAACCCCAACCCACGCCAAGCACAATCCTCCAGGAGGACCCGACCAATTCAGACACGGTACAAGCAGTACACAAAAACAAGGAAACCGCCTCACATCCCGACCAACCCCATATGGAGCATTTCCATACGGACCAACTGCTATCCGCAACAAACACGAACGAAGCAACCGCCCAATCCGATTCCTACCCTGACAACATCCATCTACTCTTACAAGAAACTCCGAATGGAAATTCAAGTGTCTACGCCACCCACCCCCCAACCCCCGGTTTTGCCCAACAACGACGACTCATGGCACACGGACAATGAGAGTGTAAACTACAAAACGACCTACTGTACACAGCACTTTGTTTCCTGGTTTGGGGGAATGTGATACTCAGCTGGGAAATGCAACCAAGATATACAAGTATTATCTATAAACACTTTAAACTCATATGTTATTTATTAATCGTTTGTAAATAATTTCATCTTTGTGTTATCTTACATCGCCTAATCCCAGTTGATTAGACTGGTACTAGGCTGTTTAGTCTGATAAGAGATGCTATCTCGCAGAAAATGAACTGTAATTCTGGAAATCGGTTAATTTTATCGTGGCCTTAATTCAACATTATATTGTTCTTTTAACCGGCAACATTGAGCATTCTTATACAGCAAGACCATTTTTCTCTCCTTTACACAGTCCCCGACTTCGAGTAAAACGTCAGATACAAACGCAATCGGACTTCCCGTCTACAGACAACACACAACAAAATACACATCAGCCTGCACTCCATACGGAGGCCGGATAAGTCCTCCATCATATTTGTTATTATTATTATTATTTTTTTTCCATTATTTTTCTTATTATTATTACTCTTATTATTTTTATTATTAATAGTTTTATTATTATTATTATTATTATTATTATTATTATTATTATTATTATTATTATTATTATTATTATTATTATTATTATTATTATTAGTATTATTATTATTATTGTTATGACTAATTCAAAACGCAGGTCTCAAGTCGTTAATTTCTCTTCTCTTCACCGAGGGATTCGGTTCTATTTCAATATCAAACTATGTCAGAATAAGTTCAGTTAACACAATGACAAGAGTTACAGAAGGCAGTCAGACGATACCTGTTGGTACCAGTTAAAGTAGTTCAAGTAACAATAGCTAACAAATGGTTGCGTAATACAGATGAACAGTTTATGAAACAAAGTGAACTAGAATAAAGTTGTATGGGAGTTTTATAGTGATTGTACTAGGTAATCAGATTCATTTGCAGGTAATCCCTAGGGAAGGTGCCACCCGTACCACACACCCCCGTCGACAAGAATTTTGGGGTACTCAAAATTCTTCTGGATTGAAGAAGTCGCTTGTGTGTAAGCTCGAGATCGAGCTTTTAGTGGGAGACGTAGATGGGGTCTTGTGCTCCTCGTCGTTCGCGGACGTTGCGGTTGCGATATCGTTGTTCGTATCGTTTGTATTTTGCACTTGATGGTCGTTTGGGTGATCGTTTGCTGGTGCCGGTTCTGTTGCCGGTTCATCCAGGATGTTCTCAGAGTTGTCCTCGCTGATTGTTATTATAGTGGTTTCCGCCGTGTTTGCGTTTTCGGAAGTTGTCGAGTCCAGGTACACAACTTCGACTTTTTTGATAGGCGGTTGGATTGGGAAGTCCTCCGTGGAGCTCATTTCCAAGCCAGTGCTCTCGTGGTTGGGGTGGCTCCAGATTTTTTCGACAATTTTGTCCAATTTTGGAGTGGACTTCATGATGCCCTGGGGAAATGTTCGTGCTGGGGGAGAATACGAGCTGGAAGCTTGTTGTTGGTTGGTGGAGGCGTTTGTATCCACCATAAAGTCCTGTGGGTCGGATGATGTGATGATGTCGAAAGATTTTGTCCCTGGGGACTCGGGCTGGATGTTATGTATTTTGACTGTTGGCGAAAACTTGAGCTTGTCTTTGTTGACTGTTGTAAAGCTTTTGCTTTCCGACGAGCTCGAGTAGAGTAGTTTGCGTTCGGGTTTTGACTTTGCATCTCGGGAATGCCGTAGGGCGGCGGCTTTCGATTTCAGTTCGAATGTGGATGCAAGTGATGGTTTCGTCAATTTGGCTTTTGCATTTTTTAGCCATTGTGGCCTTTGGGGATTCCAGGGGGATTTGCTTCTTGGTGCTTGTTGGCGTTGCTGTTTCTGGGGTGGCTTCGACGTAGCTTTCTTTGTGGCTCGCTGGCGTTTGTGGGCCTGTTGATTTCTCTTGGCCATGGCAACTATGTCTGCGTGTCCCATTGGTTGGGTGTCTATTGCGCTGCGGCTGGGGCCCGGTTGGTTCTGTGGTGTCGAAGTTTGTTGGAGTGGGGCTTTTCGCTGTTGTTTCGCGATGGCCTCTTGTTGTTTGGCGAAGGCTGCTTTTTCTTCTAAACAGAACTTTCTTATTTTTTCTTGGTTGCGTTTATATTCGCCAACTGTTTTACATGCTACCATATGTATTAGTCTAGGTTTAGGCTCAGGTTCGGGTTCGCGGGGTTTTGTTTCGGTTACTATGGCTAGGTCGTTTCTTCTTATTACCGTATTTTTTCGATTATCAGTATCTAACGTTATAGTGTGGGGAGAGTAGTTAGTTATGGTACCGTCCGGGATGATATTCCATTGGGGTTTTAAAGTTCCCCGGGGCTCCGGTACTTTTCGTGCTAGAGTTTTTCTTGCTATGTTTTTTCTATTGTAGATTACGGTGGAGGTTTTATCGCCGAAGGTAATTTCTAATTTGTCAGGTATGATCTTACCAGGAACGCGCTTGTGGCTAAGCAGCGGCGCGTTCTCTGAGTCGTCTGTGTCGCTGTTGGCCGGAATTGGTTGGGTTTGCGCCTTGTATTGAATGTCAAGTTCGGGCTCGCTATCATTGTCCCAGTCCCACATTATTTCCCTGGGGAGCGCTGGGTGTTGTAGCGTTGCTTGATCTGAAGCATATTTATTTATTTGTTTATATGACAGATTTTTGCTTGAGGGTTTTTTAATTATGTTAGAAAGTTCTGTGTTTGGAGGTCTGCCGAAGTGGGCTACAAAAGGTTTTATTTTTGTTGTTGTGTTCGGAATTAGTCTTATCGATTCTATGATTTTAGCTACTATTGTTGCTAAGTCGGCTGATGACCACAGAGGGTCATGTTCCATTACGGCGATGCGCCTTTTTAGTGTTTGGATTAATCTTTCTACCATTCCCGTGGCCCTGTGATCTCCCGCGGGGGCTAGTATTAGTTTGATGTTTTTGTTTTTGCAGAAAATTTCAAATTCTCCTGCTTTAAATGCTTGGGTTTGGTCGCATCTGATGGAGCGTGGTATGCCGTGGAATCGACAATATTCTTCTAAGTAATTTAGTGCTGTTTGTGTGTCACAATCTTTAAATACCTCTGCGTGGGGGTATCTTGTTAATCGATCTACTGAAACTAGTATATAGTAGTTTTGTTTATGTTCTCTAAATGGAATTGGTCCCGCAAAATCTAATTGTACTTCTTCGTTTGGCTCACTTAGTTTAGGTAGAGTCCCTAGGGAATTTTTTGGGGTTAAAGGTTTGAGATTTTTACCTTTCTTAATGCAGTCTCCACATGACTGGGCTTTTGCCGTTACTTCCCTATGGATCCGAGGGAACCATACTAAGTCTGCAAGTCGGAGCATCCCAGCTTGGCCCGGGTGAGTCTGGTGGAGAGAGTTTATCACAAGTTGTTTAAGTAATGTCGGAATCATGAGTCTGTTGTCATATAAGACACAACCGGAAGGTGTAATTGATAAATCTCTCTTTAGGGAGTAGAAGTATGGGCTCACCCTCTTGAGAGTGTCCCAGTCCTTATCCTTAATGAGTTTTATTACCGGGGCCAATTGGCGGTCTTTTGCCGTTGCCTCTGCGACAAATTCTTCCCCAAATACTTGGTTGAGGTTTTTTCTGTATTGGGGCATATCCGTACAATTAGATAGGGGGTAGATTGGGTTTTGGGGATCGGGTATAATGACTGATCGTCCAAGTCCCTTGTTGTTCTCGTTATCAGTTTGAGTGGCGATAGTAATTTTGTTAGAGTCCATTTTGGTCTTGTTTGGCGCTCGTTTTCGTTTGATGATTGTTTGATCAAATGTATTTACTTGGGGTTTGTTTCTAGTAGTAACGTTGATGGTCTGGTATCCCTGGGGAGGTTTTAATGAATTTTTTGGATGTAACAGATAGATGGAATGTATTTTGTGGGTTAATCCCTGGGGATTTTTGGCTAAGTTTGAATGGAATTTTTGAGTTGAATTGAAAGTATTTAAAGTATTAGAATTGTTTGAATTTGGAAGAGGCGAAATAAGCTGCTGATAGTTGAAACGATTAAGGCAAAAAGCGTTATTGTATTCACGCGCGTGCTTACTATTAGTCGTAGTTGCTTGTCTTGTCTGGTATTTGTCTGTGCAAATAGCCGAATTGTAATTCATCGAATTTTGTGTGAGGATGAATTTAAAGTCATTTATTAAGTTCACTATATACTGCGTGTCGTCTGATGATGGGGGAGGTGGATTATTTTTTGGATGTCTGCTCAAATAGTCGGCAAACCCCATATTTTTCCCCGGGATATGTTCAAGATTAAAGTTGAAGGGGAGTAATCTATCCACCCAACGTGTTAATCTACTTTGGTACGTTTTATTACCGCGGTTTTCATTGAGGGCTGTTAAAAGTGCTCTATGGTCTGTTTGTAACGTAAAATCGGTTCCGAATAGATAATGTTTAAAATGTTCGAGAGACCATACTACCGCTAGTAATTCTAGTTCGTTTGTACTATATCGAGATTCGTGTTTGTTTAAAAATCGGCTGGCGAATGCAATGGTATGCCATTCGTTTTCGTGTTTTTGTTCGATGCATGCCCCTAATCCTTTTGCGCTTGCGTCGCATTTGACTCGTGTTTGTTTGGTGGTATCGAAGTGTTTATTTTCGATTATTTGATGTATTTTTGCTTTTATGTTCTTAAATGCAGTACTGTGTTTATCGTTCCAATCTAGTTTATTGTTTTTGGCGTCGGGGTTTTTCTTTAATAGTGGGCGTAGTGGTTCTGAGAGTTCGGCGAGGTTTGGTATAAATTTTGTGAGGTGATGGACGCTCCCTAGGAATGACCGTAGTTGTCTTAATGTCTTAGGGTTGTCGAGTTTTGTGATTGCCTCTGTTTTTGTAATTAGTGGTGTTATTCCACTTGGAGTTATTGTGAAGCCTAGCCATTCGATGACATTTTTGGCAAATTCGCATTTTTGTAAATTAATGGCTAGTCCTTCGTTGTTCAGCCGGTTTAAGATTTTGTCTAATTCAAGTTCGTGTTCTCGGATGGATCCCTTGGTGATTACTAGTATGTCATCAAGGAATGCAAATTTGGAGTTTATTCCATCTAGTGTTTTATCTATTGTTTTTTGGAATGTTGCTGGCATATCGGTGAGGCCATAGAAGCCCTTTAGAAATCTATATGTGCCAGTTGCTTGTCCCCCGAGGATGCTGAAGTTACAGTGTTTGGCTATGGAATTGTCTAATGGTTTTTGGCTGTATGTGTATTTGAGATCTATTTTTGAGAACCAGAAAATCCCTGGGGATTTCTTTCTTTGTGTGATATATAGTGCTACAGCGTCTACTAGATGGTCAATGCTTTGCATTTGGTATTTGTTTTTGTGTATTGCTTTGTTTAGTTTTTTCGAATCAAGTGCTATTTTGACTGATTTATCCTTTTTTACTGTTATTACTACTGGGCTAACGAACAGGTCGTCGGGACATTTTTCCAGTTTAGTGATTTGTTTGTCTTGTATTAGTTTGTCTAATTCGCGTTCTACTTTTTCGAGCAGATGAAGGGGAACTCGTCATCCTTTCTGTTGTATTGGGTTGTGGTTTTGTTTCAAAATCGATTTTGCTATATGGTTTTTTGATTTTCCTAATCTGGTACATAAATGTGGGTATTTTTTGTATATCCATTTGATTATATTTTTCTCTGTTTGGATAGTAGAGATTGAATTAATTTGGTTACCTGGGGATTTGTTGGGTTTTTGTTGGAGTGGAATTCCCAGTTTCTGAAGGACGTCCCTGCCCATTAGGTTGTTAGTCTTATGTCCTACCACTAAGATTCTGCAGTTCTTTGCTGTCCAGGAGCCGGATTGCAGGGTGATGTTGATTTCTCCGTCGATCTTTATATTGTTGTTGTTGAAACATTTATGTTTTGTTGGGCTGGAATATTGTTGTAATTTTACTCCAGGGTTATATTTCATGATTTCGGTTGCTTGTTCCGTCGTGATGAAACTCCTTGGGGATCCTGTATCCGCCAACCATTGTACTTTTAGATTGTTTGTAGTTGTTTGCACCCAGATTTCTTTTGTCGAGTTCGCTTGGAGGTGAATGTTTTTTACTTCCGAGAATGAGTCTGGTGCGATGTGGTTAATGTCCGCCCAGTCCTCTGACAATTCTTTAATGTATAGTGCGGACTCCGGGTCAACGGACTCTGTCTCTTCCTGTTCGGGTTCTTCCTCCTCGATTAACTGTTCCTGTATCTGTCTTACTCTGAGTTGATTGTTTTGTCCCTGGGGACGTTGTTGTTGAAATCTTTGGTTGGGTTTTCGGGTTGGGAGTGGGGGTATCTTAGACCTGCACATCTTGGCAAAATGTCCCGTTTTCTTGCATATGTTGCAGGTAGCTTGTTTGGCTGTGCACTGGTTCATGTGCCCTGCTGTAAATATACCCCCGCATCTCCAACATTGCTCGTTTGGTTTGTTTTGTTGTTGGGTGCGTTGGATGGGACGTGTGTTTTTGTTTGAAATTGCGTTTACTTGGTTGGTCCAGTTGGGGGCTGATGATCTGAGAATTTCTTTTTGATTCTCTTGCCCTCTTTCTCTTGATAGAGCAAAATTAAGTACTTGTGCAGCGGTGCGTACTTCGGAGAGGAGTTCCATTTGGATTGTCGTATTGTTCATCTTGGCGATGAAGAAATCCTTTATTAGGTCTTCCTCTACGTTGCCCAGGGCTGCCTTGGAACCCAGCTCGCGTAATCTGCTCCAAAAAGTTTCCAGTGTTTCGTTTGGATTCTGTTGAACTGTTATGAGCTGGAACCTATCAAAGGTTAGGTTTCTGGGTCGAGTAAAGGTTATACCTAACTCGTATACGAGTTCGTTTGTGGAGCAGCGGTCGATGACAGTGTGGGGGTTTCGCTGATGAAATATTCTTATGGCTTCGGTCCCCAGGGATAGGTATGTTAGGCTTTTCACCTTCAGATCGGCTTCGTCCCACGTGTATCTGTCTATCATTGGCCCTCTGCTCCGTATTTGTTTACACTCGTTTTCCCAGTCTACCTTGCGACGTTCGTTTCTTATTTCTCTCTTTCGATTTTCTTCCTCGCTTGCGTTTTCGACTCTTTCTTCTAGGGTCGGCATTATTGGATAGAATAAATCGTTTGCTGTGGGTTTGATTCGTAGAAGTAAATCCACATGCATATTTTCCTTGGCCATTACGGCCATTTTAAACGTGGAAAACCACGTTGGCCATTCGTTTGACGGGTTTGCCCCGCTTTCCCAAAAGAGGGGTACACCAATCGGTGACTTCATTGATGGCTGCGCCATGTTATGACTAATTCAAAACGCAGGTCTCAAGTCGTTAATTTCTCTTCTCTTCACCGAGGGATTCGGTTCTATTTCAATATCAAACTATGTCAGAATAAGTTCAGTTAACACAATGACAAGAGTTACAGAAGGCAGTCAGACGATACCTGTTGGTACCAGTTAAAGTAGTTCAAGTAACAATAGCTAACAAATGGTTGCGTAATACAGATGAACAGTTTATGAAACAAAGTGAACTAGAATAAAGTTGTATGGGAGTTTTATAGTGATTGTACTAGGTAATCAGATTCATTTGCAGGTAATCCCTAGGGAAGGTGCCACCCGTACCACAATTATTATTATTATTATTATTATTATTATTATTATTATTATTATTATTATTATTATTATTATTATTATTATTATTATTATTATTATTATTATTATTATTATTATTATTATTATTATTATTGTTAATATTGTTATTATTATTATTGTTATCATTATTATTATTATTATTATTATTATTATTATTATTATTTTTATTATTATTATTATCATTATTATTATTATTATTATTATTATTATTATTATTATTATTATTATTATTATTATTATTATTATTATTATTATTATTATTATTATTATTATTATTATTATTATTATTATTATTATTATTATTATTATTATTGTTACTATTAATATTAGTATTGTTATTAATTAATTTTTTCTATTTTTATTGATATTATTATTTGTCAAGAAGGATGTTTGAGAATGCGAGTTGTCTAGAGATTTGTGGGTTTAGTGTGTTCCTACCTGGGTTCGACCAAACCAGTTGGTTATCTAATTCTGATGTATTGTGTAAAGGTGAAGATGTTGATGATCTGTCTAGTTCCTGACTCATAGGAATAATCTGTTCTTATTGTAATAAAACACTGTAGTGCAATAATATTCAATTGTCCACGATGCGACTGTTTTCTATCGCTATAGTTTATCGTCTGCACTTTCTTAATGTGTGATTAACACGTTTCTATGTTTAACGTAACAGGTTGCTGCAAAAGAGCAACTAACACCAATTGGCATATATTTACAAAGACAGTAATTAGATAACATATGCATAGAGTGTTTATAGGTAAATAATTTAGTACTTGGTTACAAAGTTTCTAGATACTGTAAGCTCCAGTATCACACTTCCCCTTCTCTGGAATGAAACAGTGTTTCACAATGTTTCATTCAGTGCCTCTATGTCAGCTGAGTTTATGTCAGATATTTCGCTTGTTGGGGATAGTGGAGGTGTACAGTATTCCTGTGATGTCGTGCTACTATTGTACGACTTTTGTGATGTGGGCTCGGTCTTTTCAATTGCTTGTTCTTCCGGGCTTGCATCTTTTGTATTGTTTTTGTTTTCTGATACCAATTGGTCTGAGTTGTTGTCATTATTTTCCCGTTGTATTTCCTTGCCAGTTGGTAGCGGAAATTCTTTCCTCGTGTCCTTGATTGTCTCTGTGTTGGCTAATTCTTGTGGTGCAGGCAGTATTGAGATAATGTTCGCTTGATCTCTTTCTAATCTGGCTTGTTCTTTTTGTAGGATGGTTGCGATTTCGTGTTGTTCGTTAGTTTTGTTCTCTGTGTCGAGGAATGTCACTTTTGGGTTGTTGAAATTTGCTGTATTATCATTTAATCTCTGTATTTTTTCAACTGTTTTATCGATTTTTGGAGTTGATTTAGTTGATTTGAAGTCATAGTTGTTGATTACTTCGTTATTATCATTGTTTCTATCGAAATGTGCTGGTGGGCTGTTCGGCGATGTGATCATAAAATTTTTCGGGTCGCTTGATGCGAATATAGTTTGGGGTGATTCGTTTTCTACGAATTGGTAAGTGATTGTACTTGGTGATTGTTGTAGTGCATTCGTGTCTACCTGTATAAATGATCTGTTTTGTTCGTGTTCTTGTGTGCTTTGTAGTGCCATCATTTTCGAACGTTGCTTAAATGTTTCTCCTGGATTGACTTTTGGGGATTGCGGTCGTTTTTTGGAATCGCCCTGTTTTGGTCGATTCTGTTTCTTGGTTGTTGTCGGGCTTTTATTCTTTTGTTGTTGTTTACGCTGATTTTGGCTTGCTACTTGACGAACTTTAGCTGGGCTCCAGTTGGTTGGTTCTGCTCTTTGGCGTGTGTACCTGGGCTTTGTTTGTTGTATTCTGTGTTCGCCAGTTGGTGGGGTCATCTTTGTTACTTTCTGTTGTTTTGCTTCTTCTAAACAAAACTTCTTAATTTTTTCTTGGTTTCTTTTGTATTCACCATTTGTCTTACATGCTACCATATGTATTAGTCTTGGTTTTTGTTGTTCTTGTATTGTTTCTCTGATAGGTTTTTGTTCGTTTACTATAGCAAGATGATTTTTTCTTATTACAGTGTTTTTTCTAAGTGGTGTGTCTATGGTTATTGTGTGTGGTGAGTAATTAGTGATGGTGCCGTCCTCTATTATGTTCCATTGTGGTGCCAGTGTATTACGAGGTTCTTTTGTTTTTCTTGCCAGTGATTTTCGTGCGACGTTTTTTCGTGTTTTTATGTATTTTGTAGTTTTATCACCTATCGTGAAGTGGATTTCAGATGGATATATCTTACGTGGTGACTTTGTTGTTCTGGAGGTTGTTGCTAATGGTACATTTTCTGAGTCGTCGCTTGAAGTTACTTCTACCAGTTGGTGGCTGCCTGTTGGTGTTAGGTTTGTGGGTGTAGGCGGTTGAGTCTCTTCGTTGTCATTGTCACTTCGGTATCTGATGTCGAGTTCTTGTTCCGAATCACCATCTCGTCGCCAGATCTCCTCCATGGTGAGGGCATTCTGCTTTAGCACTTTCTTGTCTAAACAGTAGTTTGTTAGATTTTTGTAAGAGAGGTTTTTGTGTGATGCTTTTGTTGTGATGTTCGATATTTCAGTGTTTGGTTTTCTTCCGAAGTGTGCTTCAAACGGTGATAGTTTTGTTGTAGTGTTGGGTATTAATCTGATGTTTTCTATGATATTCGCTAACCTGTTGGTTAGTGTTGTGTTAGACCAGTTTGGGTCTATATCTAATACCGCTAATCTTCTTTTTATTGTTTGGATTAGTCTTTCTACCATGCCTGTGCCCCTATGGTCACCAGCTGGTGCTAGTATAAGTTTTATGTTTTTATTTTTGCAAAATATGTCGAATTCTTTTGCTTTAAATGCCTGTGCTTGGTCACATCTAATTGAACGTGGAATTCCGTGCACTTTACAGTAGCTTTCGAGATATTCTATGGCTGTGTTTGTGTCACAATTGTTGAATATTTCTGCATGAGGGTATCTCGATAGTCTATCTACTGTTACTAAAATATAGTTATTTTGTGTGTTATTCTTAAATGGAATTGGACCTGCAAAGTCCATTTGTATTTCTTCATTGGGTTCTACTAGTGTTGGTAGTGAGCCTAGATTGGTTCTTGCAATTATTGGTTTTAAATTTTTACCTTTTTCAATGCAATGTTTGCAGCTTTGTGCCTGTGCGACGATCTCGCTATGGATGTGTGGATACCATATGAATTTCGCAAGGGCCAACATGCCCGCTTGTCCTGGGTGTTTGCTGTGAACTGTTTGCAGGACCATCGGTCGTAATTTGGCTGGAATAACTAAACGGTTGTCATATAAAAGGCAACCCGATGGTGTAACTGAAAGGTCACGGTGAATTTTGTAAAATATGGGATTTGTTTTCTTCAATGAAAGCCAATCTTGTTTTTCTACGAGGTCGATAATCGGACCTAGGTCCTTTTTTGAGTTTTCTGCTATAAATTCCTCGTTAAATACTTTCATGAGATTAAATCTATAATCGGGTGTTGGTTTGTCATCTATAGCTTTAAATAATTCTTCGTGTTTATCAGGGATGAGGGGAAGTAGGCCTTTGCCTTTATTAGAATCGATATCGGTTTGTGTGCTGTTGTCACGCACATTTTTGTTAGTAATTTGTGTCTCCATTGGAGTTTTAATTTTGTTTGGGCCACGAAATCGTTTGTTTATTGGAATTTCGAATGTGTTTAATTTTGGACGAGCGCGAGTTGTAATTGCGATTAATTTTGGTTTGATTCTTGTTAACAGAGAGTGAGAAAGAAGCGACTTACTTTTAGATTTACTATGGCAAAAAGCGTTTTCTTTTGTGTGTGTGTTTTCTTTAGCATGGTTGACGTCATTTCGTTCGTTTTGAATTAAGCTCTCTGATTGGTTTGAATTACCAGTTGGTTTATTTGAACCAAATGAATTTATACTTTGTTTTAAAATTGCATGCTTCATTTCCTCTATTAGGTTTATTACAAACTTTTCGTCGTCCTCGTTAGTAGATGATGGTGCGCCTGATGGATTTCTACTTAAGTAATCTGCGAAGCCCATATTTTTTCCCGGTATATGTTCTATTGTAAAATTAAACGGAAGTAGTCTGTCTACCCATCTTGATAATCTGCTTTGGTATGTCTTGTTGCCTCGATTATTTTTGAGTGCTGACAATAGTGCTTGATGGTCCGTTTGGAGGGTGAATTTATTTCCATATAGATAGTATTTAAAATGCTCTAATGCCCAAACTATTGCTAACAGTTCAAGTTCATTTGTGCTATATCTTTCTTCTAATCTGTTCAGGAACCTACTGGCGTATGCAACTGGTTTCCAAATTTGGCCGTGTCTTTGTTCCAGGCATGCGCCTAGGCCTTTTTTGCTTGCGTCGCTTTTTATTCTTGTGTCTTTGGTTATGTCAAAGTGTTTATTTTCTGTAATGTTTATTATTTGTTTTTTGATATTTTCGAATGCTTCTGTGTGTTCATCCTTCCAGTCTAGTTTGTTTTGTGCTTTTGTATTGTTCTTTGATAACAGTGGTCTTAGCGGTTCAGATAATTCTGCTAGTCTTGGTGTGAATTTTATTAGGTGATGTATGCATCCCATGAATGATCTGAGTTGTTTTAATGTTTTTGGTGTTTCCAATTGGTTGATTGATTCGCATTTCTTTTTTGTGGGCGTTATACCAGTTGGTGTTATTTCATAGCCTAACCAAGTTATTTGTTTCTGTGCAAATTCACATTTTTGTAGTTTTATTGCTAGATTTTCTTTGTCCAATTGGTGTAATATTTTGTCAAGTTCTTTCTCGTGATCTGTTAATTGTCCTTTTGTTATTACTAGTATGTCATCTAGAAAGGCAAATTTATTATGACAATTTTTAAGTGTTACGTCAATGGTTTTTTGGAATGTTGCTGGCATATCTGTTAATCCGTAGAATCCGTTTAGGAATCTGTATGTGCCTGTTGCTTTTCCTCCTAATATGTTGAAATTGCAGTGTTTTTGTAGTTGTGGATCTAATGGTATTTGGCTGTAGGCATATTTCAAATCTATTTTCGAAAAGTAAAATGTTCCTTGTTCTGTGCTTCGTTCAGAGATGTAGCTTGCAACTGCGTCTATTAAGTGATCGATGCTTTGCATTTGGTATTTGTTTTTGTGTATTGCGTCGTTTAATTCCTTAGAATCGAGTGCAATTTTGACGCTTTTGTCCTTTTTAACAGTGATTACTACGGGGCTTATAAAGTATTCATCTGAGCATTTTTCCAATCTCTTGATTTGTTTATCTTCAATTAGTTTTTCTAGTTCTTGTTCTACCCTTTCTAGTAAGTGAAGTGGTACTCTTCTACCTTTGTGTTGTGTTGGTATAAAATTTTCTTTGAAATTTGATTTTGCCACATGGTTTTTTGAACGTCCTAGTCTTGTGCATAGATGTGGGTACTTTTTGAATATCCATTTTATTATATTTTGTTCTGTCGCTGTGTCTGATACTAAGTTAATTATCTTACCAGTTGGTTTTGTGGCCGTGAGGACTATTCCCAGTTGTTGTAAAATATCTCTCCCCATAATTGGTTGTGGTAGGTGTTTGACCAACAATATTCTACAGTTATTTGCTGTCCATGCCCCCGATTTAAGTGTGATGTGCAGTACTCCTAGGATCTTTATATCCTGGTTGTTGAAACATTTGTATCTTGATTTCTCGTCGAACATTGTTATTTTGCTTTCTTTGTTTAGTTTTGTGATTTCTTTTGCTTTTGTGTATTCCAAAAATGAGCGGGGTGAACCAGTATCTGCTAACCAATCCACTTCCGTGTTTTTCCCCTTTGTTTTGACCCAGCATTCACCTCCAGTTGTTTTGTTAACTGATATGGTGTTTATTTTCTTCACTTCCACAGGTCTTATTGTGTTGACTGATGACCAGTCTTCCATTAGTTCCTTTATGTATAAGGCAGCTTCTGGATCGACAGTTTCTTCTTCTGTTTCTTGTTCTTCCTCGCAAATGTCTTGTTCTTTCACGTGTCTCACTCTTCTCGTTTGTGGTGTTGATTGTTGTTGTTGTGTATTCTGCCTGAAGTCCTGTCTGAACGTTGTGTTTCTTCGTTCTGGCATTGGGGCTTTGCACATTGTTGTAAAGTGACCGATCTTCTTACAAATTTTGCAAGTGAAATTGTGGGCTTTGCACATGTTTAAGTGATTTTTTATAAATGGGTGACCACATTTGTAGCAGGGTTCAATTTTACCAGTTGGTGGGGTTGGTAATATTGGTTGTTGTGGTGGGCGTTGAGTGAAGGATGTTCTTGGTCTATTTCTAATGTAAGATACTTGTGACCAGTTGGTGCTGTTGGAGTATGCTCGCAAAATTTCCTGCTGGTTTGCCTGACCTCTTTCTCTATTGATTGCAAAGTTGAGTACTTGTTGTGGTGTTCTTACTTCTGATAACAAGTCCATTTGTATTGACGTGTTGTTCATGTTTGAAATAAAGAGGTCCTTTACTAGGTCTTCCTCTAAATCTTTAAATTTGCATAATGCTCCTGCTTCCCTTATTCTGCTATAGAATGTCTCGAGTGATTCATGTGATTGTTGCATGGATTTGAAGAATTTAAATCTGTCAAATGTGGTGTTTCTTGGGATAGTGAATGTGATGTTGAGTTCATGTGCGAGTTCATTTGTGGTGCATTTTTCTATTTGTGTGTGTGGATTTTTCTGGTGGTATGTTCTTCTCGCTTCCGCTCCAAGTGATAAATATATCAGACTTTTTACTTTCGTGTCTGCTTCATCCCACGGTATTCTGTCGACCATTGCTCCTTTTCTCTCTATTGTCTTGCATTCATTTTCAAAATCAACTCTCCTTCTTTCGTTCCTCTGTTCTCTATTTCTTGCCTCATCTTCTGTCTCTCCTTCAAATTCTTCTTCGTATGTTGGTAGTGTGGGGTAGAATAAGTCTGTGGGTTGTGGTTTCAATTTGAGTAACTTATCTACTTCAATACTGTCGCGTGCCAATATCGCCATTTTTAGAGTTGAGAACCATTGTCTCCATTCTATTGGTGGTGTTGCGCCGGATTCCCAAAATGGGTTTACTCCTAAAGGAGTTTTGGCTGACTGCGCCATGTCAAGAAGGATGTTTGAGAATGCGAGTTGTCTAGAGATTTGTGGGTTTAGTGTGTTCCTACCTGGGTTCGACCAAACCAGTTGGTTATCTAATTCTGATGTATTGTGTAAAGGTGAAGATGTTGATGATCTGTCTAGTTCCTGACTCATAGGAATAATCTGTTCTTATTGTAATAAAACACTGTAGTGCAATAATACTCAATTGGCCACGATGCGACTGTTTTCTATCGCTATAGTTTATCGTCTGCACTTTCTTAATGTGTGATTAACACGTTTCTATGTTTAACGTAACAGGTTGCTGCAAAAGAGCAACTAACACCAATTGGTATATATTTACAAAGACAGTAATTAGATAACATATGCATAGAGTGTTTATAGGTAAATAATTTAGTACTTGGTTACAAAGTTTCTAGATACTGTAAGCTCCAGTATCACATTATTAATATTATTATTACTAATATCAAAATTTTTAATATTATAAATTATAATTGTTTTCGTCATTATTATTTCTATTATCATAATTCTTCTTATAATTATTAATATTATTATTATTAATATTTTTGTCACTTTTATTATCATTATCATTATTATTATTGCTATTATTATCTTTATTTGTATATTTTTTTTTGTTATTATTAATATTTTTGTCGTTATTATCATTATTATTTTTATTGCTATTATTATTTTTCTTCTTCTTATTATTATTATTATTATTATTATTATTATTATTATTATTATTATTGTTATTATTATTGATATTAATAATATTATTATTATTATTATTATTTTTACAATTATTATTTTTATTATTATTATTATTATTATTTTTTATTATTATTATTATTATTATTATTATTATTATTATTATTGTTATTATTATTATTATTAATGTCATTGTTATTATTATATCATTATTAATATTATTATTATTATTATAATTTTTATTATTACTATTATTATTATTATTATTATTATTATTATTATTATTATTATTATTATTATTATTATTATTATTATTATTATTATTATTATTATTATTATTATTATTATTATTGTGGTGAATGAAAGAACTGGTTTTCGATTCTATCGTAAATTCCACTTGGAACGAGAGTAATACTATACGTAACACACAATAAGGCAGAACTGCGCTTTTGCATTGTTATGCATATTCACTATGTGAGGTGCTAGACAGATACCTGTCAGAATAATGTTAACACTTCGTAACACTTCATACCTATCAGTTAAGATGAACAGAAAGTAATATGGTTTCACTATGATCAATTACTGCACTTGAATATAATATAAATTTATCATATAGTTTAGGAGAGTTTATATCTAATACTTGTAGGTACTTGGTTACTAGTTTCTCAGCTCCATTCGGAGATAGGTGCCTTGGTACCACACTCCCCGGCCATTGTGAAGAATTTCACTTGTGTAATTCTTCTTCGTAAAAGTCGCTTGGTTTGATATCTGATATCGAGCTCTTTGCTGGCGATGGTGATGCGATGTAATGTTCTTCGTTACGTTCGTATACAAGGATAATTTCAGTCGAAGGCTCAGTTTCTTCATTCTCTTTTTGGTTGTTTTTCAGTGCCGGAGCTGGGTCATGCGGTTTTGCTGATTTGTCTTCCATTGGTGCCTCAGCTGGATTGGTGACGGCTTTTGAGCTGCTTTGTTTCTCCTTTTCCGATATGCCTCCATATGGAGTTGTTATGTTTAGGATTGGCGAGCTGCTAAACTTAGGAGATGCATTCAGTTTTTGTATTTTTCCGACCACATTGTCCAACTTTGGAGTGGAAATCCTTGACTCGAATTTTGGGGGTATTTCGGGACTGTCTGGTGATGTAATCATAAAGTCGTATTTGTTGTCTGATGTAATCACTTTTATTGGTCTATTTTCTGTGGAGTCCGAGATGGTTATGCATTCGATAGTTGGAGATTTTAATAATTCTTGTTCGTTGACTTTTATACAGGATCGATTTTGTTTCTCCATGTGGATTTCTGATTGATGTAATGCTGCTGCTCTTGATTTTGTTCTGAATGTATCACTTGAGCTTGGTTTTTCTTTTCGTCCTTCTTTCTGGGGCATCACGTGTCTTTTATTTCTGCGCGGTGTGAAGTGTTGTTTCTCTTGCTGTTTCTGTGGTTGTTGTTTCCTTGCAGACGTCTCTTGTGCCTTGTTAGTTCTTCTCTTTTGCTGTTGTGCCCTTTGATTCTTTTTCGCTATTGAAACTATTTGTTCGTGGCTGTAAAGATTTTCTCCGCTTGGAGCTGAGGTTGTTGCGGTGCTTGTTCCTTGTTTCAGTTGTTCCTGTCTTTGCTTCATTTGTCTCTTTTCTTCTAAACAAAACTGTTTAATTTTTTCTTTGTTATTGTTGTATTCTCTTAGTGATTTGCATGCTACCATGTGTATCAGTCTTTTTGGTGGTGATGTTTGTCTTTGTTGTGGTGTCAGTGGTTGTGTAACTATTGCTAAGTCGCTCTTTCTAATGACTGTATTTTTTCTGTTGTTAGTGTCAAGTGTGATTGTGTGTGGTGAATAATTTGTGATTGTGCCATTTTCAATTATGTTCCATTGTGGTTTTAATGTTCCTCGTGGTTCAGGTGCTTTTCGTGCTATAGATTTTCGTGCTACTTGTTTTTTTACCGTATGTTAGTGTTGTAGTTTTGTCTCCGAAAGTGACTTCAAGTTTAGAAGATATTATCTTACCCGGGGTGCGCGTGGGGCTAAGCAGCGGCGCATTCTCGGAGTCGTCGCTTTCTGATGCGATGTTTACCTCTGGTCTTGTTCCTTTCTTTGCATCTTCTCTATACTGTATGTTCAGTTCTGGCTCTGAATCCTGATCCATGTCCCAGATGGCCGCATGCGACAGAACTGGTTGCTTGAGTAGTTTGCGGTCTGAAGCAAAATGTTTTATCTTTTTATATGATAAGTTTCGTTTGTTTGGTTTTGTGACTATATTTGATAATGCGGTGTTTGGTTTTCTACCAAAGTGTGCTTCGAATGGAGTTATTTTTGTTATTCTATTTGGAATTAGTCTGATATTTTGAATCATATTTGATACAATTGTTGTGATATCTTCAGATGACCATAATGGATCTATAGCCATTACACCTAATTTTCGTTTTATTGTTTGGATAAGGCGTTCGACCATACCCGTTGCTCTATGATCTCCAGCTGGAGCTAGGATGAGTTTTATGTTGTTGTTCTTACAGTGTACGTTAAAGTCTCTAGATTTAAATGCTTGTGCTTGGTCGCACCTTAATGACCGTGGTATACCTTGGAACTTACAATATTCTTATAGATATTCTATTGCTGTTGGTGCGTCGCAGTTTTTAAAAACTTGGGCGGTTGGGAATCTAGAGTGTCTATCCACTGATACTAAAATGTAATAGTTGTCTGTGTGATTTCTAAATGGTATGGGGCCTGCGAAATCCATTTGGAGTTCTTCATTTGGTTCTTCCAACTGTGGAAGTTTTCCTAGTTTTTGTTTAGGTATTATAGGTTTTAGATTTTTACCTTGTTTTGTACACTCTTCGCATGCTTGAGCTTTTGAGGTTAGGCTGCGATGTATACAAGGGAACCAGATTAAATTTCTTAAGCTTAGCATTCCTGCTTGACCCGGGTGCGTTTGGTGTATCGCGTCGATGACAAATTGTTTTAGGGTTCGTGGTATCAATAATTTGTTGTCGTATAGCATGCATCCGGATGTTGTTATGGATAGATCTTTTCGCAGTGAGTAGAAGTACTTGTTGGATTTTCTTAAGGCCTCCCAATCTTTTTCTTTGATCATTTTGATGATGGGTGTTAGTGTTCTGTCTTGTCGTGTCGCCTCCGCGAGGAATTCTTCGCAAACTCGCACTTTTGTAAACTGATTGCTAGTCCTTCTTTGTTTAGTCGGTCTAGTATTATATCTAATGTTTCTTCGTGTTCTTTTAGCTTCCCTTTTGTTGCGATTAGTATGTCATCTAAGAATGCGAAGTAGTTTTTACAACTTTCTAATGTTTTATCTATAGTTTTTTGAAATGTAGCCGGCATATCTGTTAATCCGTAGAAGCCGTTTACGAATCTGTATGTTCCTGTTGCTTTTCCTCCGAGTATGTTGAAGTTGCAGTGTTCCGTGATACTACCATCTAATGGTATTTGGCTGTAGGCGTACTTTAAGTCGATTTTACTAAACCACCATGGTCCTTCATTGTTTTTGTTTGATGCTATTTGCATTGCCGATGAGTCAGTTAGATGATCGATGCTTTGCATTTGGTATTTATTTTTGTGGATTGCTTTGTTGAGCTCTTTTGAGTCTAATGCTATTTTTATTGACTTGTCCTTTTTTACTGTTATTACTACTGGGCTTATGAATAAGTCATCTGGGCATTTCTCGAGACGGATGATCTGTTTGTCCTCTATTAGTTTTTGTAGTTCGTTTTCCACTTTTTCGACTAGATGTAAAGGTACTCTTCTTCCCTTGTGTTGTGTTGGTGTTTTTTCTTGTTTCATAATGGATTTTGCGATATGATTTTTACTTCTACCGAGTCTTGTGCAAAGGTGTGGATATTTTTTAAATATCCATTTTGTTATGTTTTGTTCGACAATGTTTTCGTTGATGTTAAGGATTTTCTTACCTTCCTTTTGTTGTTGTGTTAGAGTTAGTCCCAGTTTTGCGAGGATGTCCCTTCCCTTGAGGTTTTGTGAGCCGCGTTTTACCACTAGTATGTTGCAGTTTTTTGCTGTCCAAGATCCTGACTGTAGTTCCATATGGATTTGTCCTACGATGGGTATGTCTTGGTTATTAAAGTATTTGAATTTCATTTGTCCGTTGTATGGTTCCATGTTTATCTTGTTGTTGTTTTGTAAGATTTCATTAGCTGTTTTGATATCAATGAAGCTCCGTGGGGATCCTGTATCTGCGAGCCATTCTAATTTGTGAGTTTTTTTTATGGTTGTTTGTATGAGAATTTCTCCATGTGGAGTTCGGTTGTTTATGTCCCAGTTTTTTTGTTTCTTTGAAGTCCCTTTCTATCAGATTAATTTTGTTCCAATCCTCTATGAGTTCTGTTATATACATTGTTGGTTCTGGGTCAATTGTTTCTTCATCTTCCTCTTCTTCTAGTGGTAGTGCAATAGTTTCTTCTTCTTTCTCGGTGATGTTTTTAACATTTCTTGTTTGTTGAAATTGTCGTTGTTGGTATTGTCCTCTGTTTTTGGGTAGTGATGGTATTTGTGAACGACACATTTTTGCGAAGTGTCCTTGTTTTTTACATATATTGCATTGTGAAATTCTTGCTGGACAGTTGTTGTTGTGGTTTGGTGTGAACGATCCTCCGCATCTCCAACATTGTGGATATTGTTTTGTGTTTTGTGGTGTTGGAAGAATTGCTGGCTTTGTTTTCCGTGCTGATAGGTGTGCAACCGTAGTGTTACAGTTGGAGTTATTTCCTCTCAATATTTCTCTTTGATTTTGTTGTCCTCGTTCTCTTGCTAGTGCATAGTTGAATGCTTGTGCGGGTGTGCTCATCTCCGAAAGGAGTTCCATTTGTATGGCTGTGTTTTTTTCATTTTGCCAATGAAGAAGTCTTTTACTAGGTCCTGTTCCACTGCCCCGAATGCTGCCTTTGCTCCTAATTCTCGAAGTCTACTGTAGAATGTTTCTAATGACTCATGTGGTTCTTGACGTGCGTTGATGATTTGGAATCTGTCATATGTCGTGTTTCTGGGTTTTGTGAAAGTGATTGCTAATTCGTGTGCGAATTCATACGTGCTGCATGTGTCTATCTTTGTGTGCGGGTTGTTTTGATGAAATTGTCGTGTTCTTTCTTGGCCGATTGATAGATACAATAAGCTTTTGATTTTTGTGTCCGCTTCATCCCACGGGTATCAGTCCACGTATGGTCCTCTGAATTCTATGGTCTTGCATTCATTCTCCCAATCAATTCTTCTTCTCTGATTCCTTATGTCTCTCTTTCTTATCTCTTCCTCTGTTTCGTTTGGTCCTGGTTCTTCTAGACTTGGCATTGCCGGATTGAATAAGTCGGCTGGGGTTGGTTTTGTTCTCAACAATTTATCTACTTTTAGATTTTTTTTGCCATTACGGCTAATTTAAATGTTGAGAACCATTGGGCCCATTCTTGATTCGGGTTTGCTCCTGTTTCCCAGAATAACGGGACTCCAATCGGAGGTTTTAGTGCTGACTGCGCCATGTGGTGAGTGAGAAAACTGGTTTTCGATTCAATCATAAATTCCACTTGGAACGAGAGTAATACTATACGTAACACACGATAAGGCAGAACTGCGCTTTTGCATTGTTATGCATTTGCACTATGTGAGGTGCTAGACAGATACCTGTCATAATAATGTTAACACTTCGTAACACTTCATAACTATCAGTTAAGATGAACAGAAAGTAATATGGCTTCACTATGATCAAGTACTGCACTTGATTATAATATATAAATTTATCATATAGTTTAGGAGAGTTTATATCTAATACTTGTAGGTACTTGGTTACTAGTTTCTCAGCTCCATTCGGAGATAGGTGCCTTGGTACCACAATTATTATTATTATAAAGTTAATGACAATAATAATGACAAAAATTTTATTATTTTTAATTTTTTTTTATTATTATTATTAATATTATTATTGTTAATATTATTATTATTATTATTATTATTATTATTATTATTATTATTATTATTATTATTATTTTATTATTATTATTATTATTTTTATTATTATTATTATTATTATTGTGGTGAGGAAGTGCATCCTCCTTAGTAACAAAGACTCCAAACGTACTATTATAAACACTTCTACAAACTCATTATGTCTATTATATCTATCTATTAACTTCTGTAAATACGTACTTAAAAGTTATGTACCGGCCGTTCACACCAGCCACCTGAGTTGTTAGTTCCAAACGGAACAGAGAGAAAAGGCGCACACAGTATCTAACGCAAGTATAAAGCAGCAGCTGAATTCAGTGTTTCAGCCTTTATCTTTTGACCTTCAAGCCTTTAGGCCAACTCTAGAGCATATCGATAAACCGATAAAAGCGCATCACCACATGGCGCAGTCAGCAAACCTACAGCGAACCCCTGTAGGAATCCCCTTCTATTGGGAAAGAGGTTTTGACCCACAAACGGACTGGCCCACATGGGCAGCGACCCTCAAGATAGCAATAATTGCAAAAGAATCTTTGAACGTGGATACGCTACTCCGTTATAAACCAGAACCGAAAGATCTGTTCTATCCAGCCGAACCAACCTATGAACCTCCCGTCCAAAACGAAACTCAAGTCCAAAAGAGAGAGAGAGAGAGAGAGATCAACGTAATGTTAAGAGAAAAGTAGACTGGGAGAACGAATGCAAAGCGATCGAATTCAAAGGACCACTTGTAGACGGTATCCCTTGGGACGAAGCCGACACAAAAGTCAAAAGCTTAATCTACTTGTGTATTGGAACCGAGGGCCAACACATCTACCATCAACGTTTCCCCCACTCCAACATTAACACAATATCGGCATTCGAACTATTCCATGAACTATCACTTTCTTTCACACGCCCGAGGAACACAACTTATGATCGGTTCCTCTTATTCACCTGTAAACAGAAAGAGAATGAGAAACTAGAAATATTCCACTGCAGACTGAAAGCCTTGGGAGCTCAATGCCGCTCGGGAACCGCAGAAGACGATCTAATCAAGGATCTGTTCATAGCCTTCATGAACAACACGGAGATCCAAAGCGAACTCCTCACGGAGACAAGGACCCCTGCCCAAGTACTCCAATACGCACTCAACAAGGAGAGAGGCCAAGAAAACCAGCGAGCAATAGCAGGCAGACTAAGGGCCACAAACACCCTGGACAATCAGATTGCCCATATTGGCTCCAACCAATACTCCCAACAACGACGTCCACAGCCTCAAAACAGCCGGAGCACAACTAAACAACAAAGACGCCCGCAACAACAAAGAAACCAAGGACAATACAACCCATGTCGACGATGCGGGGCCCCATTCTCACTCGAACACCTCCAAATCTGCCCCGCCAAAAAGGCACAGTGCAACAACTGCAAACGAGTAGGGCACTTTGCAAAAGTCTGCCGCTCCACCAGACCCACCTGGAACACCAACCAACAGCAACTCGGACTAAACAATCCACCAGCAAGACGCATCAGGAACATCAGGCAACAAGAGTCCACCTCTTCAACATCAGGAGAACACAACACCACCCTAGAGCAAGAAACCTTGGACCCTGATAGCACATACTATATCCAAGAAAACATAGACAGTTGGAACCAAGTTAACCATGTAAAACCGAGTACATTCACGAACAGAAATCCCTCGGGAATCGACGCATCTCTCAACAACGAGATATGGATAAAGACAAGATCACACAACATTAATATAGAGTGGATCGCCGACACAGGAAGTCCAAAAAGCTTCATAAACGAAGCAACAGCAAACAGCATACTCCAGAAATGCAACAAAGCAACACGACTCCCATACAACCAAGACCCAGAAAAATACAGATGCTTCAACAACGTATCCATCCCCATCACCGGAATACTCCAACTGGATCTCACCTCAGGTGACTGGACTTCGCGGTACAACAAGATCCTCATCGTCAAAACCCAAACGGTCAATCTACTCGGGAGAGACGTATTGTCCAAGCTCGGATTCTCACTCTCACAAAAACAAGGTAAACAAATAAATCACATTAGTACAGAACTTTCGTTCAAAAAGAAAATAGTGGAACAATTCCCCCATCTATGCACACGAATAGGAAAATCAATGAACCATATTGCCAAATCAGATATCAAAAATAACATCACCCCCACCCAACATAAGGGCAGACGTGTTCCACTACATCTGACCGATAAAGTGGACAAAGAAATCAAGCACCTACTGGACACGAACCAAATAATCAAGCTCGACAAATGCTCAGACGACGTATTCATTAGCCCAATCGTAATCACAGTAAAAAATGACAAATCCATAAAGCTTGCGCTCGACTCACAACTCCTAAATGACGCAATTAACAAGAACAAATACCAAATGCAATCGATAGATAATCTCATGGACGCGGTAGCAAAATACCTATCAGACAGCAAACAGACCCCTGGGGAATTCTTTTTCAGTAAAATAGATTTAAAATATGCCTACAGTCAAATACCATTACAACCCACCATCCAGAAACATTGTAACTTTAACATCCTTGGGGGTAAATCCACAGGCACATATAGATTCATAAACGGCTTCTATGGATTATCAGACATGCCAGCGACTTTCCAAAAAACAATCGATAAAACCCTCGAAAACATACCAAATAAATTCAACTTTCTCGACGATATCCTATTAATAACAAAAGGCACATTAGCAGACCATGAATCAGACATTAAACTCATACTCAAACGTTTAGACGACGAAAATCTAGCAATCAAATTAGAAAAATGCGAATTCGCAAAACTAAACATAACCTGGCTCGGATATAATATCACCCAATCGGGCATTTCTCCAAACAACAAAAAAACAGATTCAATCAAGAGTTTGCAACCCCCGAAGACATTAAAACAACTAAGATCCCTAATGGGATCAATTCATCAACTGATAAAATTCATCCCTAACTTGGCAAGCCTTCTCGACCCGATCAGACCACTACTAAAAAAAGAAAACATTAACAATAATAGAATCCAATGGTCGAACGAACACACAGATGCGCTAAACAACATATGGGCGACAGAACATTTTCGTTACTACCTCTACGGTTCCGAATTCACAATCGCTACGGACCATCAAGCATTACTTTCCGCCTTAAAATCGAACCGAGGCAATAAGTCCAATTTCAGCCGCTTGACCAGATGGGTCGACCGACTACTACCTTTTACATTCAAAATTCAACACATCCCGGGCACACAAATGGGTTTCACCGACTACCTAAGCCGACACCCCCACTCCCCCGCCTCTAAAATAAGCAAAGAGGATGAACTTTTCGTAGTTAACCGCATAAACGAGTTTAACTTCATAGTAAACGACGAACTTCGCCGCTATGAACTTTCGGCCAATAACAACGCAACACAAAAATCACTCCAACTGGATGACGTAATTAACCACGCTCAAAACGCACGCGCTAAACAAAGCGCATTTTGCCTTAACTCTACTCGCGTTCAGTTGCCTCTCATTAATTCATCTCTCAATTTATCTTCAAATTTCACTCAAAATTCACCACCAAAAATTAAACATTCTAAATTACACCCCATTATAAGTATTCCACGCCCAATTACAAACAAAAACCAGATCAACGTAATCACCAGACAAAACCCCAATCGGAACACATCAGAAGTAACCATCCAGAAAAGATACAGAGCCCCAAACAAGAACAGAATGAATACAACAGACATGAATTCAAAAAGCACCCAAACAGACGACAAAGAAGTATCCAACATCGGCAAAGGAAGAGAGCCAATAATAGAAGATAAACATCAACCACTCTTTCAATTCACCGAAGAACCCTCCCCAGAGTACCGCCACAAACTACAACAAGTGCTGGGAGAAGCATTCCTTGCGGAAGCAACAGCAAAAGACAAAACCCTGATGAACATAATTCGAATTGTTGAGAAACAAGACTGGGACGAACTTAAACAAGTAAGCAAATATTACTACAACATCCGACGAGACCTAGGAATCTCACCCTCCAGATGTCTTCTGTACGACGGCAAACTTGTGATACCGTACCAACTTCAAAATACCATCATCAACACAGTGCATAGGACCCACCCGGGACAAGTAGGAATGATCAGGCTCGCAAACTTAATCTGGTTTCCCCACATTCATCGCACAATCAAACTCCGTGCGGAGAATTGCAAACAATGTACAGACCAAGGTAAAAACCTCAAACCACTAATCCCAAAATCTGACTTAGGTAAACTCCCCAAACTAGAGGAACCAAACCAAGAAGTGCAACTTGATTTTGCAGGCCCCATACCAAATGAATCCAACAAAGATACATATATTCTAGTAGCCGTCGACCGCTTCTCCCGCTTCCCATCAGCCGTAGTACACCCTAATTGCGACGCAACAACCGCCATAAACTTCTTACAAAAATATTGCGAATTCCACGGCATCCCTCGTAGCCTACGTTGCGACCAAGCGCAAGCATTTAAGTCTAAAATATTTGAAATATACTGCAAGAATAAAAACATTAAACTATTATTCTCCCCGACCAACGACCATAGAGCCACAGGCATGGTCGAAAGACTAATACAAACTCTTAAACGTAGACTCGCCTCGATGATATCAGACCCAATTTGGAATAACACAACCATAGCAGAAAAGATATCGGCTATAATCGAATCGATCAGACTAATACCCAACCGGGTCACAAAAATAACACCATTTGAAGCGCACTTCGGTCAACCACCAAATACCGAGCTATCGAACATAGTAACTAAACCAAAAAAACACAACCTAACATACAACAAAATTAAATCTTTTTATCTAGACAAGAAGCTACTACAACATGCCGCACTGACTCCAAGCGACATCTGGGACCAAGACGCCAACAGCGAAACGAACCTAAACATCCAGTATCAGCAGAGACAGGAATCACCTGGAAACGGATCTGAGTCAGAGTCAACCTCAGAAAACACTCCACTGGGGAACTTCGCACACAGAGGTACAATCATACCTTCTAAAATTACATTCCAAATGGGTGACAAAACAACAAACATCGACCAAACTATGAAAAACTTAGCCCGTAAAACGATTAGAAGACGAGTACCAGAACCCCGGGGAACGCTTAAACCTCTATGGTCAATAATTCCCGAGGGTACAGTAACAAACTATACCCCCCACACTATAACCTTAGATACTCATAATAGGAAAAATACAGTAATAAGAAATAATGACATAGCAATATCTAAGGAATCAGTCGACACAACACAAAAAACAAACCTAGTAACAAAACCAGAAGAACCCAAACTACGACTCATTAACTTCGTTGCGTGTATGACCGTAGGGGAGTATAACAGAAACAAAAAGAAAATCGAAAAATTCTGTTTAGAAGAAAAGCGGAAACGCAAAGCCGATGAGCCAGCAAAAGAACCCGGACAAATCCCTACTGCAACCAGAGCAAAAACGCCAATGCTAGACATGGCTGGACCTTCCAAAGCTCCCACTGCCCAGTCGACACCAGTAGACTTCCCTGGACACTCCCGGGCCCCTGCTACGCACTCGATCTCACCGATCAAACAAATGCCCAGAAAGCTGCCATCTCGAACCCCAACAAAATCCGCAACTAAGAACAACCCCAGAAAGCAAACCAAGCAAGCTACAGCACAAAAGAAGCTAACTAAGGCGAAACTTGCCGCCTTAAGGCAGTCCCAAGCATTCGCAACAAAGCAAAGAACCAATCTGAATCCCAACCAAATAAAGAGCCCCACAGTGAGAAAATTCAAGGTGAAAGCGAAAACATCTTACAAGAAGGACCACATCATAGTGACCTCATCGTCCCCATCGGACTTTATGAACTCACCCAAGCCACAAAACAACCCCACCATAACCACTATAAGCAAGAGCCCAAACAGCCCGAACCCGAGAAAACGCTCAGCGGACCACACAGTAAGAAAGCTCCACGTAGAGAACATGCTATCTAACTTGCCCCTCGCCCCCACCAACGACGATACAGAAATCGTTGACCTGATTGAATCCTCCGACAACCCCACCCGCCCGGAAATATCTATCCAGCCTCCAGCAACGGACTTCGGCCAGTCCTGCATCATTCTGTCGTCCGATTCCCAGGACTCAATAACGAGCTTTCACACAGCAGCTCCATCAATCGCACCCCCAGAACAAGAACCAATGGCCCAACCGGACCAAGAGAGCAGCATGGAACACGAGCTAGACAGCCAACAATAAAACTCGGGACCCAGAACCCGAATTTTAATTTCCCCCGGGGGGAATGTGGTGAGGACGTGCATCCTCCTTAGTAACAAAGACGCCAAACGTACTATTATAAACACTTCTACAAACTCATTATGTCTATTATATCTATCTATTAACTTCTGTAAATACGTACTTAAAAGTTATGTAACGGCCGGTCACGCCAGCCACCTGAGTTGTTAGTTCCAAACGGAACAGAGAGAAAAGGCGCACACAGTGTCTAACGCAAGTATAAAGCAGCAGCTTAATTCAGTGTCTCAGCCTTAATCTTTTGACCTTCAAGCCTTTAGGCCAACTCTAGAGCATATCGATAAACCGATAAAAGCGCATCACCACAATTATTATTAGTATTAGTATTTTTTTCATTATTATTATTATTTTTATTATTATTAGCATTATTAATATTATTATTATTATTATTATTATTATTATTATTATTATTATTATTATTATTATTATTATTATTATTATTATTATTATTATTATTATTATTATTATTATTATTATTATTATTATTATTATTATTATTATTATTATTATTATTATTATTATTATTACTATTATTATTTTTATTTTCTTTATTATTATTTTTATTATTACTAGTATTATCATTATTATTATTGTGATGACTTTCCGGTTTTTCGTATGGAGTTCAAGATGTTGTGTATTATGTTTTGTGTTGTCTGTAGACGGGAAGTCCGGTTGGATTTGTACCTGACGTTCTGTCCTAAGTCGAAGACTGTGTAAAGGAGAGAGCAATGGTCTTGCTCTATACCATTGCTCAATGTTGCCGGTTTAAAGAACAACTTATAATGTTGAATAAGGGCCAACATAAAGTTAACCGTTTTCTAGAGTTTCAGTTTAACGTCTGCGAGATAGCATCTCTTAGCAGACTAATCAGTCAAGTACCAGTCTAATCAACTGGGAGTAGGCTACATAAGATAACACAATGATGAACTCATTTAAAAATGATTAATATATAACATATGAATTTAAAGTGTTTATAGGTAATATTTATTATCTTGGTTGCATCTCCAAGCGGAGTATCACCTTTCCCCAACGAGGAAACAAAGTGATGTTTACAGCAGTTCGTTTAGTAGTTTTACATCATCAGTGTCCGTGTTCGAATATATCGTCGTTGTTAGGCGAAACCGTAAGGGGGGCGTAGACACTTGACGTTCCACTCGGAATTTCGCGTACAGGTAAGAAGATGGATGTTGTCACTGTAGGAACCGAATGGGCAGTTTCTTCGTTCGTGTTTGATGCGGCCAACGGTTGATCCGTATGGAGTTGCTCCATATGGGGCTGATCCGGATGTGAATTGTCTTGCTCGTTGTTGGGTACTGCTTGCACCGTGCCTGATGCGACCGGGTCCTTCTGGAGAATTGTGCTCGGCGTGGGTTGGGGTTGGGTGTTGTCCTCTCCGTTCGGAGGATCGAGGATTATCACCTTCCGGTGAGGTTTGTCTGATGCCATAACAGGGTTTTGCACTGAAGCTGTTGGAGTGTCCTTGTGCTCTATGTTAGGGCTTGGCTGTTGAGGTTGGGCTGCTGGCATATATGGCTCCATTGGGACTTCTTTCACAACTTCATTTGTGTCCGGGGCCTCTCTCGCTGGTTCTGAAACAATTGAGATGGGGCATACGGATTGTTGCTCGTCATCTGATGTGTTGTGCAAAAGCGCTTGGGGTGGTGGGGCGGTCCTGTCCGAGAAAATGTTTGCACTTGACGAGGCGTCTAGTTTGATCAGTGATGAAGATTGGGAGTCCGGGTCTATGTTGTAGACTATAGTCTCGCAGTTTTCTTCGGCGTTGTCAATAAAGTGGACGAAACCGTTGTTTGTCAGATGTTGCTCCTTTGGAGTTTCTGTGGAGTAGTTGATCGCGGCTTGTAATGATCTGATGTTGAATGAGGGTGGCTGTTTTGTTTTCTTCTCCGATGGAGAATGTGACCCTGTTTTGTTTAAAGAGAGGCGCCGCTTCTTTGTCCTGGGTTTACGTGGGGATGTTGGTGTTGAAGCTGCCTTCATTTTTGAGGGTCGTTGTTTTTGCTGTTTCTGCTAGGACGTGTGTTGAGGTAGGGTTACCTTGAGAGGTTACTCTACTTATGTCTTATGGTGTCTCAAGAATATAGTCAAATCTTAAGGCTTACCTGACTAACTAAAGTTCTAGATCTCTAGTCTGTTACCCTTCTATCTGAGCTTCAGCAGACAGTGCACCGGCCGCAATACTAAAGTCTAACGTATATCTCAATACTAAAACAAAAGCGGAGTAGAGAGAGAGAAAAATACTCTATTATTATATCAGGTATGACTGGTACCGATTAAAGGGGTAGCGTGTTGTGTTACCAACGGGAAAACAGTTAAACATTCAAAGGAAAGGTAATTCCATAATTTCAACCAATCAGGGTTGAGTATTTTAGTTTATATTTTATTAACATAAATAAAGTCTCTAGATCCTTTTGTTGATATTCAACACTGACTCCATCTTTCCGGGTTTTAGAGTTTTTGAAAGTCTTCTGTACTATGAGTCAATTTCTCTTGATTCTCTCTGAAGGGTTTTTTCTTTCTTTTTTGAATGAGTTGCTTGGTGATCGGTTTCGTCAAAGAGTAGAGTCCCAGGCATAGGTTGCCCACAGAGCAAGGAATGAACATCAACAACCACAGAAGTATCTATTCCAGTACCACTTCCAGTGGATGAAGATCCTTTTGGGCAGCTCCAGTGTCGATGTGTTGTGGTGCTCCTGATGTCCGGTGACCTACCTTACTTACCTGGTTTATTTGTGTTAGCTGTTAAAGTATTTACTAAGTGTTCTGTGTTAATACGTAGTATCCCTTCCGGTTGGAAGAGTTATTTGAAATTGTAATTATGTAATTCGACGAAGAAATCGGGGGTAGTGAGTTTATTTGTCAATCGAAGTCTCCGTTGACAATCATGGAAATTGCTAGTGACATGTGACTTTTTTGGCCATGTTATGTTTTGTTACTGAAGATGAACATGTATTATTACTTTTAATGTCTCCCGAAATCAGGGGTTATTCTGATGCTATTAGTTTTTACAAATTGTTTTGTCATACTTCTACTGGTGTGGTAAAACGATTGTTCAATGTTATTTTTCGCGTTTGTCGTATCTGTAAATTTTGTGAAGGTTACAGATCTCGCTTACTTTCTTTATAATGGATAGACACAAAAATGTCTCATTTCCTTATTCCCATTAACGATTATTTCATCATTGTGTAAAAGGTTCGCTGGATACGATACAATCTTCCAAATAATGCCTCTTTTCCTTTTGAAGGAAAGGGATTTTGAGTATTTGTTACAAACCTAGTTGTTAGTTGTTACTAATGTATTGCATGTAATTGCATAGTATGTGTTAGAGTATTATGTGCTTTGTTTTGAATGTGAAAATTTCGAATTGTGAACATTCTCAATGTTTCGTCTGTTCTACCTTTTGTTGTATTTGTCTGGAAAGTTTTGGTAACTACTTTTTTAAATACTTTTTATACCGTATGTTATCTTCTGTATGGAAGATTCTACATGTACTGCATGATAAATCTGTTAGTTATGTTAACAGGGTTGTCATGTTATGACTCATATGTTTAGTTAGTTAGTTTCAATCTATGTTATAATTGTGCATGTTTGTTAGTACACATTACTTTAGTGTATTATTATACACTGTTTTATTCATTCCGCTTATTACTAATACCTTGTTCTATTTTTGTTTTCTTTTTATTTACAAAATTGCATATATCTAACTATGGAAAAATTTGCATATATACAAGTATACAAGTAACTAAGAATAGGGGTAAATAATAAAGTTAAAAAAAAATTTATTTTGTTTTTTAGATTCTATTACATATTAAGTGTCATACTAGTATAAATGTGGTTCAATCACATTTAAGGATTGTTTGCAAAATGGGTTTAGCATTTATGAAATATTTATTGCACGGGAAATATGCAGAGGAACATCTATAGTTAGATGTATAAATAAATATTTATAACAATGTTACAATGATATTGTTCTGGGTATTACGAAACTTGTTACTGCATCAAAGCTTGTTACAGAATATTTCTTGTTAGAGTTTCTCTGTTTGTTTAGGGTGATTTGTTCGATCCCTATATCGTTGATATTCCTTGATGAAGTGATCATCCTTTGAAAGAAAATATGCCACGAGATCAGTTATTTCATCTAGTGACACTTCCGTTATTGATGCTTTTACCGAGTTTCGTATTTCTTTCTCGATATCTGAAGTCTTGCGTTCATTGTTAAATTGTATCCTGTTCAGGACAGCTCTGTTTGTTAGGCTGCCTTCCAAATTTTAAGTGCGATATTCCTCACACGGTTCTAAGGCTTCTATGGGTACAATGAGCGGTCGTTCGGGCGCTTCTTTGGGTTGGAAGATATAGTAATTCTTTACAAGGTCGAAATTACGTATTGTTCCAATTGTGTATTCCCATTTTAGTCTGTAGCTGTAGTTAAGGAAGTATGGTGAAGTTAATTGATCGTTTATATGTATATAGCTCTTTGTAGTATTCTTGTTCTTATCGCGTAAAAACGAATAATATAATAGGTTGTGGACCAGCTTCGTTTCATGTACTCTATAATTGTTCTTCTGGACATCCTTTGGTGTCGGATGTAGGAAATTGAAGCTAAGTTGAAAAATCTGGTGGTCAAAAACGCTGTATGCGGAAATGTCTTGTGATGCCTTTGCTACGAGGTTATCAAATGTACATGTTATAGGTATTTTGAATTCATAATCGTAGTCGTATGAAAAGCGTTCTGTGAGACTGTAGAACTGTTTTAAAATTGGGTACGCTGTTTGATGGTATTTATCGCGTCCCATATTTTTAGTACTACGTTTCACTGTATTCGTGTTCTCAGAAGGTAATGGTGGAAAAAATTCGGAGACACGATCTTTTAGGTTGTGTAACGGTGCAATTACAAAGTTATAGTCCCGTGAATCGAATGGCATTTCAAACCAATTACGATAACTTAATAATGGATTATAGTTACTGTTATGTGGGTTATTCAGTGTTCGGGGATCTTTGTCTTGAAACCATATTGTTTCCATTACTGTTGTTGTGGGGGATTGTTCGATAGTGGATTGGTGGAAAAAAAACTACTGTTGCTTTCCTACTGTTGATTTCCTACTGTTGCTTCGGGGCGTTACGGCGTACGGGAATCGTAGATTGTTCAGTCTTATTTATGATGGATATCTATGTGATAAACTTTGTTGAACGTGATAATGCGGTAATTCGTGTTCGTTATCGTTAGGTGGAGGTGGTCGTACTGGTGGTGGATAATTAGGTAGAGGTGGCGATTGGTATACTGTATTTGGCGTGCTATCGTTACGTGGTCTGTTATTCTGGTAACTATGTACGTTAGTGCTGGTTCCTTGTTCTGTTACGTTATTATTTGTTCTATTATAAAAGGAATCTTAATTACGTTTGTTTTCTGTTTGTTTTTTCCTAGTAGCTTGTTCTTTTATAACCTGTGCGATCTCTTTCGGTGTTGGTTGGTTCAACGCTGTTTGTGTATGTTGATCGGAAGTGGCGCATTCCATTTCGACTCTCACAGTAGTTATCCGGTCCTGTGGGTTATCGAAACGATCGTCTGTTTGCGTGCTACAATCAGAGGCGCTATCACGTATTGTTCCTGGACTTGAGCGTCCTGATCCTGAACTGAGTTCTCCTTCCTCAACGTCGTAGCTGAGGGGCGAATCTGCTCGGTATGGAGTGTCGGGCTCATAGTCCATTTTGTGTGCCATATCGTTTCTTGTTTGCTGAAGGGTAATTCAATTTGTTACATATTCTTAACTTTGTATTAATTACAATTGATTGTTACTGGTTTATATATGAGACGTTGTTCACTTAGTTGGTTACAATCACACTTGTTATCAGTGGTACCTTTGTTATTGTCTGTTATGCAGTTATTATTATTTATTTGTCGGTATTATGATTTATGAATATAATTTCCATTCATATTCGTACATGAATATGTCTCTGTGGTGAATTGGTTAGTATCATTGTGTCACTTATATATGTATGTGATACTGCAAGGAATATGAGGGTTACATGTATTTCACGGATGTATCAGATGTGTTAAGTATAAATATAGGAAGTTACATGAAATATGGGTAGCAGGTGTATTGGAATTTAAATTAGGATAAGTTGGGGAATATCTGCCGGTTAAAAAGGTCTTTGAAATTGTCTAAAGCGTGTTAGTTGTTCATAGCTGAGTACAAGTTTATACTTCATATGTATCTGCCGAATGAGTGTCAAAATATGTTACTTCATTCGTATGTGGTTAGTCATCTTTTTTCAGGATTTCTAAACTATGGCTGCGGTTATGCATTTTATTAGCTGCTAGTTTTAACTGATTGAAATCTATTGGTGGGGGGTTTTGTATTTCTATTAGTTTTACTGATGGTATAAGGTTTTGTTGGTTTGTCGATGTAGGTGATGGTTGTGGGATTTCGTATGGTGTTGTTTTACTAATACCTAAAGGAGGTTCATATGAACTTCCCTGAAATGTTGATGATTGTTGTTGTATGTTAGGCGCACTAAGGATGGGTGCAATATGTGGTGTAGGAAGTGATGTTGTTTGAGGTGTAATAAAAGATGCGTTATTTTCTAAACATTGATATGCAGGTGGTGGAGTGATGAGTTGTGGTGGTAGTATGGGTAGTTTGTTTTCAGTTATTGTTTCTAATGGCTCAATTTTTAATGGTTCTTGTTTGTACTTTCGTTCTGGCAATGGTGGTTTTTGTTTCTTCGGTGGTGAATCTATTGTTCGTAACTGTAGTCCCATATCTGTTCTGCGAATAGTTGTATTATAGTGTTTGTAATTAGTGTCAATAAAACTTGTGTTGGTTTAGCGTTATCGTTGTGATCTGTTATATGTGTTATATCTGAAGAGTGTCGGCGAAAAATGTTCTTCCTTGGTTTATTAAGTCTGGTATAGTGTGAATAATTTTCATCAATATTGTGACTAGTTTCCTCATCTTGAATCTGTGCTACTAGTTGTGTTAATGTTTGTGAGAAGTTACCAAATGTTCCTGTTAAAAGTATTTTTGTAATACTAGCTTGTTTGCCAATTGCTTTATGAATTGAAAAAGCATTATAGAATTTTATTATAAGATTTGTTAAAAATAGTATCATACTAATCATGGCGTATATGATTGCCATTTTTTCTAAGATGTACCATGTCCAACCAAAAATGGATAATATTTGTCCTTTTAGCCATGCTCCGTCAAAAATTTCTTTCCAGTTGACACTGGGTTGGTCGATTTGGAAGTTATATCCATTAATAATTAGATCTTTTAACCATTTTAGTGATTGTTCATAAATTTTGTATGTTTGTAGTAATCCCAGTTGTTCAAGTTCTAGCAATTTTTGCGCATTTGCTGATGTAGCTTCCTGTAATGGTTTTTCGCGGTCTCGCATGTATTCGTGTAGTAGATCTTGTTTTCGTTCTTGGATTAATTGTTCTCTACTGTATATACCACTTTCTATCAAACTTGCTTTACTAAACATGTTGTCTAGTACTATTTCTTCAGGTGAAATAGTATTCAATACTGTTTCGACTTTTACAGGTTATGGTGTGACTCTGTATCTCGCTGTTCCTTCAGTGTCGATTGATATCAACTGATCAAAGTTACTGTAAGAACATGGGACTTTCTTCGCCCATAAGTATGTTTGTCGTGTTAGTTGCTGTAGGTATTGTACTCTATTTTTGTATAGAATTGGTATTTTGTCATAACATTCGCGTGTTTGTGGTACATATAGGGGTGATGATTTTTTTGCGCATTTGTACATTTTCATTACATTGACTCCTTCTTGTTTGACAAATATTGATCTGTCTCCAGTGAGGATATATCCTAATAGCGGAGTGTTCTTTTGTACCTGTGTTAATGTTAATTGTCGAAGGTTTCTAGTTTGTTCGCAAATTTCTGAATAGAAATCTATAGCTTGTAGACTTATTCGTGAGTAAATGTATTTCATGTAAATGTCCATTTTCATGTTCAAATGTGTGTTTTCGTTTACAAAACCATAGTAATTTTGTTTGTTATCTTCATCTTCATATCGTGTACTTTGGGATATTATTTGTTCTGGTTTTATTCGGATAAATTTTTCATCGTCAAATTTATCTTTCTTTCTTGTTACTTTTTGTCAAGTATGCATATCGAATCCGTATTCGTAGATGATGTATATATCATCATATTCTGTTTTGTGTAATGGTTGTTATGAACCGCATTCGCGTTCGATGAGTGGAAATACTTCGAATCTAGTAGCGATGGTGTCGGTTTTGTTTAATTTTATTTTTTGTGTTATGTCGGGTTGTTGGACTGTTGTCCACTCAGCGTTTGTTTCTATCCAATATCTATCTTGGTACTTTACCATGAATGCAGCAAATCTAATTAGTTCAAATAGTTGACAATGTGTTTGTGGTTCCCATACTATTGTTGCTTTTGTTAACGGTGTGGGGAGGCATTCTCCTTTGCGGAGATCGCAGGGTAGTTTTGTTCCCATATACGATATTGCTTCGTTGTCTAGATTTAGTATTAGTGACACATCACGCATTTCAAGTGTTCAATCTAATATATCTATTCTGTTCTGTTTCCGTGGTCCTTTCATGCAATTTGATTGTGCATTTTTAATTGCGCTCGGTATCCACATTGGATTTGTGTAATCATAAACTATCCGTCCGTATGGCGGTACCAAAGGGGTATTCATATCGAATTGTATTCGACCCTGCATTTCTTCAATCTTTTTCTGAAGTGGTGGATTTGCGATATAGTTGAATGAGATATTATATCTTGTTGGTTTATATCTCGTGTTTTTGAGAAGGTTTATTCTAGCGAGTTCGTTTCGAACTTCATCCGCGTCGAATATTTTTGTTCTTTGTGCGTCTGAAACGTAATAATTTGGTCTATTTGCTCTAATGTAGTCGGTGTGTTGTGAACACCATTCTACCCGTTCTTTAATTGTTCCTGCAACTGTGTATGCTTTTATTTCTACTGCTTGTGCTTTTGGTAATAATTGTACTTCTTTTTTTGTCATATCAAGATCTACTGGTTTGAATTTACAGGTAATAATTTTGTTGAGTTCGTAGTATTTAACATTTGTGATTTTTTCTGCATCACAATCACAGTGTTCTATAATTATATCTTGTGGTCCTGTTGCGGAGCCGTTATTATTCTGTCCGGTTAATTCTACAAAGTCTATTTGTGTTTGTCTTTTTTGTCTTTTATTGTTCATGTCAAATTTATCTAATATACTATTTATTAATCGTTTTCTATAGAAGTTCCAATTTCGTGTCGATTTGTCGATGGCTATTTCCCACATTGCTTCGTAGTCTGAATTGTTTTTAGAGATATTTAATTCTTCTATTTTAGTATTGTTGATGTATTTTGGATAAGTGTTGGTATGATTTTGGTGATATACATAGTGTTGAAGGTTATCATATTTTTGTTGATTAAGTGTATGGTAATTATTAATGGCTTTGTCATTTCTTGTTTTGTTTTTATTGTTAAAATCTTGGATTTGTATATCCATTTTTTCGTTGATACGGTCTTTAATGCCTTGTCTAGCTTCATTTTTCAGTCTGTGTTCCATTTGTATTTTTGTTTCCAGTTTCATATATATATATATATATATATATATATATATATATATATATGTATTAATAATAATAATATGAGAATAATAGCTTTCAGTTGAATCAACATGTGTATGATAGACCGGTGTGTGGATTGTAAAATGTTACAAACCCTAAAGTTTGTTTTGTATATCTATCGAATTGTATATAAATTCAATGCAGATGAAAGGTGCTGGAATTGTGGTCGTGACCATAGATCGTGTTGTAGCGTGAAATGGATGATTAAAGATAGTGTTATATTTTATTGTTTTAAATTCGAGAGTTGGTGTTGCTAAAACGTTAAGTGCTGCGTTGCGTTGGCGATGTGTGAGATTTAAAGTGTTTATTAGTCTATTTCTTGACCAATTAGTAAGTGTATCACCAAGATTGGTAGGTCCGTATAACGTTGGAGGTGGATTCCAGGTTTTCTGGTCTAATGGGAAGAGATATGTATGTTCACTTGTTCTACTTTGAGTCGGGGGGTTAAAATTAAGTATGGGGGTAGATCTAATTCGTCCTGGATGGCTTGAGGGTATTCTAATGTCAGGTATGAATGATGATGGGGATAATGCTGTATTTCTCGGAGGTTGCAAAGTGTTTGGGATTTCGACTCTTGGTAAGCTTACTGATGTATTTGATGATGATGTTTGATTTGTTCTTAATGGTGTTGTACTTGTACTTGTAGATTGTGGTGATGTTGCTGACCAAAGTGAACTATTAGGTGACTGTAATGGTTGTACTCGGAAGTGTTCTTGAACAAAATGAAGTCTTGTCTTTGTGAAAATGTTGGTGGTAAGAAAGGATTTGTTCTTAGTTCGGATGGTGTTGGTGTATGATCTTTATTAACAATTGAGTGTTCACCTGGTGAACTGATACTAAAATTGTGTAATGTAGGTGTTCCTGTTCTACTTGGTGGTTCGGAGTGTCCTGTATCTAAAGCTCTTATTATATTAGATTCTATGTCTGTTGATCCATTTGAGACTAATGTTGAGTCTTTTGTTGGAAATGATAATGACGATCGTCGTCGTGCTCTTAAAAGTTATCTTTCCGGTCGTTCCCGTCGAACAGTATACGGGTTTTCGCTATCTGGATTTAACGTATCATCAATTTCTGGTGAAGTTGGAATATTTGTTAAATCTGTGACTTCGTTATGGTGTGGTCTTTCTGGGTGATTGTTACTTTGATTATTACTTGATGACGCAATTTTTGCGGGTTATATGTTATGCTCCTGAGCCAGGTCCGTGGGCTGGGATGTTAATGAATGGTGGTTGTAAAATAATGAGTGGTGTTAATTCTTGTCCTGGTGGATGTGTTTGTGCTTCTAGGTTCGATATCCAAATTTTGTTGTAATCTAGTCTGAGATTTAATTGATATATTATGACGTTACCGTATAAATGAGAATTTTCTGGAAATCCTATTTGTAAGTAGAATTTTTGTGAGTGTAAGGTGTAGTAAATGGATTCTTCACTATCAGGAATAGGAGCAATTTTTATGGATACAGAAAATATTCTATTATACTTTAACACTTACGTATGAAAAAGTAAATTATAAGTGCGATTTTAATAAATTTAAATATTTCGAGTTCTATGATATCTATATTGGATTTACATATGTGGAATATAACAGAGTTTATTTCATTCATGAGTTGTTTTTATTGTACTGGTGGGCTTGCATAGACGACTCTACAATTTCGTACGACTTCAGTTATGGTTACTATAGCTAGGTACGTCGAGATAACTACGATACACGGTATTAGAAAGATAGTTAAGAAAAATATTACTTTAGATAATATTAAATATGTTGCTATTAATGCTTCTGTGAAATCAATTTTTGAAACTATTGTATTTGTACTTGTTTTTAGTTTGTTCGTGGATGTTAGTGTGATTGTTAGTGTAAATTGGATACAATGCTCCACTGGAAAGTGACAGTTATTTACTGTTGTAACTGACACTTAACGGTGTCGCACTATCAAATTTTGCGAAAGCTTTATTGATTATATGACTATATCAATGAGTGGTATCATTACAGCTCTTACCTTTTTGTTCTGTCGTCAATGAGGTGTATAGCTTCCTTTTTTAAAACTACAAGGAAAACTGTGTGTAACTTGTTTAAGTTGGTACACTTTTTAGTGTTAATTTGTTGTTTTAGTGTTTCAAACTCTGTGATTGTTTCAGTACACGGTGCTGTTTTTAAGTAAATCAAAGTGTTTTTCTCCCCAAAAGAGTTTTATCTCTTGTCCAGTTTTTGTTGTTCCTTCTATGATAAAGAGATAATTGTGAGTTGATACTTTACAGTTTGTTAGTTGAACGCTATCGTCATCAAAATGTATATGACTACCAGATGGGTAGTCAAATTCAATAAAATCGTCTATTTGGACTGATATTTTTATGATAATTTGGTTCTTATTGAATGAATTCAAAAATTCTGAAACTGACAACATAGGTGGTATGTCATTACTAGGGTGACTATAATGATGTATAAGTCTTTCTGAAATGAAATGAAGATAATTCAGTTTTACCTGGTTTGTTGAATTGGTCTCCGTAGAAAGTTGGTAAGGATGTGATAGAATTTTTAAAAGCAGTTGATACAAAATTACTCTGAATGATTTCAGAAATTACTGAGAACTAGATTTTGGAAGAAGTGGTTGAAATTCTGTTCGGGTTGAGAATGAGGCAAGAAATTGTTTATGAAATGCTGACTGGGCAAGAATTGTCTCTACATTTGAGAGTCGATGATGAAATTTTGTTGAGGTGGAATTTTGAATTTAATATATTGTGTTGAGTTAGAAACAGAGTTTTAGTTAATTTTAACTTTTGTTATCAGCTTAGCTGAAAATGAAGAAAAATTTATTGATTTAAGAGAGGTTGTGAATTGTACAAGACAAAATCGGAGTTGTGATTTTTACTTAAATATTTGGTGCTCTCTACAATGTTGGTGAAATTAACATATCTTCCGTTTTTCTTTCTTGGCTCTTGAAATTGCTAATTTTACTAATTTACTGTTGTAAATAGTATTTTGGATTGTTATCCTTTGATTTATAAGTGTCTTTTGTGGATTTTCTTAAGCTTTCTTGTTACGGTTTTCTTATAATTGTTATGTTTGAAAGTAATTGTTATGTTTGATTGGTGTATGTCGTTGTAATTTGCTGGTAGGTAAGATACCAATTAGGTAAGATACTAATTATTTAAGGTAGTAATTTGTTTCAAGTGGTTTTTTTATTGATGGTATGTTCTATGAAGATGGTGACTACATCTGCTCGCTTTTTTAAATCCTTTGAGAGTTTAGTACTAATGAGCTACAGTTTCGTTAATTGTTTTAGTTTGTGCAGGTATGGTATAAATGGTGCAAATGGTGCAAACTGTTAATTATTCTGTTTTCGACGTAAGTATTCGTTGATGGTTGATGTTGTGTTGAAATGTCTACTTCAACACGTAATTGATCTGTGTTAGATCTATTGCGTTAATCACCATCTGGTAATGATGGGAAATGTTAATTGGGTTGACATTTTTAGTTTGTTACCAATTGCGTCTGCCTGCGAGCCGTTTTTCCCGGTACTTTGTTCTTCAAGTCTCTTCATCTTACTAATGAAGATGGTTGTTTTGATATTTTCTTCTCTTTTAATGATGTATTCGTTTACTAATGAGTTATGTTATTACTAATGAGGACTATGGCGTCCATCTTTTTTAACGTCCGTTTTTGCTTATGACGTAGGTGTGGGCTATGACGTAGAATTTGTTAAAATGTCACTGTGACATGTCTACTTAGCCGAAGGTCATTTGACAGATGAATGATGAGATTTGAACTAAATTGTATTTGTTTATATTTCAGGCAATGAGTCATTTCACTCAGAATTGTTACTGTCTGGATTGTTACATGTAGATTACAACAAATGTATTGTTACAACGAATGGATTATTACAACTACTGGATTGTTATTTGTAGTAGTTACTATTCTCACTGGATTGTTGCACTGCTTCATAGTTATATCACGTTTTATGCCTTATCGTTAAATACTTGCTAGTAGGCTAACAACGTTTCCAGCAGTGTTAAGTAGTTCTGGCAAAGTTTTGTTATTTCCTTTGACCTGGATTGTTATGTGCAAATATTCATATATATGCGGGTTACTCGTTCAAAAAGAGGAACTTATTCCAATTTGTAGAGAAGAAGTTACTCTTCACAGTGTATATGTTAGAGATAAAAGGAGGAAGTTGTTCTTTTCAGTGTATGTTTATGTTGAACTCATTATTTTTTATTTCGTATTCGTTTTCGTGTTATCTTGTTTAGTAAAAGTAATAATGGTGTTTTACCTGTTTTGTGTTATTATTAGTGTTCCCTTTTTTATATTATTTATTGTTTTGTAATAAATTGTTTATTACTAATGTTGACATCTACAAAATGTCTATTCTATTCCGCGAGTCCCCAATCGTGGAAGATATTATTATTTTGTAATAGTTTGTTATTTGAACTTTGTTATTTGATTTATTTGTTTATTGTTTTTACTTCAATTGACTTCAAAATCGTCTATTCCAGTTCCAAGCCTGTGAACATCAAAATACCTTTTTTTGTTTGTTTTATTGTATTTTGCTATTTTGTTTATAGGAAAATAACGCGTAGAATCTTTAGTGTTTGGTTCAAGGGCTAATTTCATAACCAGTTTGTGTTAGAAAAGTGTTTGTTATTTGACTTATATTGTTTTATTTGTTATTTGATTTATGTGGTGACGGCTAGTGTTCACGTGTAGTACAGGAGATGGATGTGTTATGAGGTGGATTGAAGATGATTGAGATTGAAGATGACGAATGACAGTGAGTGAAGATTGTGACTTCAGGTATTCAAGAAGATTGTGAATTGATGTGTTTAAGAGGGTATTGGTGACGAAGGAAGAAGATGATGATGGTGAAGAAAGTATTCACCTTTTGTGATAGTTCTTTATTTATTGTTTGTGATCATTGAAGGTGTTAATACGTGTGTGCTAGGTAGTTGGAGATTTATAAGCGATCTGGTTTGGTTGGTCTAGTGAACAGGTGATATTCCAAAGCGATATTCTAATGTTTGTTATAATGTATGTTTTAAAGGTTAGGGGTTGAGTTAGGTGTATTTGTTATTAACACTTTCCAGATTGATTGATGTGTTTTGTACTTTTTGTGTGTTATTATTATTATTGTTTTAATATAGATGTTCTTTTTAATAACCTGGTTTCGGGGGTACACACACAGGTTCGGGTTAGAGAAATGTGTTCAAGTAGAAATACTGGATGTATACTGGATATATTTAGTTATATGTTAATCTATTATAGAGCTGGCAAATACGTAGTGTCTTATATCAAAATCGTACTCTGTACCAAAATAGGTAGACATAAATATGATTCATAAATAGTATAGATTGTAGATAGTATATATATATATATATATATATATATATATATATATATATATATATATATATTTATATTTATATTTATATTTATATTTTTATATATATCATAATGTAGTAATGATAACTTGTAAGGTAGTCCGTGTAATGACTATTTTTAGTATGACTATTATAGTTTCATTTAATGGATTATATATTTATGAATATTATATAATGACTTATTACTAATTTACGTTTTTACTATTGTAATATGTCCTTCCTTTTACGAAGGTTATATTGATGCGTCTGTTTTGTGTCCGGGTTGTGGATATCTTTTTGAATGTAAGTTGATGTATTTGGTTGTTTCAGTATTGGTATTTCTTTTGTTAGGAGATAATTTTGTAGTTCTAATTTGTTGTGTTTTTCTTTTGGATAATATGGTACAATGTGATTTCTGTGTATTGTTATTTGTTCTTTATTGTGGTCTTTCAAGATGTACGTTGTTTCGGTTGGTTTATCAACAATCAAATATGGTCCTGTTTTCAGGTGTAGTAGTTTTTTCGATACTCCCTCAATTTGTTGTTGATTAGTGACTAATACAAAAGTATTTTTCTCAAGGGGTCTTGCTGTTCTAAATCGAATGTTCATTTCATCGGTTAACTTCTTTCTGTTTTGTAGAACTTTTGTTATTTTTTGATATGTATCGTTGTAGTGTTTTTCTTTGTCTAGGAACCATTTTGCGAATGTTCCTTTTTGTAATTTTGCGATTTTAGGATGGCTGAAATGGTTTTCTAAGTGTGTATGTGTAAGTTGTGTGTTACATGCACTTTTATCCGACGGGTTGCAATGACCCATTTCATCCGTTGTTGTTCCGAGTTTAATTTTCGTTGGTTTTCTCGGCTTATGACTGAAAACGACTTCATAAGGTGACATGCCTAGTCGTGTTTGATATTGTGTGTTGTACGCGTATGGGAAGAATTTTGCCTTTCGTGACCAATTATTGTACTTTTCATTTAGTAATGTTCTAATGAATTGTCCAATTATTCTATTTGTCCCTTCCACTAATCCGTTTGTCCAAGGTGCATATGTTGTGCTTGGTTTAAATTTTATTTCGAAGTAGTTACATAAATGTGTTAATTCTGTATTGATGTATTCAGATCCGTTGTCAGATCGGATTTCTTCGGGTAGTCCGAATTTCATGAACCAATGTTCAAATAAGGCTGTAAATGCATAGTGTGCGTTGTTTTTTGGTGCACATATTATAGTAACATAGTGTGAAAATGCGTCAACTATGACAAAGATGTAGTTATTTCCTTCTGATGTAGGGTAAATTGGTCCTTTTGTATCTATCATTATCATTTCGTTAAAGTAAGTTTTTGTCGGTGCTAGTTGTTCTTGTTTACTTTTCAATTTTGTGTTCGCAAACACTTTGTTTGTTTGACATGGTATACAATCTGCAATTAGTATTTTTATCCAAGTTGTAAGGTTTGGAAAATAGTATTTTTCCATTATGTTTCGTTTTGTTTTTTCGAGTCCTGTGTGACCTACGAGGTCTATGCAATGGTTTTCGTAAAATGTGCATAGTAATAATGTTAGTGGTAGACAGATTCGTTGTATTGACTTTTTATGAATATTTATCAAAATTTTGATTATTTCAGAATTTTCTTCAATGATGATCGATTTGTATTTCCTGAAATATGCGAATAGTCCTTTATTTCCACGTATGTCCATTGTTACTGAATGTGGTTTACTGTTATGTTTTTTCCACGTTTTCACTTTGTGAAGTACAAATATTCGAGCTTCTTTGATGAGTTTTTCTGTTACTTTTTTTTTCGTCATAGAAAAAGTCTGATATTTTTGCATTTTCATAGTTTTGTTTTTGTTGTTTTTTTATGTTATTTATCAATCTAAGATAATCATCGTCATGATGGATTGTGTATGGTCCTTTTTGATTTTTCTCAATGATGAGATCATCTTTCTCTACCGTTGGAGATTGCCAATTCTTTATTTTTGGTTTGTATTTTGGTATCAAATTTGTTTTTGTCTCTTTGTGATACTTTTCGTATGATATTGGGTGATATTCGTTTTTGTCGATATTAATTTCGAAGAAGTTGTTGTGAATGTTAGCGAGTATGGGGTAATGTGTTCTATCTGGATTTTCGTCGTTTGTATTATTGCATATGCTATATTTGCATTCTTGGTTATTTGCGAATGGTGTCTTCGCAAAGAAGAATTTTATGTTTTCTGGTAGTTCTACTGTTATGTCGCGTGTTTTAGTAAAATTTTCTCGTCTATTGTCCTGCTGAGAAGGTCAGGGAGGGCTAGATTTTTTCCTTCTGTCCAAATGATGTGTAAGTTTGGAAATTTCATTAATATTAATTGAAATCTATAAACCCTATGGTTTGGTTTGTTCTTTTGAGTAAATAGATAGATAATCGGTTTATGGTCTATAAATAAAACTATTGGGTGATTTGATCCAGTTAAGAGGAATTCGTACTCTGCTAGTGCGAAATTGATTGCAGAGCATTCTCTGATTAATGTAGATAGTCGCATTTCTATAGGCGTGAATAATCTCAAATTTGCTGATACTGATTTCATTTTCTTTTCAGTAGGGTGTTGTTGTAGCAATGCTGCTCCAATGCCTGTATTCGATGCATTTGTTATGATGTAAAATGGTTTTGTAAGGTCTGGCATCGTTAGTTATAACTTGTGTGTTATTGTTTTTTTCATCTGTTCAAAAATTTTTTGATGTTCTTTTGTCCATTTGAAATCAGTTTCTTGGTGTAATAGATTGTAGAATGGTTGTAATATCGGTTGCATGCCATATACATATTTTGCAAGAAAGTTAATTGTTCCTAAGTATCTTTGTAGTGCTTTCATACTTTTCGGGGGTTCTAATTTTTGAAAACCGTCAATTCTCGATGTCAGTGGTTTCACTTTTTTATCTTCAATGATGTGTCCAAGAAATTTGACATTTTTCAACATAAAGTATGTTTTATCAGGCGCTGCTTTGAGGTTTTTTTTTAAGAGTACTTTAGGATATTCAATGAGGGTTTCGTACATTTGTTCGTATGAGTTTGTTTGAATGAATATATCGTCAACGTATGTAATTACTGTTCCTTTACGAATTAATGGGTAAAGAAAATGTGTTAGTATTGATGCAAATGCTGCGGGTCCGATTGATATTCCGTAAAATAAACGTTTGAAGCAATATTGTTTCTCCTTTTCGTAATATAATTACTGGGTTTGTAAATGTATTTCCTGTAGATAGTTGTTCTTTGTTCACTGGTGCAATTATTTTGTACTTTTTTATTACGTCTAGTAGTTTCTGGATTCGTTCTCTTAAGTGTATTGGTACTTTGCTTATTCTTTGTTTCTTGAAAATTGCATCTTTATAGGTAGATTCAGTTTCACTTTTATTTTTCCAACGTCAAATTTTGTCGTTGCGTAGACTTGTCTGTAATCTAATATGATTGTTACTACTTTTTCAAATTCGTTTTGGGTTAAGTGTGAATGTTGGAAGTCGAACATTTGAATAAATTCTTTTTCTGATTCTGTGTATTTATTAATGTTAAATTTGCATTTGAAATTTGGTTCTCTTTCGAATGTTGCTACTTGTTCAATTGTTTCATCGTCTTGTACGTTTAGTATTTCGTTGATATCATTTTCATTTTCATATGTTAAGTGATATAATGCTGTAAATAAGTCTATGGAATTAGTCTGATACATTTCTTCGTTCTGTTTTTTGAACGTAATGTTTTGATACATAAAACCAGTTAAACCTTCATTAATTGTTATTTTGTGTAGATTTTTAATGACTAAGAATATGTCCATGAAGTGTTCTTTTTCTGTTGTAAGATCTTTTATATCCGTGAATGATAGATTGTGATACTTGTTGATTGGTTCGAAATAGTAATTTGAACTATAAATTGCTTTTCCGTTTCACTTTTCCATTTGTCTGAAGATGGGTATCGGAAATGTTATACATCTATGTTGTTCTTTTTCGAGATAGATTGATTCTTTGTTATAAATCGGATATATTCTAGAGTAGTAGGGGTATCCTTTTGTACTGTTCATGAAGAAGGTAATGTCATTATCTAGAATTGTGTTAGTGTTTATTGTTAATTTGTTCGTATTTACGTTGATGGTTTCTATATATTCCTTGAAGAATGGAGTTCCAAGTATGTTATGATTACATTGTTGAGTAACATAAAAATGAATGTTAAAGTTGTGTTGTATTTTATTCCTGTTGTTTGATATTCTATCTGGTAATAGATTTAATGTTATTGTTCCAAATGTTTCTATGGTTGTTATTTGCTGCTGTTAGTGTTCTGTTTGCTCGTTCGAGATCTATATCAGGGTTGTTATATTTTATTTCATTCCAGTTGTCTTCGTTTAAGAGGTTTAATGTTGCTCCAGAGTCCAGTAGAAAATCAATTTCTAATACTGGTTTTTGCTCTGTAAAGTCTTGTTCGAATTTGTTACACTGATACATTGGTAGTATCCATGTTGGGTTACTTTCTAGTGCATTCACTATAGTATTGCATGTGTCTTCGTTCGCATTAAAAAATTTATCAAGTATTTCTTGATCTTCATTTGATGATTCGGATGTGTATTCGTATTCATCAATGCCAGGTGGATCTTCGTTTTGTCTATCTGTCTCTATATTATTTATTCTGCCTTTATTGTTATTATTGTTATATTTGTTTCCATCTGTTCTTCCGTCTTCTGATTGATGTCTGTTATTTTGTACTCAATGTGACGAATTTCTTCTATCATTTCTATAGTTTTTGTTTGAATAATGTCTGTTATTGCTATGTGATCTTTGTCTGTATCTATCAGTTCTATTTGAATCTCTACTATCAAATCTTTGTCTGTTATAATTATTATTATTATTATTTCTGTTATACGGTGATTGGTGTCTTGATTGACTGCGGTTTGTGTATCTTGAGCTTGATCTACTATTGTTATATCTATTATAATTATTGTTTCTGTTGTAGCTGTTTGTTCTACTTCTATTGAAAATGTTTCTATTGTAACTTGTATTTCTATTGTTATATTTGTTATTCGAGTCACTGTTTCTTTGATAATTTGACATATTATTGTAGTTATTTCTTGATTGTGGCCTATATGGCGTTCTGCTTCTTGAGCTGTTGTACACTGGTGATGTTGATGGTAGTTGTCTTCCATTTTCATTGTTGGAGTCGATTCTTCTATTTGGTAAATTTTGATTATTTCTCATGTGACCATAAAATGTTTTTTCTTTTGGTCTTGGTATGCTTTCTCGTCTTGGTTTTTTAAAACATCGGCCTTTTTTGTGACCGTGTGAACTACAGTAACTACAAAATAGTGCAAATTTTGGTCTTCCTTTAAAATTTTTCTATCGTATGTGTTATTTATTCCATTTAGAACGTTACAAATCGTTCCTTCAAATTGTTCCAAGTCGTTTTGACTCAGGTCGTTTATATTATTACAAGCTATGTTCATTTGTTTTAAGTCGCCATTAATGTTATTTGAAGTTTGGTTAATTTCATATAATCGTTTATGATTGTTCGTTGTTGTTCTTGTTAGGTCCATTTGATCTATTTTGTCAACTAATGCTTTGAATGGCATTTCTGGTTCTCTTGGTGTTTGTTTATGGTTTGCATGTTTTCAAGGCTGCCGTTTTTAGTTCGTTATCTAAATATCTTTTGAATGTTTTATTCATTACACTATTTCTATAATCTTCTGTATATAGTGATTATGCTGTTTTGACAAGTGTTTCTATTCTCAGAGCAATTGACCGTAATGATTCGTTTGTATGTTTTTGTAATTGTTGTAATACTATTTTTGCTTGTTGTTTTGATTTTTCTGAGTCGAACATATCTGAGAATTCTTTGCAAAATGTTTCCCAATCCAATTTGTTTTCACTTGGAAGAGTTGAATACCATTTTTGAGCTGGACCTTGTAGTGTGTGTAAGGTTAAGGCTGCTCTTTTTACTTTCCATTGGTGGTGTCCTTGTTTGTTAACTGGTTCTATGCCACTGCTAAATATCATTGCTGCCACTATACTGTTTAGATATTCTTCGACAGTATATGCTGGATCTGTGCCATCAAATGGTCTTATTGTCGTTGGTACTGAACCACTACTTATGTTTTGTTCAATTTGCGGTTCTTCGTTTATACTCATTGATGTTAATTGTTTCTAGAATGGTAATGGAGGTTCTGTTACCGTTGTTTCTCTTTCGTCTGTTGTATTTGAATTTGTAGTACTTGGGGTTGATCTTTGTGTTCTAATTTCATTTCTGTTGTTTTGTATATTGTTGTCTTCTACATTTCTGTTTTCTGTTCGTGTATTGTATTCTATATTAATGTCATTTATCGTTCTTTCGAATCTGTTTAACATTGATTGTAATGCTTCATCTTGTTTTCTTTCCATGTTTTCGTTTATTTGTCTGAATTTGTTTTCTATATTGTCTATTAATTTGTTTGTATGATTTGTTACTTTTTCTGTGATTTCGTCTTTTAGATCATGGTAGTTGTACACTTGTTGTTCCCAATGTAAATCGTGATTATCATTGTTTTCGTTTAGTGAGCTTATATATGTATTGTTTCAAATGTAGTCTTAGTTCATCGTTTGTTGAGTTTTCTTTCTAACTCTCTGATTTAACGTTGGTGGTATCCAATTCCCAAATTTTATTTCTTTTTCATCTGAATCGGAATTATATATTTCGTGTACAACATTTTGTTGGTTTCCAAACAACTTTGAGGTTAGTGGTTTGTCTGGTTTTATTGTTGATTTTTGTTTTGCTTGCAGACTTGTGTTCATTTGAACGTCTTTTGGTGTTGACGTAGTTGTAAGTGTTTTTGGTAGGCTAAACGATGAGGAACCTAGTTGTCCTTGATCTGTGATTTGTACATAATCTTCTAGTCCTTGTATGTAATTTATACTGTCTGAACATACTTTTAATGTACTTTCGAAGTGTGGTGATTAGTACTCACCATCCCAGATGTGTCTAAGTTCTTCATTCAGATTTTCAATTTCTTCGTGAAATGCTCCTCCAAAGTCTATTCGTTTTTCGTTAATGTGTTCAAAATTATCTAACCAAAATAAGAATGTAAATTCTGAGATGAATTGAATTTTATCAAATGTAGCTGTTTTTAATTCTGTTTTTAGTTCAATGATTTTTGTTAACCAATTATTATAATTTATTATATCGTTTCTGAGTCTATCGTTTACTGACTGTATTTGTCTTTGTTGTTCGTTCAAATATCCGATTGTGTTTCGGAGTAATTCATATGTTGTATTTGGTATTGCTGTTTTTTTATCTGTCTTCTTGAGAATCGCATGTCGTCTCAAGAATGTTTTAAACATATCTGATAATTTTGTTTCATTTTAAAAATTATAAAACGTTTTCTTGTTTTTTGTTTCACCTGTTAATGTGAATATATAATGTTTGTTAAGTTGGTCTCTATCCAGTAGTATTACTGGTAGATAATGTGCTAGATGGTTTCTATGAATACTGATTTGTTGTATGTGTTTTGTTTCTTTGAAGAAGTTATTCTTCAAATTTATTAGTATTCTGTAAATTTTCTCGCGGTTTCTTAGCGGACAATCATCTGAATTTGTAAACGGTGTTACGAAATTGTTAGTATTTGTTTGTTGTAGATAACTACTGGCCATTGTTACTATTGTTTTGTTATATCTAGAGATTGTTTTGTTCAATTGTTAATTTTTTCGTTATGGAGAATAAAAGATGAAAATTTGTTTTTTCAATATAGTCCGGCACTGGTCGCACCAGATAAGACTTGTGTTGAGGTAGGGTTACCTTGAGAAGTTACTCTACTTCTGTCTTATGGTGTCTCAAGAATATAGTCAAATCTTAAGGCTTACCTGACTAACTAAAGTTCTAGATCTCTAGTCTGTTACTCTTCTATCTGAGCTTCAGCAGACAGTACACCGGCCGCAATGCTTAAGTCTAACGTATATCTCAACAAGAGCGGAGTAGAGAGAGAGAGAGATACTTTATTATTATATCAGGTATGACTGGTACCGACTAAAGGGGTAGCGTGTTGTGTTACCAACGGGAAAACATTTAAACATTCAAATGAAAGGTATTTCCATAATTTCAACCAATCAGGGTTGAGTATTTTAGTTTATATTTTATTAACATAGATCAAGTCTCTAGATCTTTTTGTTGGAAGTCAACACTGACTCCACTGCTGGTTGGATTGTGCGATCTTCTTTACTTTTTCATGTGTTCATGTGGACGAGCTCGAAGGTCCTTGTTCGCTTTGTTGTTTTCGGGCGGCGTTGTTGCGAGCTTCCTCTAAATAGAACTCTTCTTTTTTTCGTGGTTGCAATTATACTCTCCTACTGTATTGCATGCTAACATATGTAGTAGTCGTGGTTTATTTTCGGTTTCTTTTGCTATATTGTTTTTTCTGATGACTGTGTTTTTCTTAGTGGAGAGCCAATAGTGATTGTGTTTGGTGTTTAATTTGTTATAGTTCCATCTGTAATTGTATTCCATTGTGGTGCGAGTGTTGAACGTGGTTCTTTTGCTTTTCGTGGGATGGTTTTACGTGCGACGTTTCATTTGTTTACTATTGTTTTTGTTGTTTTGTCACCTAGTGTGAAATGAATCTGTGAGGGAGTAATCTTACGTGGTGAGTGTACTCGAAGGGATCAGTTGTCTGATTCATCGCTTTCGATGTTTATGGGGGTTGGCGCCTCGGGTTCCCTGCATGCAGTGTCGTGGTTTTCTTCCAATAGGCCGTCGTAATGCCACATCTCTTCGTTGGTGAGTACGTCGTGTTACAGGATCTTTTTGTTGAGCAGCTGGAACGTAGATTATTGTATGATAGATTTTGTGTGACGGTTTAGTGACTATGTTGGAAATTTCAGAGTTTGGTTCTCAACCGAAATGGGCTTCAAACAGGCTTATTTTTTGGTTGCATTAGGAATGAGTCTGATATTTTTTATTATGTTAGCTAGTCTTTCACTGAGTATTGCGGGGGTCCAGTTGGGGTCAATGTCGAGTAAGGCTAGTCTGCATTCTATTGTTTGGATTACTCTTTCTACCACGCCCGTACCTCTATGGTTTCCAGCTGGAGCTAGTATTGGTATAAAATTTTTGTTTTTGCAATATATTTCAAATTCTCTGGCCTTGAATGCTTGTGCCTGATCACAACGGATTGACCTAGATATACCATGTATCTAACAGTAGCTGTCCAATTAGTCTATTGCGGTTTTTGTGTCATAAATGTTGAATGATTCTGAGTGTGGGTATCTAGATAGTCTGTCTACTGTAACTGAGATGTAGTTTGATTGGGTACTATTTTTGGAAGGCATTGGTACCGCAAATTCCATTTAGACTTCTTCGTTTGGTTCCAGTAGTGGGGATAATATTCCTAATTAATTTTCATATAGGTATTAGTGGTTTTAGGTTTTCATCTTTCTTGTTCTGTGCAATGGTGGCACGCCTGAGCTCGGGCTTCTATGTCGGAATGTATATGGGGTATGTTGGGCGAGCGCAAGAATTCCTGCCTGGCCGGGATGTTTGTTATGTATTGTCTCCAGTACTATTCCTTTGGGCTTATTCGGGATAACAAGTTTGTTATCATAACTTAGACATCTGGTAGGAGATACTGATAAGTCTCTTCTAATGCGGTAATAAAGGGGCTTAATTGCTTTTAATTTCAGCCACTCGGCGTTCTTAACGAATTCGATAATGGGACAATGTTCTTTTTTTAAAACTTGCGTAATGAACTCTTCGTTGAAAACGCTGTTAAGGTTTTCGCGATACAGAAGAGTTGGTTTTTTCGTCAGAGTGGGCTCTGTCTAGCTAAGTCTAAGGGATCTAATCCTCTCCCTTTATTGGAGGTGGGATCTGTTTGTGTGGCTACTGAATTAAGGTTTTTTTGGAATTTGTTGATCCATATGGATTGATTTTTCTATTCGGGGCCCTGTATCTTTTCTTGATGGGGACTTTGGATGTTTCTGTGGATGGGTTTGCGCGTGTTGTAATCGCAACTAATCTAGCGTTGGAATGAATTTGTTTATTTTGAGAATCGAGTTTTTAAAGCAAGGAGAGCGACTGAATTGAACGTGGTAATTAGCAGAAAGCGTTTGCTTTACTTGTGCGTGTGTGACTTGTATTAATGACGTCATTGTATTGCTTGTTTGCAAAGTTTGAAATGTTCGCTCCATATGGAGCTATAATGTTACTTAATAGAACGTATTTAATTTCGTCTATGGTATTAATGACAAAGTTTTTGTCTTTTTTCTGATGGCGGTACCGCCACTGTTGCCGTTTTTCTACTTAGGTAATCTGCAAATCTTATGTTATTGCCTGGGATGTGTTCTACCGAAAAAAGAAAAGGGAGGAGTCTATCCACCAATTTTGTTAGGTGGCTATGGTATGTTTTATTTCTTCTGTTTTCTTTGAGTGCGCTTAACATTGCTTGATGATCCGTTTGGAGTGTAAATTGGGACCCATATAAGTAGTATTCGAAATGTTCTAATGCCCATACTACTGTTAGTAATTTTAATTCGTTGGTGCCGTATCATTGCTCTAAGTTTTTTAAAAAACGGCTAGCGTATGCACTGGGGTGCCACGCGGTGTCTATGAATTGTTCTAGACATGCCCCTAAGCTTTTTTTACTCACGTTTCAGTGGACTCTTGTAGGGCATTTTACGTCGAACGGTCTGTTTTCGGTTATTGCCTTCTTTGCCTCTTTTTTTGTGAACGGGTCCGTGTGGATTGGTTTCCAATCAAATTTATTTTCTGGTTTAAAGTTGCCTTTTGATAACAACGGGCAGAGGGGTTCACTTAATCTTGCAAAATTTGGCGTGAATTTTTTTAAGTGTTGTATACATCCCATAAATTAACGTAGTTTTAGAAGTTTCTAGTTTTGAGATAGATTCGCATTTTTTCTGTGTTGGGACTATTGCGTTTGGATGTATTTTAAATCCTACCCATGTGAGGTTTGTTTTTGCAATTTCACATTTTTGTAGTTTTGTTGCTAGGTTTTCTTTATCTAATAGGTTTAGGACTTTTCGAATTCCTTTTTGTGGCTGTTTAGTGAACCTTTTGTGATAATTAGTATGTCGTCTAGAAATGCGAATTTAGAAAGGACACTTTCTAGCGTTTTGTCTATTGTTTTTTGGAATGTGGTGGGCATGTATGTTAGGCCATAGAAGACGTTGATGAAGTGGTATGTTCCCGATGCTTTACCGCCTAAAATTGCAGTGTTTTTGTATGTTGGCGTCCAGCGGCATTTGCTATAGGCAGATTTTAGATCGATTTCACTGAAGTAAAATTGCCCTGTGCCCTGATTCCGTTCGGAGATGTATGTTGCCACTTCGTCTATTAGATGGTCAATACTTTGCATTTGATATTTGATCTTGTGGATGGCGTCATTAAGTTTTTTTGAGTCCAGTGCGATTTTTATATTTTGTCGTGTTTTACTGTTATCACGACTGGACTCATAAAAAATTCGTCAGAAAATTTGTCTAATTTGATAACTTGTTTATCATGTATCCGTAACGGTACCTTTTAACATTTTTGTTGTACAGGGGTGAAGTTTTATTTCATGGTTAGCTTAGACATGTAATCTTTGGATTTTCCTAGTTGTGTACATAGCTTTGGATATTTTTTTAATATCCATTTTTTATGTTTGGTTCTGTGGAGGTGTCAGTGATGTAGAGTACTTCCCTATCAGCTTTTCTGCTCGCTATGAGAATTATCCCAAGCTTTCGTAGAATTTCTTCACCCACGATGTTGTTCGTTTTGTTTTCCACCAGGAAGATTTGGCAGTCAGGGTCGTTCTACTCCTTCAATTTGAATCTGTTTGTTGTTGAAACATTTAAGTTTTTCAGAGTCATTATATGGAATTATTTGTACTATAGAGATGTGTAGTAGGAGGTCATTCGCTGTTGAAATGTTCCTGAACGTTCGTGTCAGCTAGCCAGACACTTTGTTTATTATTGGATGTGGTTGCCACCCAGAATTCTCCTTAACCGTTGTTGTTAATTGATGAGTTTTTCTCATTATGCAATGTTGTTGGCTTTATTAGAATTACGTTTCACCGGTCTTCTCTGAGTTCTTTGATCTACAGAGCTGCTTCTGCGTCGACCTTGTCCGCTTGTTCTGACTCTCCTTCGGAGTTTTGTATTATATCTTGTTCCTTATCGTTTTTAATGTGACTCTACGTGTTTGGTTGGTGCCTATTCTAGGAGTAAAGCTTATTGGGTATCTATTTTGCGGGATTGAGGAGCTTTGTCGGGGCTGCCTTCTGCGCTCAGGCATGGTTGCTTTACACATGGAAGAGAAATGCTCTTGTTTCTTGTAGATTTTGCAGATTGTATTTTTGGCTTGGTAGCTTTGCAAATGATTCGGAATGAAGGGGTTAAGGGTTGCTGCATTACCAGCATGGCTCTATTTTTCCAGTTTGGTGTGTAGGTAACAGTGGTTGTGATGTTCTTCTGTTTTGTCTTATGTAGTTGACTTGGTTCCAGCTGGATGTGCTATAAGTTTTCAATATCTCTTGTCTGTCCCTTGTTGTTGAGTTGTAACTTCCGACAGGAGATTCTTTTGGATGGTCGTGTTGTTCATGTTGCTTATGAAGAGGTCCTTGACTATGTCTTCCTCTAAGTGTTCGAATCTACAATGCAAGCCTGCTTCTCGTAGTCTACTGTAGAAGGTCTCTAGGCTTTCGTTTGGTTTTTGTTTTGTCTTGGACAATTGGAATCTGTCAAATGCAATGATTCTGTGTCGTTTGAAGGTGAGGGTCATTTCATGAACTAAAAGACTTGTTGTGCATCTGTCAATTTTCTTGTATGGGTTTCTCTGGTGGAATGTTCAACAGGCCTCTGCTCCGAGTGATAAATATATATAGCTTTTAACTTTCATATCAGCTTCGTCCCACGGGATTCTGTTTACTTTAGGACCCTTGGTCTCGATTATTTTGTATTTGTTTTCCCAGTCCACACGTCTTTTCTCGCTTCGTTTTTCGCGTTGACGAGCCTCATCGTTTGTTTCGTTCTCGAATTCGTCTTCGAGTGTTGTCATGGTCGGATAAAATAGTTCCGTTCTTGCTGGCTTTAGCCGCAGGAGCTTGTCGACTTCTATATTTTGCTGTCTAACACGACAATTTTGAAGGTTGCTATCCAGGTTTGCCACTCTGTGGGTGGGTTTGCGCCGGTTTCCCTGGAGCGGTTGACTCCAGTTGGAAATCTGCTCGACTGCGCCATGTTATGAAGGAGTTATCTGTATGGAGTGTAGGATGTTGTGTATTTTGTTGTGTGTTGTCTGTAGAAGAGAAGTCCGGTTGGTTTTGTACCTGACATTCTACTGTAATTCGGGGAGTGAGTATAGGGTAGAAGAGCAATGGTCTTGTTCTATGCGATTGCTCAATATTAACGGTTAAAGGAACGAGTTATAATGTTGAATTAAGGCCACGATAAACTTAACCGATTTCTAACGTTACATTTAGACGTCTGCGAAATAGCATCTCCTATCAGACTGACCAGCCTCGGACCAGTCTAAACAACTGAGAGTAGGCGATGTAAGATAACAAAAAGATGACCTTATTACAAATGATTATTATATAACATATGAGTCTAAAGTGTTTATAGGTAATACTTGTACATCTTGGCTGCATCTGCAAGCGGAGTATCACAATTATTATTACCCTTAATTTTATTATTATTATTTTTATTATTATAAATTGTTATTATTTTTTTATTATGGGTTTTATTATTATCATTATTATGATTAATGTTAATATTGTTTTTTATTATTATGATTTTTATTTTTCAATACTATCACTATTATTATTTTTATTTTTGCGTTGCTACTGATATTATTATCAGTACCTTTAATTAATAGTTATACAAAGTCGAATTCCTTTTATTTCGACAGGTTTGATAAAATATCAAAAAGCTGCTATTTCATTTGTTACACAGAGGGTCTATCGTAATATAATTGTTCAAATGTAAAGTTTAGTTTCCTAATTCTTGTATACGTATCGTACACGTCATATCAAGGCATGGACTTTTCCGATTGCGTTTGCCCGATGCTTCGTTCGGAGCAGTTGCTTTTGCCACAACACTTACCAAAGAGGTTATCTTTTTTCAATCCTCTTGATTGCTCTTTTTACAAACTGTTCTTTACCGCATTGCGCACTTATTTTCGGACAAAAGCTCCCAACACTCGATACCACAAAAATCAGATCTCAATCACAAAACGCTCCATCCTAGAGAAGGAAATTTTACAAGCCGATAAATTGCTTCGAACTACATCAAAAGTCACCGAATTGGATTGTCAGGTACAGCCAATATACCAACCTCTCTCATTGGACGAAACAATACGAAAAAAAACATGAGCAACATAATATTGAACGGAAGAAAGATGCGCAAAAAATCAAAGCCATAACATTGAGGACAAAGTCCCCTAAGTCAATAATATAGAGTGGCACGAGAAGATAAAAAATTAAACGCCGCAGCATGTATCGGTCACTTTGCCTCGAAGCAAACAACAAACTCCATCACAGAAACCCGCACAAATGTACAATCGACACAATAGTCGAGCAAAGAAACTCTTAGATAAATCCGTAACGATGCAGTTGACAGATTCCGGGTTTTCCGATGCGTTCAAAGCCAAGTGAAATGTTCGGATGTATCCCCGAATAAAACAGAAAACAGCCCAATTCAACATGGAAGACAGCTTAGTAAAAACATAACTTTATACAATGATTTGTTTATCAACAAATCCAGATAGACGTTCTATCTGAAGACAGAAGACCTATAGAAACACTACAGTACCCCCAATAGATGACCAGCAATTCAAACAAAACAATCCAGATGGACCTAATCTACATTATATACGCCGGACAACAACAGACAACGAGCAAAAGAACCAATTCGTACCCTGGGTCAATTGTCCAACTGTTGGAAATGTGGAGAAAAATTAAACCGCAAACACTTGAAGAATTGCCCTGCACCATATGAACATAAGTAACACAATTAAAAAGTCGGCTACATCACCGAAGTATGTCGCTACTAATGCCTCCTTAGCACTGCCAACATAATAAAAAACATAAGTCTATAATCTTCAACGCTCATTGCAGACATCATTTCACGCCAATAAAATTGTTTTCATTATTGTTTTTTATGCTGTGTTACTATTACTATCATTAGTCTGATTTTTGGTGTTCCTGTATCCAGAACGTGTAACTCACTAAGCCTCCTTGTGCATTCAATAGGGTCTGTTCAGCACGTATCCACTTTCAGTCTCTGACATCAGCTGGGGTGATGGATAGTAGTGCTTGAAAAGATTTTACAGCAGCTTCGATTGTTGTGAAAATGCAGGTTTTAGAATAATTGGAAAACACTGTTTTGTAAAACCAAAATCATTTAAATTAATTGCAGATGCGTACCAATTTTTTTTCCCGGTTTTTAGAACACAGTTGTGAACAAATCTTCGGCCTCGTACTTTACTGCTCTCTATTTTTTCCAGAACATTGCTCCAAATTTCGGACATTGGGAGGAACAAAATTGCCACAGAATATTGGACAATTTCTGCAAATGTTTCTCAGAATGCATTGCATATTACTTTTTTGTCTATATCCCCGGATCCTTTTTTCTCAACTTCTTAGACATTGCTTCTCACATTGTTTAGAAATTAGCAGAAAATTTTTACTGTGCGTCTCAGAGTCTGCGGTTCACTAGGTTACGGCATTTTTCGAACGCTTAGAAGGCTTAGATTTGAGAGTATGTATTGACGGTACAAATGATAATTTTCCCTTAATATTTTGTCAAGTTCCCTTCATGTCCATGGCTTAGCATTTTTTCTGGTTTTCTTTTCATTGAAGAATTACAAATTGGTATAGGTGGTGTTGTACAAATTTATTTCAAAACTGTACAATAATTTTTGCAAACATTCATGCCAATCCAATCCGCGAGCACAAAATTTCTTTTGATTTTTTCTCCGGATATCTTTGTTCCTCTCAATAATTTCTGTTGATAAAATATGATGTGATGATTAACCTCATTTGCGCAAACACACTTTCCATAAGACAATTTTTTTCTTTGTTAAAAATTAGTAATCAATAAGCGATTGATTAGTAGTAAAGATGCGTGTGGGAATCTCTACATTCGTCGCATTTAGTGGAAGATCCAATGTGAGTTTAGTAGGCATTTATTGTCCTTTTTGTGAACTGGTCAATGTTGTAGTCACCGAATAACAGAATTTTAAATGTTACGAATATGCATTGGATAATGCAGCACTCCATTTGTATTATAATATATGAAAATTATTCAGTGGACTGCAGCCATTAAAATATGGTGTATTGCACGGTGTCGAACTTGTAAAATGAGAATAATACATCCAATAAGTTTTGAGATAGTGGTATTTTATTAAGTTGTCCCTGGTGAGCCGTTGGGCGCGGTCTCGCCCAGTGCATGAGAGGCTTGTCTATGGACAACGGTCCGCCGAGGCTCGCATTCTGCATGAATGATGTATTTTGTTGCTTTGATGCACTGGAAAACATTTATGAAATTCAAATACTACGCAGTTTCTTGATCGCAAATTTTAACCAATTTTAAATTCAGAAAGATTGTATAACTATAACATAAATTACAAGTTATGTTTATGTCGGCTTACTTTAACATTGGCTTAATTTGTGTTCACAGGATTGAACAGTCTCTTTATTTTCTTTTCCCGAATTGCGATCAAAGCTGTTTGCCTAAGTCGTCATGAAAAATTTAAGCTGATATTGGACTGACTGTGGTTCATATAGCTTATGAGGTGCTAGAAGCGGTGGCCGCCGTATTGGCCGACAGGGCGTTTAGCCGACAACCGAAAATTGAGAAATTTAACCGACAATTTGAGTAAAATGAGCATTAAAACTTTTTCTAAAGCTGTGATTGGCCAATTTAAAACACTATTTCGTAAGCGGACAAATATACCGCAGTTTTTTCATCAACTAGTGCAACGAAGGTCTATCCGTGGTCGCACCCTATTTTACCGCATCTGGCCATGCCTCGCCGGCTATGGCTATGCCTCAGCGGCCCCTGGGACTTGATATGAACCTATCACAACCGAACTACTGATTTATGAACCAATTATGGACTTTTATTACAAATTATGATAAAACTGTCGGCTAAACTTCTCATTTTTTAGTTGTCGGCTAAACGCCTTGTCGGCCAATTTTCCTAGCACCGCTAGGAGCATTTGCTTACAAGGGTCGTACATAGAGGGAAAATGAGAAATTTAGCCAACCGCTAATTCTGATTGGTCGAGAAATGTGATGGCGGTTAAAATATCACTAGCTCGTCCAACCATATTACAATTGGTGTGCGGTCGGGTTGTCGGTTTATATTTTCATTTCTTGGTCGGCCATTTCGGAGATCACCACTTTATAAGAGGCAAGATTATTAAATTTTTCTTTATCATTATAGAACGGAGGAAAATCATGGACGGTCATATTTTATTTTGGGAAAAAGAGCTCCAAACAATCAAAAATCAAAATATTCACAATCATTCTAAAAGTAAGCAAAACTTCAAAATTTTTGCCATTTAAAAAACTAAAACTGAGAAATCAAGAATACCAAATTGACTTAACATTATTGAGTGAGTGCATGAGAACTGAATGTCAATTACCGATCAAACTGGAACATGAGGTCAATTTTGTTTCATCATCAAAGACTCTCGACCAGTCTTTTATCATTCCAGAACAACAAAGAACATCGCATAGTTCAAATTCAAACTTCCATTTAAATATTGTGTTCGGGTAAATATTTTTGTCTTGTTATGTTTAGTTGATGACTTTTGTACTGGATACTCTAACTGATCAAAGATCAAACGCTTGTGCTGAAACACTTCGACCTTATTGAATAAATTCAGGATTCCAGATTATTTAAAAGGTAACCGTTGACCTCATTTTTTCACCTGTTTTTATTACAGAAAAAACCCCTTACAATTGTAGGAGAACAAATTGAGGCGGTCGATCGGATTTTAGAATTTCCAAAGCTGTGTTCACTAAAATTTTTTGCAAATATCAGGCAAAAATTTGACAATGAAAAACTAAGTGATGTAGTTCTAAGTTAATTTTTTCCAGAAAGCATTAGATCCTTGAAGGCTCTGACTTTTTTGAGGGTAAAACAACAAACAGGTAAATAAGATTGAATTAAAATATCGCCTGGTTATATTCATCAGAGAAGTCAATCTTTTAAACCAAATTATTGCTGAAAGCAGTTAACATAGGTATTGGAAAGTTTACGTGAAATGCCAACCACATTTAGAGGAAATTTTGTTTCATTGAGCAGTTTCTATTTGAGATAAGCCAATGGAACCCATAGATAAATTGATATTAAGTTTCTTGGAAAAATGAAAGTTAAGTAAATGTAACCAGATTTACTTAATTTTCTTTTTCCAAGGAAATTAATGGTTTTAATTTAATAATGTTTGACCAATTCTGTAAACATTTACACTGCCGACAAATCAACTAAATTGTAATGAGAGGAATTTAAAGCGAGAAGGAATACATATTTTTTTCTCTAATATCTAAAAACCAAGGCCAAAGGGATCAAATTTATATTAAGGTTATAAGATTTGAGATTCAGGTTTTTGTTCATTACGACGCAGAGGTATACCCAATTCGTCACGGGCAGATATGCCCTATTCGTGTATCTTGTGTTCGTTTTTACCATGTTAATACATTGAAAATGGAACAATATTGCGGTAAATAGCTACTTAAGCAGAAACCGGCAAAATGGAAGGAAAATTAGCAACCCGTATTCGCAAAAGTGTCCTAGTCCTAGCCGCGAAATACAAGTACAAACTTTATAACCTTTCGCACGGCTTGTATCACGCATCTGCTTCATTTATGTATCGATTTTTCGCACGCAATGTTGCTCGATTTTGCATATAATCCGCAATTAAGCCTAAGTTAGTTACTACTTATTTAAATAAGCCTAAATTATTACTACCAGTACTGCTTTATTACTACGTTATTACCACTTATAGTATTTTATTACTACTTGATACTACTTATTAGTACTATTTATTACTACTAATTAAAATCGGCCAGTCCCAAATTGATATACAAAGCCTTTGATGTGCAAGGGATTTTTCGGAAAAATAATCAGTTTTTGTGATGGCATGTACTTAAAGCACTTTAAAGCTTTGACAGCTTCAATTGAATCTTTATTAAAGTGCTTATTGCAGGCTCAAAATGCGCGCGAATAATAGATACCTAAATTGAGCGGAAACGTGCTTTAAAAACTTGTAACCTACTTTTCGTTCCGAATGTTCTTTTGGCAAAATTGGCGGAACCCCTTTTACGAAAAGTAAGACACAAAGGACGTCTCCTAATTTTGTTCATTGTATGTATCTAATTTTTGAGCCAATTTTAGTAAGGCGGAAATTTTGGGGTATACCTCTGCTTCGTAATGTTGCGTTACCAATTGCTTAGAAAATTTTTTGAAAATCTGGAATAGATTTTGATATCCAAAATATCTAAAAAGATGAAGAAAGTTCTGGCTGATAACATGAACTCTTTGAACTCTTTCCCTAAATTATAGTAAAATAATTACCATTCCAAAAGTATTTTAAAAAACATAAATACTAATATTATAAACAAAAATACGAATAATAATAATAACATTAATAATAATAATAATAATAATAATAATAATAATAATAATAATAATAATAATAATAATAATAATAATAATAATAATAATAAAAACAATAACAATGATAAAAAATAATAATAACAATGCTAATGACAATAAAAAAAATAAAATATCAATAACAATATTGAAAAAATTTAAAATCGAAATTAAACCAAATTTGGTTCCTACCAACTAAGTCAGCCTTGTTGCGGGATATGTGAGTCTTATTATTAATGACTAAATTTGCATGTTCGATATAAACAAATCTTTGACGAGATCCTCTTCGAGGTGTTCTAGCTTTGCGTGTGATCCGAGTTCTCGGAGTCTACTATAGAATGTCTCCAGTGATTCGTTACTCTGTTGAAGGGCTCGAAAGAACTGGAATCTGTCAAAAGTTAGGTTCCTAGGTCGAGTAAATGTTAACGAAAGTTCATGTACCAACTCGTTGGTTGTACAGCGCTCTATCCTTTTATGTGGGTTTCTTTGGTGGTAGGTTCTGCAACCCTCTGTGCCCAACGAAAGGTAGATCAGACTTTTGACCTTTAGGTCTGCTTCGTCCCAGGGAGTGCGATCTATCATAGGTCCCTTGTATTCTATCTGCTTACATTTGTTCTCCCAATCTACCTTCCTTTTTTCGTTTCTTTGCTCCCTCTGGCGTTCTTCATCATCTGTTTCGCCTTCAAACAGGTCTTCGTAGGTTGGTAGCGTTGGGTAGAACAATTCTGCTCTTGTTGGCTTTAGTCTTAGTAGTTTGTCTACTATAAGATTGTCTCTGGCCATGATGGCCATTTTGAGGGTCCCGAACCAGGTGCTGCATTCGGAGGGTGGGTTCGCGCCTGATTCCCAGAAAACCGGTGTTCCTAGGGGTGTTTTATGCGTTGCTGACTGCGCCATATAATCCGGTAGTTCAGTCTGTAATGCTGAAGTTCCGTATGGAGTATAACTTGTAATTACGCTTTGCGTCTTGTGTGATAAGTCTCCACGTGGAGTAAGGCTAATGCTTACTTCAGATCTATTAATTATTCCCGGTGACCTGGTCTCCGTGGGGAGTTGTTCTATCGATGGATACGAAATCTCTATTTTGGAATCTATTATAGTTGTGAACAACTATGCTATATGAACTTGCTGAATATCTAGGTAAAAGAATTCACGCTTTAACACTTCAATTGTCTGGCCAAGAGCACGACCGTTTCTTAGCGTGTTTATTTTCGTCTGCAATAACTTTATAGTGTGACTCATTGTCACTTTGCGTGACCTGTCTAGCAGGCGTTGAAATGAACGTTAACAACTCTTTCTCCGTTGGGAGATTATGAATATGTACAGTGCATTAGTTATATAACTTATGATATATCAGAGTTTATAAATTAATACTTTTAAAACTTAGTTTCGATACTACTGAGCAGTCTCTGTATGTCACATACCCCTCCACGATAAAATTTCATGGCTATGGATTTTTACTTAGTTCGATGATGTCTTCTTCGTTAAGATCTGAGATTGAGTCAGACCGTATTGATGATTGGGGTGTGCGGTAGATTGACGAATTGGGTGGACTTTTGATGGGGTCTGTTTGGCTGTTTTGTTGTAATGATGTTCCCTGTGTGTCTTGGGTATTGTCCGTTTTGTTTTCCGGTTCCACTTGGAGTGCTGCTTTCGATGACTTTGGAACTATTTGATCGCAATCCATGTTTGAGTTGTTTTGAGATGAATTGGATAAGTCCGAGTATATTATCTCTGGTTTCTTGATCGAGATAATAGCGCTATAATCAATTTGCGACTGGTCTGCTTGGGATGTGTCTGTAGGACTGTTGATGTTTGATTTGATCTTTTTCATTGCATTGTCTATGCGTTTGGTGCTTCGGGATAAGTCGTCGTGGATAGTTCCGAATACGTTTAGTTCTCTGCATGGAGCTGGTGTTGTGCTACTGGTGATGGGTGGACTTTCGGGACTTGTTACCATGAAATCCGAGGGCTCGTTACTGGTATGTATCACGTGTTGTGGTTGTCCTGGTTCTTCGGAATCAATTAGGTGTGTTTGGATGCTGTTCGGTGGTGGTACGTCAACATTGAATATGAGGAAAGATCTGTTGGAGACTTCTGATTCGTCCTGTGATTGTTGTGTTTGGTTACGGCTTGTAGATGGTTGCACTTGTGACAGATTTGCTGATTCAAATAGGGCAGCTTGTTGTGCTTTATAGTTGAAGCTTAGTTTCGGTGTGCTTTGTTTGAGCTTCTTTTTCGTAGTCCCGTTAAGAGTTTTATGAGTGTGGGGTTTGTGTTCTTGTTGTCGACGTTGGTTTTTGGTGGCGAGTTTGACTAGCTTGTCTTTGGACCACTTTGTTTCAACTTTTGCTTTCCGATTGGGAGTTGTTTTCTTCGTTGGGGCTTGTTTTGGTTTCAGTTCCGCTGACTGTTGTTGTTGTGTGTGAGATGACGATGGTCCTTGGAGGAAGCTTGTTCTCGCTGTAGTTTTGGCTGCTTTTTCTTCTTCTAAACAGAACTTACGTGTTTTTTCTTGGTTTCTTTTATATTCCCCTACGGTTTTACATGCTACCATAAGAACTAAGCGGGGTTTTGGTTCCGGTGGAGGAATTGGTTTTGTTTCAGTAGCTATTGCTATATCGTTTTTTCTTATTACTGTGTTTTTTCTTCTTGGTGTGTCTATAGTTATCGTATGTGGAGATTAGCCTGTTATGGTACCGTCTGGTATAATGTTCCATTGGGGTGCCAGCGTTGGTCTTGGTTCCTTAGTTTTTCGCATGATTGTTTTTCGTGCTACATTTTTCTTATTATAAATTATTTTCGTGGTTTTGTCTCCGATGGAGAAGTGAAGTTCGGAAGGTGATATCTTACGTGGTTTCGTTAGCGAGAGCGGTATGTTCTCAGAATCATCCGAGTCTATCTCCAAAGGAGTTGTGACCGGGGGAGGGCATGAGGAGTATTGAATGTCTAGTTCTTCCTCTGATAGACCGTCTCGCCTCCACATCTCTTCTTGAGTCAGTACGTTGTGTTGGAGCAACTTCTTGTCTAAACAGCGCAATTTGAGTTTGTTGTAATTCAGGTTTTTTGAAGATGGTTTGCTTAGTATATTCGACAATTCGGTGTTTGGTTTCCTACCGAAGTGTGCTTCGAATGGTGTTGTTTTTGATGTTCTATTAGAAATTAGTCTAATGTTTTCTATTATATTTGCTAATCTAGAGCTCAATGTTTCGTTACTCCATTCGGGGTCTATGTCGAGTACAGCTAGTCTGCGTTTTATTGTTTGAATTAAGCGTTCGACCATGCCTGTGCCTCTGTGATCTCCAGCTGGAGCCAAGATTAGTTTTATGTTTTTGTTTTTACAAAATATTTCAAATTCTTTTGCTTTGAATGCTTGGGCTTGGTCGCATCTTATTGACCGTGGTATTTCGTGTTGTTTACAATACCTCTCTAAATAGTCTATTGCTGTTTCAATATCGCAATTATGAAATTATTCTGCATGAGGATATCTAGATAGTCGGTCTACTGTTAGTTGGCTAGTCCTCTCTCTCTATGTTGACGGCGAAGTTGAGGACTTGTTGGGCCGTTCTTACTTCCGATAACAACTCCATTTGGATGTTGGAACTTTGCATGTTCGATATGAACAAATCTTTGACTAGATCCTCTTCGAGGTGTTCTAGCTTTGCGTGTGATCTGAGTTCTCCGAGTCTACTATAGAATGTCTCCAGTGATTCGTTACTCTGTGGGAGGGCTCGAAAGAACTGGAATCTGTCAAAAGTTAGGTTCCTAGGTCGAGCAAATGTTAACGAAAGTTCATGTACCAACTCGTTGGCTGTACAGCGCTCTATCCTTGTATGTGGGTTTCTTTGGTGGTAGGTTCTGCAACCCTCTGTGCCAAACGAAAGTTAGATAAGACTTTTGACCTTTAGGTCTGCTTCGTCCCAGGGAGTGCGATCTATCATAGGTCCCTTGTATTCTATCTGCTTACATTCGTTCTCCCAATCTACCTTCCTTTTTTCGTTTCTTTGCTCACTCTGGCGTTCGTCATCTTCTGTTTCGCCTTCAAACGGGTCTCCGTAGGTTGGTAGCGTTGGGTAGAACAATTCTGCTCTTGTTGGCTTTAGTCTTAGTAGTTTGTCTACTATAAGATTGTCTCTGGCCATGGTGGTCATTTTGAGGGTCCCGAACCAGGTGCTCCATTCGGAGGGTGGGTTCGCGCCTGATTCCCGGAAAACCGGTATTCCTAGTGGTGTTTTAGGCGTTGCTGACTGCGCCATATAATCCGGTAGTTCAGTCTGTAATGCTGAAGTTCCGTATGGAGTATAACTTGTAATTACGCTTTGCGTATTGTGTGATAAGTCTCCACGTGGAGTAAGGCTAATGCTTACTTCTGATCTATTAATTATTCCCGGTGACCTGGTCTCCGTGGGGAGTTGTTCTATCGATGGATACGAGATCCCTATTTTGGAATCTATTATAGTTGTGAACAACTATGCTATATGAACTTGCTGAATATCTAGGTAAAAGAATTCACGCTTTAACACTTCAATTGTCTGGCCACGAACACGACCGTTTCTTAGCGTGTTTATTTTCGTCTGCAATAACTTTATAGTGTGACTCATTGTCACTTTGCGTGACCTGTCTAGCAGGCGTTGAAATGAACGTTAACAACTCTTTCTCCGTTGGGAGATTATGAATATGTACAGTGCATTAGTTATATAACATATGATATATCAGAGTTTATAAATTAATACTTTTAAAACTTGGTTTCGATACTACTGAGCAGTCTCTGTATGTCAATAATAATAATAGTAATAATAATAATAATAATAATAATTAATAATAATAATAATAATAATAATAATAATAATAATAATAATAATAATAATAATAATAATAATAATAATAATAATAATAATAATAATAATAATAATAATAATAATAATAAAAGTAATAATAATAATAATAATAATAATAATAATAATAATAATAATAATAATAATAATAATAATAATAATAATAATAATAATAATAATAATAATAATAATAATAATAATAATAATAATAATAATAATAATAATAATAATAATAATAATAATACTAATAATAATAATAATAATAATAATAATAATAATAATAATAATAATAATAATAATAATAATAATAATAAGAGTAATAATAATAATAATAAGAATAATAATTACCATAATAAAATTAATAATAAGAATAGTAATCATTATAGTGATATTAATAAATAAAATAATAATAATAATAATAATAATAATAATAATAATAATAATAATAATAATAATAATAATAATAAAAATAATAATAATAATAATAATAATAATAATAATAATAATGATAATAATAATAATAATAATAATAATAAAAACAATAACAATGATAAAAAAATAATAACAATGCTAATGACAATTAAAAAAATAATATATCAATAACAATATTAAAAAAATTTAAAATCGAAATTAAACCAAATTTGGTTCCTACCAACTAAGTCAGCCTTGTTGCGGGATATGTGAGTCTTATTATTAATGACTAAATTTAATTTTTTGAATCTGGTAAAAGTGACCATCCATATTGATAAAGTATATATCGTAACTTTAACGTCGAATCGTTTGGAAAGTTCGCAATTCCCCCTTGATGGTTTTCAGATGGTTCACGCGAGTAGAAAACAATTTTGCCATTCCAGTTTCATGCTCTATTTTCAGTACTATTGAACAGTCTCTGTATGTCAATAATAATAATAGTAATAATAATAATAATAATAATAATAATAATAATAATAATAATAATAATAATAATAATAATAATAATAATAATAATAATAATAATAATAATAATAATAATAATAATAATAATAATAATAATAATAATAATAATAATAATAGTAATAATAATAATAATAATAGTAATAATAATAATAATAATAATAATAATAATAATAATAATAATAATAATAATAATAATAATAATAATAATAATAATAATAATAATAATAATAATAATAATAATAGTAATAATAATAATAAGAAGAATAATAATTACCATAATAAAATTAATAATAAGAATTATTAATAATCATTATATTATTAATATCACTATATTAATAATAATCATTATAGTGATATTAATAAATAAAATAATAATAATAATAATAATAATAATAATAATAATATTAATAAAAATAATAATAATAATAATAATAATAATAATAATAATAATAATAGTAATAATGATAATAATAATAATAATAATAATAATAATAATAAAAACAATAACAATGATAAAAAAATAATAACAATGCTAATGACAATTAAAAAAATAATATATCAATAACAATATTAAAAAAATTTAAAATCGAAATTAAACCAAATTTGGTTCCTACCAACTAAGTCAGCCTTGTTGCGGGATATGTGAGTCTTATTATTAATGACTAAATTTAATTTTTTGAATCTGGTAAAAGTGACCATCCATATTGATAAAGTATATATCGTAACTTTAACGTCGAATCGTTTGGAAAGTTCGCAATTCCCCCTTGATGGTTTTCAGATGGTTCACGCGAGTAGAAAACAATTTTGCCATTCCAGTTTCATGCTCTATTTTCGGCTGGGCAAACATACCTCGTCATTCACCATTTTGTGACATCACTTTTGGATTTTCGAGTACTGGTCAGCTTTCATTGGCGTTTGAATGTTGATTATTCTATTTAAATATACGATGTCTGCGTGAGAGGATTAATTGGAATGAAATTAACAGCAGACTAAGTGTTTGCAAGTTTTGCATTATCTTATCCATCGCTGAAATGATTTGCCGAGCGTACCGATTTGGCACAAACCCGTCGCAGTTTCTCCTTTTTTTGAAAACATGTCTGCAAACCAGATTAATGTTCGATCCCGTAAATAAGATCGATAGTACCGATACTACGCAGCTTTTAATCAAATTAGTGTTCAGTTGCTTTGACGCTGAGCACGGAATGGTTGTTTTCAGATGTGCTTCTTTTTGATTTCCTTTAATTATATCAGGATCTAAATATCACAAGACAGATGACAGGAAGGATAAATTTTGATGTCTTCAATTTCACAACCTACTGTTTTTGTTGCCTGGTAGGACGAGCTCTCATACTTTTTCAGTTTTGGTAAACTTAATTGAATGCATTTGAATTTGGTGAGGTTCAAGTTAAGGACACTCTCTTTGCTTCTTTTGATTGCACGACAATGTCAGTATGAAAATCACCGCTCATACAAACTTCGTGTCATCTGCCTGCTGAAAGCAGTTTTAAACAAAAAAAAAACAAGCGAGTCATTGATGTGAGTGTAACCTGGAAACAAAAACACTGAAAAAAGTGATCGGTGTGAGCTAGCGCTATATATCGGACTGAATTTTTTTTCGTTCTACGTTACTACTTGTTGTTCCTAATTGAATAAATATGAAGCAAAAAGTTTTCTAGAATGAGTTGTCGAACCAACATTGACACACTTGTGCAAGAATTATGTTGATTTTATGTCGTATTGTTTTGAAATACTTTCGAAGGTTTTAGCGTTACTAATAAAAACACTTGACGGAAGTTATATTGCTTCTAAAACTGTATAAAGATTATCGCAATAGGATAGAGGTTGGGTCATAGTCCATTTTCCTTTTTTTCAAACCATGTTTTTGCCGTATAATTGACTGAATATGCTCAAACAAAAGTGACAAAGAATGAGCATTAGTTATAAAGGGGTTTACTTCTTATTGGGTTCCACTATTGACGTGCCGACGCAATTTTATTCCTTTTTAGACTTTTTGTAAGCTTACAATTGCTTATACAGCTTCGGGAAACCAAAAAAAATATATAGGTCTGGGAATCAGCGATTCAATGGTTTTGGACTTAATTCGCCGCAGTCCTATTAACCGCTCTTATCCTGATTGATCTCATATTCATCTAACTTTTAGTTAAATATCGTAAAACCCCGAAAAATAAGGGTTTTGTTGGGATCGGTATACAAAAATTTGCGTTACCTTTAATGTACACAGACAAAAAACTCCATGAATCTTCCTACTCTTTCCGTATACAATAAAGCGTGCTCTACCTTGTATTTTTTTGTATCAAGAACTGCTGGTATTCTGCTTACATTCCTCATTAGTTTGTACGCTTTAGCTGACAGCCATGTTTTGCTAGAAACAATGAATTTTTTTGCTTTGCTTAATGACAATTATGATTGATTTTCAAAACAATTTCTTTCTCTCTGTCAAATTTTTCTCCAGCTGTTATCCGTTTGTTTTCAAAATGAACACATATAAATGACATTTAAAAAGAGATTTTTTTCCTCACGGTGGTAGCTGATTGGGTTTTAGCTTTGCAATCAGGTTTCAATTATGCATTAAAATGATGCTGGATGTCGTCGGGTGAGCCGTTTGAATATAAAGGCAAAAAAGGATTCATAAACTGTTGCCAAATCTGTTTGTTAAAATTTATTCCAGCCAAATCTCAAAAATGTGCTGGTTGAACTGTCTGAATACCCTAGTCGAGACCTGGAAATATTAAAAGACCGTCCTCGACAGATTTAAGGTATGAAAAGACTGTCCCCGACAGATATTGGGTAAGAAAAGAATTTGTCTGGACCTAATATGATGTCCTGTACTTTGGCTGGAACTAAAACATACGTCCTGGAATATGGCTGAACAATAAAGGTGTTCTGTATTTTGGCTGGAAAACAAAGGTGTTCTGGAATTTGGCTGGACAAAAAAAATAACCTGGAATTACTATCGTGACCGTTATAATGACTTGTTTTCAATTTTTTTCAAAGTTAAGGACATGTAGCGCACTTGGTTAGGCATTGCGTAAGATTGGAGAAGGTCATGAGATTGAACCCGCATGGCGTCGGAACTTTTTAGTTGACCTCATATTTGCATATGAAAAGAATTTGGCTGGACTTATGGAAAGAATTAGCCTCGAATTTAACTAGGGTCCTCGACCGTGTAATTTAATTCAATATTTACCCCCTACCTGGAGTTAATAGGTCTTTTCATAAATTCCAGGTCTCGATTAGGGTAGAAACATCAGCTACAAACGCTTTATGATCTGAAAAACAATGAAACAAATTACATATCTTGAAACCAATTGAGCAGATAAATTCCCAATGGCAATTGCTGGACAGAGATCTTCAGTCATTTTAATATTTTTAATGTCATCGTTTAGAGCAAAACAGATTGGTCCATGGAGAGATAATTTTTCATAAATCTCCTTTCCGATTTCTTTTATTTAGGGAAGCAATGTTTCCGCGCTTATTCAAATTACATTGTTTAATGGTTGACTGTATGAGGTTATTGAAACGAGAGGGATCTGTTCAAGCACTAATATGAAAGCATTTATAAAATCCGTCTTCGTTTTCGTATCAAATTCCGTAGTGTTATCAGAATGCTTTTTCGAACAATAACAACAACTCCGTGTGGCCCTGTTACCAATCAGATCTTGCTTGAATTGTTGTCATGAATGATTTGATCTTTTTCGAGGCTTGTATCCAACCACGTTTTAGATAAACAGAAGATTTCAGCGTCCAATTGCATGGCAAGCGTATCTAGTTTTTTTGCATCGATTTATGTTCTGAACTGATTGATAATTCCGAAAGCTTAAATGTATGTTTCTACTTCCTTTTAATCATTGCGACGGTTGTTTGCTTGAATAAAAACTGATGGCTTTGGTCTACTGATAATTTTATGTCTTCTATAATCAGGTTTTTTTTACAACAGTATAGCGGGTTTATTTTGAACTCTGAGTTGTTTAATCTAAAAACTGAGCAAACTTGAAACAAGATTCTAGTAGTTCTTATTCTCTCTCCTCTTCTTATAAGTCAGAACATTAATAAACTTAATGCAATTTGTCTTGACGCAAAAAAGTTAGAGGTGACTTAATATTTCCTAGTCAAATTTTTCTAGAAAAAGTCACATGAAATTTTCACGAAGGATAGACCTATTTGTGTGCCATTTTACAAAAGTGTTTTTGCCTTGAAAAAAGGAACACTTTATTTATCCAAAAAACAAAGTCAAGAGGTAACATTATCAATGGTAGTGTAGGGTAATATAATAATAGCTTTATAGATAAAAATACAGGTGGGTCAGCAACAGAAAGTATTAATTAATGTTGCAATGCACTAGAGAAGGATCAAAGAAAACGCACATCACGCCAAGAAACAACTGCTTTTGACACTTGGTACGTTTTACAAAAATCTTTAAAAAAATTCTTTTTGATAAGTTTTTTTGCATCAAGTAGGGATATTTTTTTGACAACACTGTTTGTTATGCAGTTTCTAAATTATGTTTTTCGAATGCCGAAAACAATAAACTTCTTCTCTTCAACTGGTGTTCGAGTTTTTGCATGGGGCAGATTTCTTTCATTTGCGCTATTTTTTCGGCTCGACCATCGAAAAATTAGGCTTTAATTTATCTGCTTCCTTTTTCTTTTCTGTTTCACATCTCAAAAGTTTCCGGGAAAATCATGGTCACCTTGAGTCATCATTTATGTTCTATAAATTTTGCGAGTCCAAAGGTTCCATCGATTTCGTCCAATGCTTCAAAAATTTTTCGTTTATAAAATCTATGCAATCAACATAAAGTTCTCAATCACATTTGAAACAATTGATGGAAAATTCTTCAGAGTTCAAATTGAATCCTCCAAATGTTTAAATCCATAAATCTGTTGCTTTCTCTGCTTATTTTTGTTTGCCCTTTTTGTGTTTTTGGGGGCAAAGCCTCAAATAATTCTTTGATTTTGGTCTTTTAATTGTTTTGTTTTTCAACCAATTTGGGCTAAAGAACACTTGCAGAATTGGACGGTTTGGACAGATCTCAAAGAGAATTTGCACACCTCTCAGAAGTAAGCTCTTTTTCTAGTCCCAGTAGCCCCAAAGTCCATAAAAAGAAGTAGTCGGGACCCAACAACGGAGTGAGATGGTTCAAAATTTTATAAATTGAGTATGATACTTTATTCTTTAGCTCTAAATGCTAAATTAGCCGAAATAAAACTAAAGAGCTTTTTTTCTTGGATTACAATATTTTCAATCTTTAACAATTCAAATAAGCTGTGTTTTTCATTGTCCAGCAATTCTATAAGACGTGATGCTCTATCAAGAATTGATTAGCACCCTTTAATTAATTAGCACCGAGGTGAAAAATGCAAAAACATATTTTTCTATTTTCATAAGAAAGTTCTAATTGTTTCATTTCCTTCCTTTCTCGAAGTAATAAACATCTTTGTTCCGGCCATTTAACTGCATGTTTGCTGTTTTTAAGGTTTAAATTAAATATATCAGCTGACATCTGCTTTTTTGCGCTTTAAAGTACAGTGTTAGATATTGGAATATCCTTTCCTCAGTAGCACTAAAAGAGTGTTTCATTTTTTAGCGTATTTGACAAGGTTTTGGGACCTGTTTTTACAGGTAGGTGTTATCAAACTTAGGACTAACATTTAATATTTAACAAGATTATCTTTAACAACCAAATTATTTTAGTGTTGAAGCGCCTTTTAAATTTGATAAAATGGTTTTTTGAAACATTGTAAGTAGTACGTGAAAATGATCGACTACGTCAATCTATTAAACAAAAGTTGACAAAAAAAAGTAAAGTTCTGGTACCAATAGAAGTTTTATTTAGCTACGTTGAAAAATCTCAAATGATTAACATTTGATGAGCCATTTTTGGTAGTTGCTAGGGACTCTTTATTGAGTCAGCATTTCCGCAATATGTTTTTCTATTCCAGATTGTTAGAGAAAAAATCTTTAGTCGAAAAGCAAGGTTTCCGTTGGTTTGTGTCGGCTCGGATTTTAAGTGAGGATGTTTTTCTTGCTTTTGAATACTTTTCCGATGAACAACATTTCTTGTATTTGAACAACTTTGATTTTAGATTATAAAAAAGGAGGCTCGCTAATTTGCGTTTGCATATAATGTTCCGATCCCGCTCATCCGCATTTTTAATTGTCTTCTAAATGAAGAAGAGAAAGCAAACAAACAAAATTCAAATTTTTGAAAATAAATATTGTTGGAAAAATTAACTTCTTTAAAGTCAAAACATTAAAAAAATTAAAATTGCCGCTAAAGAGGGCCGAAGAAAACTGCCATTAACGAGACTAGGAGACAAGACAAACAAAAAATCAAATAACAAAACCAAACATTAATTGCGACCAGAACTCAATGTCCATTTTTTATTTAAAAAAACATTTAACGTCAACATCATATAAAACACATAGCATCACATAAAACCCAAATAAAACAAATAACATGCATTTCACTTAAAAATGGATATGACCTTATTGAGACTAAGTTTCAAGTAGAGATAAAAAAAGAAACAAAAAGGGCGAAGTTAAAGAACATGTGTATCTCATATATTATTAAAGACATTAGCTTTCAACTGAAATCTTTTAATAGCCTAATTTATAACAAAATAGAACGCTATTGTAACCTTTCATTATAAAGATCGTAAATCAGACATTTAAAGGAACGTCAACTGCTGTCAACAATAAACAATTCAAAAAATAAAATTCTAAAAATTAGTGCTCAATAAGTTCATAAACTAAGGAATGAATAACATATGTATAATTGGACTTGCATTCTGCGCCAATGGGATCTGTTTGTAGTGCGACAAGATGCGAAAAAAACTCAAATGTAGGCAATAATTCCAAAATCACAACTTTTTATGCTCGTAGAATCAAAGCCAAAAAACCACTAGTTCAAGCAAAAACCGTTATTGTGATTATAAATTAAATCTTATGATATCAGACAAATAAATTTGATTTTAATTTAATGAGAAGAAGCTAGACGTTGACAAGATAAAAGATCGCCAAAGATCAAAAAATCAATAATAATTTTTGAAACAAATAAATTCGAAATCATAGGAAGCAACTCAGTCCTGAAATCAAAAAATATATATCATACAACCACAAAACTAACGACAAATATAGGAAAAATAAAAAATCGATGGAGTTTTCCTAGAAAACGGCGACGAAACTCTTACAACAATAATCTGTTCACCAACAACATGAGATGTGATCTTTTGCGCCTTCTTTCAACGCCAATAAACAACCTATTATCATTGTAATAATGTCATAAGACACAAAAAATCATCCAAATTTGCAAATATCCAAAAATCAAAGGATAATTACAAAAACTCTTAGTGTCCAAGCGAAGAAACCACTTCTTTAAATTATGAAAAAGCACTGGCTACTAAAATTTAGTTCCCTAGAAAGACTATTAGATCTTTCTACTGAGACTATGCTAAAGAGGGGACAAAAATGAGATAAAAAATGTGGAGAATTCACTTTTCGTTTTTTTTTTGCTCGGACGCCAATTTTACCTGTCATTATTGAGATTACGTCACAACACTAGAAATTACCAGCAAAATACAGAACAGAGAATTTCCAAAAAAAAATTTACAAAAGCACATTGCTGAAGTTCTTAAATCTTGAGCTTTTAACTGAATATAAAATATAAGCTTATTGAACTTCATCTGCACGTAAATGTGATATATCAAAAATGAGCAACAATTTGAAAAATTTTCGGTGGAATAACGTTCAATGTTGTTGCTGCTCATGTTGTTGCTGAATAAAATCAATGTTGTTGCTGCTCATCCTTTGAAAACATGTATTTCTTCTAACTGTTAACAAAAATAATAAGGTAACGAAATGGTCAATATGTTATAAAATAACGATGAATTTTTTATTCACGAACTTTTTGAAAGGGAACGGAAGTTGAAGTAGTTTCATTGGAATTTAGAAGATTGTTCTACCAGTGGTTATGTTTCTACTTCCTTAAAATGTTTAAATTTTGATATAGAATCATAATTCTTGACTTTTTACTAACTTTGCACAAATTCAGACAAATATCTGCAAAATATGCGCATCAAGCAGTTAAGCGACACCCCTCTGTATTTAAAATTAAAATCAAGAACATTATTGTTAACAATTGGAACATTTTTTCAGCAAAGAACACAAAATTTGAGCAAAGTTACGGAATATGTTAACAAAGACATCTGAAAGCAGTCAAATGTTTTCAAAATCTTCAACATCGTTAACTCCGAGGAAAAAAGAAATTCTAACAACTTTTCAAAAATCTATATTCTATGCTGAATGAGCTTTGCAATGATACCACTCACAACTTAACTCGAAGAATAGATCTATCTGCCAAAATTGTCTGAACAAATAAAAACAATTGAGCACATAGTTCCTCCAGCAACAAGGTGAGTCGGAACCAATAATTTTCTCTATTTTTATGGATCTTAGTTTTATTCAGATCTGTGTTTGGGACATGCTCATGGTAAATAATATGTTAAGCTTCCTCTTGCTTTTTTTCGATGGTACGAGGTTTTCGGAGTTCTCGTTCAATTAATCTCCTTGCCCATCATTTATCGAAATTTTCAGCTAACATCTGGCGATTCATTCATTTAGCAGAAAATGTAAATTTCCAGTGTCCGCAACTTTTGCTGTTTTACTACTTTTCTTTTTTTGGTTTTGGAAGAAATTTTACATAAGTTGCATTGTTAAAATGAATTGCATTGTTAAATACGATGATCTGTGACAATTTTTGTTTTGTTTAATATTGACGATATTAAGTCTTTTCTTCTTTTTTCTGTCTTTTTTTTGTCTACTAAGGATAAGAGCCGTTCCTTTTTGTTTATTTCACGTTAGAGACGTCTGTTATTCTTATAGTTGGTTTTCAATTTTGAAGCAATCATAGAATTTTCCCGCCATTATTTTTTTTATTTTTTAACATTTAAAGTTTTTTCAAAAAATTGATGTTTACTATCGATTGTTGACTGAAATTGCGCCAGAAATGGGTTGAAATAAGAGAGCTAATCATTTAGTGGTGATATATTGAATCAACTTATTCGTATGATAGATCGAAAAATTATTCTAAAACAGATAGGGAAAAAATAGAGAGAAAAAAATCTTTTTCGCTGGTTGTTTTGGCTCTCATGCTTCAACTTCATTTTGGCTGTCTAAATATTATTGTGTTTACTGCCAAATCCATTGGCAAAATTCTAGCTAGCTATAATTTTTTAAATTTATTTTGACAATATGACGAAAGTTATCAAATATCAGAAAAAGCGTCTTTCAAAATCTTGGGAAAGTATGAGATGAGAGAAGACTCCCGAACTGTTGATTTTTCCCCAAAAAGTGAATACGAACCCAAATGGAGTGACTTATCTGAAAGCTGAGAAATTTCGAGAAATCAAAACAATTTTCCATTAGAAAGCCGGATAGCAAAAATAGAAAAGTATTGTGCCGAAAAAGTTAACCGCGAAATAGTTAAATGAGATGAATGTGTTCTAATAGCAGACATGTACACGCTTTAGTACATATTTCTACTAGTATTACTAGGGGACCAAACTATTCTTATATTGTAAACTGATTCTTAGAATGTAAATGTTTAACCAAACTTTGTTGTGATGGTTAAAAAATTTGAATTTACATTTTACAGATTTAAAAAATAGTTGCGGTAGGTTTTGACTAAAAATGGATAACGATTTCCCCAAAACGAACTATGGGTTTTTTTAAAAAATTTCTCCTGATACATTTTTTTAACGTATATCTTGTTTATAATCCCCTTTTTCTAGATTCTCTTTTTTAGCTGCAAAATGCAAAAAGTGGAGAGCACGCTAGTTGGCGGTGGAGATTCTGGCAACTTTTTTTCAATCAGCAAGGAGGACAAAACCCATTCTCAAACAGTAGTTGTTACTCAAGTTCACGATGTGAACAAAATTGGGCATAAATGGGAGCGAAGGCAACGATTATGTGCCGTGTTTCTTTGTGCAATGTCAACATTATTTGAGGGTATTAATTCGTCCTTGTCAGCTCCATTCTTCCCAGACAAAGCGAATGAGAAAGGTTAGAATAAGAACAAAAATTTTAATATAAAATGACACAATAGACGGACCCAAGTAACTTTCAGTACTGCCGGATTCGACAAGTGAAAAGTTTTGACAAACTAATATTAACCGAATTTACCACCGATTTTCGACGATGTTAACAGATCGCAACGACCATTTGGGACGTCGTAATTGGCTCATGGCGACAGATTCTCCAGTACGAAACCGAAGAACATACCAACGATATCTCTGGTTCTAAAACCAAAAATACCGACATTTTCATACGTTTAAAACCTAACAGACCGATAATTTCCTGCTTTTGAAACCTAATATACACAATCCCGAAAAATGTAATTTCGAAGAAAACACTGGATGGTCGCCACAGAGAGAAATTATAATTAAGAAATTAAGATGAATTAATCTTAAGTATAATTTATTAATTTACCTAGAATTTCTTTGCATTTGAGTTCATTTCTGCGACTTTAAAATGTAACCAATTGAGTGAAAAAATTGGTTCAGTCTCCAAATACAGTCTTTAATTCTCTTTCGATCATTTTTCATCCTTAATACCTGATTGATATAACGGTAAACTTTTTCTCATTGTGGAAATATGCTCCTAATTTATCAATTCTAAGCCATTTTGGGGGTTGATTTTGGTTCTAGTCTTTGCTAAGCTATGAGGTACATCATATATTTGAGAGAACCATATCAACTACAGACCATTTCTCTTCACATGTAGGACTGAGTCAATCCCAAGTGGGGTGGGTGACAGCAGCAATTGAAATCACAGGATTAGCAGCATCTCTCTTTATCGGAACCATAATCTCCCCTCGATTTCTCCGACTCTTCTTTCAACTCGGACTTCTCTGGAGCTCAACATCAGTCGCTTGCTTCGGCTGGTCATCAAATTCCAAAAATGGAGCTACGTTCTTCGTTCTCTGCTTACTAACCCGATGTTGTAACGGCGTCGGCTCAGCACTCTTACATAACGCAACTTTACCTTTAGCCGCCGGATTTTTTCCTCAAAAAGTGGCCCTAGTTACAGCAATTGTTCATTCTTGTAATGGTCTGGGAGTTTTACTGGGTCCCCTTTTCGGAAGTGTTGTCTTCTCAATCGGAGGTTATCAATGGCCTTTTATTGTCACAGGAATTTTCGGAGCTATAATTTTGATCACGTCCATGTGTTTAATGCCTAATGCAACATCGGCGTCAAGAAAACCGACAAAGTTAAAATCGGGGGAGTTTTTGAGATTCCTTACAAAACCGCGTGTTTTCTTATTTCTACTTTCATCTGTAGTTTTAATTTCGACAACTGGGTTTAAAAATGCAGCCTTCTCTCGATATTATAGTACAAATCTGAATGTTTCTGATGAGTTATCAGGATATATGTTCCTTCCTTTTGCGCTTGGGTTCTTTATTGCAGCGCCAATTTGCGGTATTTTGGTGGAAAAGGGATTTGGGGCCAGGATAGATATAACCGCTCAAATAATTGCTTGTTCCATGATGTTTTGTTTCTTTGTTCCAAGTTTTGTCCCTAAATTGGAGAACGTTTATTACATTCTAGGGATCCTGTTTCCTTTCCACAGATATCGGTTTTGCGTAATTAAAAGCACAAAAAAGCTTTCATAATCGGGCGTGAACAAGAAATGAACATTTGTTCAAAATTATTAGCAACAGTATTAATAAAAAGGCTTGGTAATGGGTGTCAACACATCATGTTCCGACCAATCAATGTTCCAAATACTTTCGGATTATTTCTGTACCAATTCAGAGATAGGGAACTTTCAAAATGTTAAATAGTAGTTTAAGCTTTATAATGAAAACTTGATGAATTCTGATATAATGACAGACACGTATAAGAGTGAAATTGATAACAATGACGTTATTTTTTCACTCCAAAGTAAACAAGGAGGCTCGGTAATGTGCGTTTGCACATAAAGTTCCCACCCCGCTCATCACATTTTTGGCATAAGTGTCTATCAAATGAGGAACAGATAAAACAAACCAAAAACTAAAGGATTTTTCGAAAAAATTGGTGTATGGAAAAGAAAATTACCCCCAAAAAATCCGCTGGAATAAAAAACACCGCATTAGATTGATGGGTTCTGCCATTATTAATAAAGCAAGGCTAGACGAAATACAAAATAAAAAAAAACAACAAACATTAATTACATCCAAAACCTTATGTCCATATATATAAAACTTAAAAACAAAGTCAAGATAGCATCAGTTAAAACTGAAACAAAAGAAAACAACTTGTAAGTAATTGAAAAGATAAGGGACCTGTCCATAATAAGGCTTGGTAAAAATTAGACAAAGGAACAAAATGAGCAAAGTTAAAAAAAATTCACTTATGATTTTTAAAAATAATTAATTTCAAAAGTAATGAAAACCATTACATATCAATTGAAAATACATAAAATGTTTGACAATAACCTAAGCTTCTAATTTCTCCATAGGAGGGCAATCAGACCTGTCACTATTCAATTTTTTATGCTGTTACGAATAGAACAACAAATAGAGACAAAAAACAAAAAATCATTTAGAAATTGCGAGAATAAGATGTCGACGCAGTAAGGCATATTTCGCCACTCATAAAATGTTCGATTGCGCCCTCTTCGATAAACCCAAAATGTTTGCGTGACTTCTCATTTATGAAATTGGGTAAGAAGTAGACAAAAAATTAGAAAAAGAGGAAAAATTAAGAAATCCTTTGTATTTTGCGAAAACAATTATTTTCAATGTCAAGAAAGCCATAAGCTGCAAATTGAAAAAATTAAATAGGTACGTTTGTTTATCCAAAGGAAGCGCTTGAGATTTTACTTTTTCAGACTATGACTTACGCCTACAAACAGAACATCAAATATAGAGAAAAATCAAAAATTAACTTACTGTTTTTGCGAAAAACCCGTGTCGAAGCCAGTAAATTCGTAGCGAACTTTTTAAAAATGTTCGATTACACTTACACCTTCACCTGATAACCATATTGTCATATATGACCTGTTAATCACAATATTAGGTAACAAATAGACATAAGTACAAAAATGCGAAAATGAAGCGATTTTCTTTAATTTTTGAAAACAACTGCTTTCAAAGTCATGAAAGCCATCAGCTATCATTTCAAATCATGATATCGGCCAATTTTTTCCTCCATAAAAAACCAGTGAGACTTGTTAGCATACAGAAATTTTCATGCGACTGAAAAGACAAAGTAAAAACGATAGTTAAAGACAAATGAAAAAAATTCTTCGAGAAAGGTGTGTCGAAGCCTTTAAGACAATAATTTATGCCTCAAAAAGACTTTCATATGTTACATTCTTCCTAATTTTGGACACCATTAATGTAACGTGTGAACTGTCATTGATTAAAAAAAATAGCCAGTGTTGCGGTCTGATATTTAAATCTCATTTTCTCAAAAACTACATGTCCGATTTAGTTCATTCTTTTTTCATATGCTATATTGTATATTAGTGCTAGTTACTGCCAAGTTTGCTGGTTTTGTTGATTTTTAGTGAGCATATATCCATTTAAATACTACGCACGCTTTGCTTAACTTTATGTTTTATGTCCTTATAACTTGTATTGGACAATTAGACAAGAAATTAACCGTCTCATAATACAGTCCTTTCTATTCTTTCTAATTTGAGAGCGAAACTTATAACGCGAACAGGGCGGCCTTAAAACTTAGTTGAATTTTATATTGATAACCTAAGATAGGCCCAAACATTTGGTCCGCCGACCCGGACAACCTCAAAAATGTTTAGACGAAAGCAGCAGAGTCCTTCTGGAGCCCGCAGTTTTGGTGTATCTCATCAGTCAACTGATTTCGAAACGGTGGAAGATGTGGAATATCATTTTCAAATTGGCGAAGGAATACAGCAATAACTTAATGATCTTCAAATGAGAAGAGCAGAACTCAGAAGACAATTTGGCTCAAAACTAAGTAGAGCAGCGAGCATCAAAACCAATCTTGATAAATACCTTGCCCTCGACGAGAAACTAGTTGAAGAGATGAAACATTACAGCACACGGGTCTCATCGAAGCACAAAACGGATCTGCAAGAGAAACAAAGAAACTTGTCTTTGAAAAGAAAAGAACTTCTGGCATTGTGGGACCAGAAGAAGAAGTCAATGGAGACGGCAAAGTCATTGAGCTTTGTCAAAGAACCAACGACTTCATTCGTTTCATCGGTAAATGGAGCCAAGGAGGAAACAGTACAAAATATTGAGCCAACTCAGAACACCAGCGCGACTGAGACACAAACCAATCAGCCAAAATTGATAGATGTCTTGCCCGATGTTTCAACGGAAGAAGAATTGACACAAAAGGTAGAAGCGCGAGCTGAAAGAAAACGCCAAGTGCAACTGAGGCTTGAATATCAGATGCAGAACTTGAGAATTGAACAAGAAAGACGAGCTCGAGAGACTGACGAGCAATTGAGACAACTCGAGGAGCAGAAGACACTTGAAATGTTGAAACTGGAAATTAACACCGACGATGAAGACGAACTTCAACCTGAAAATTTGTAAAAGCCAATTGAACCAGACGGTGGAGACTTCTTGGGCAATATCGGCTGCAGTGACGATGAAGACTATTTGGGCGAAAGCACGAAACTTATTCAAGCACAGGGTGACAATCAACAAAATGCAAACGATGTTGCAGCCTCATCTCAGCGGAAATACAATAACAGCTGGCTGGGCTCACTGATGTCACAAGGCAACTCTTGGAGAGACGGTGTGTTTGACAGTGCTCCAGTCAGAGAACTTCCGGGACCGGTGAGCTCAAACCAAGGGCAGCATAGTAAATTGAAATTTCTGATACTTCGCAATCAAGTCCGAAACACGGCTTTAATCAGTATGATATGTACCCAGTAAGTTCTGCAGTCAATCGCACGTTACCAAAACATAAGTTAAGAGAATATAATGACGATCCCGTCAATTGGCCAAGGTGGAGTGGCATTTTCCTGTCGACAGTCGATCGTAGTACCTTATCAGACGACGAAAAAATGACACATTCAAAAACGTTATTAACTGGGCCGGCAAAAAGAGCGCTGGCTGCTATGGGTTATTCGGGCGTTATGTACGACACGGCTTTGAAAACACTTGAGCGCAAATTCGGTCAGCCGCACTTGATAATAGGATCGAAATTGGCCGAAATTCAAAATCATCCACAATTACGGCCGTACGATAATTCGAGTTTTGCTAATTTTGTTCACACAGTCGGAAACTTTGTATATGTTCTGCATCACTTCGGTTACAGCAACGATTTCTTTTCATCAAGTAATCTAGACATGATAGTTAATAAACTACCGGCAGACATAAAATGCAGATGGTTTGCACACACTGAAACAGCGTCGCATAGGTCGAAGCGGTCAAATTTGATTGAATTGAACGAATGGCTACAAGAAAAATCTTTAGTTCAAGAACGAAAGAAAACTGCAGCAACAAAGCAGTTTCCAGAGAGTTCATACAGATGAAAACAAAATAGCATCAGATCAAGTAGAGATCAACCAAAAAACTCTACTTTTACTAACGATAGAGAAATAAGATTTCAGAAATGCCCTATCGATGACGGAGAACATCCGCTTTGGAAGTGTGATAATTTCAAAAAACTCACTATTACGGAACGGTCAGAAGCGGTGAAACAAGCTATCCTCTGTTTCAAATGCTTGATGGGAAAGCATCGCGCCAGAGATTGCAAATCGAAGCTCAAATGCGAAATTGACGGCTGTGAAAGAAATCACAATCGCATGTTACACAACAGACAAACTGTGACACACAAGTTAATCCAGTCACCAGATCAAACAAGTGAAACTAACCCTGCAAATGAGCCAGCTTGGTCAGTCAAAGGACTCCTCCAAGTTGCTCCGTTGCGCATCTACGCTGAAGACGGAAGTTTTTTCGAAACTAAAGCTGTTTGCGACACCGCCTCATCTCAGAATTGGATAGACGAAGATTTGATACAATCCCTACGCCTTGAAGGAAGAAATACTTCGATGTCGGTGACTGGGATTCATGGAACGAACTCAATCGACTGTTTGAAAGTACCGGTCAAGATTAGGCCGGCCGAAATAGTTAGCGACACGATAAAAATCATAGCCAGTAGTTATAAAGATCTTGTAGTTGGAACCTCGGTTTACAATGTAATTGAGCTAAGTAAACGTTATCTTCATTTATCGTGCATAAGACTGAAGAAAATTTACTTGAAAGAGGTAAAAGTTATTCTTGGTCAAGATGCTTACTCCATAATAAGACCTTTCGAGTACAAATAATGTGGAAATAATTATCCATGGGAAGTGAAAGTTCCATTAGGCTGGACGCTAAGTGGTCCACTGCCGAATAGTGAAAGGACAGAGAGCATTTTCCTAAGCAGCGATAGCCAAGAGAATCAACAGCTGCAAGTAATTGTGAGAAAGTGGTGGGAAATCGAATCCTATGGCACAACATTTCAAGTAAACAGCAAAACACTTGAAGATAAAAAGTCTCTGGAAATACTAGATAAGAAAATGTTAAAGCTACCAGAACGTTTCCAAGTTTAAATGCTTTTTACGGGAAAAGAACAAAAACTTGATTGTAATATTTCTTCAGCCCTCGGACAACTACGATTGCTCGAGCGAAGATTAGCGAAAAACGAGTCTTTAAAATTGAAGTATTTTATTTCAATAAAAAAGGATTTAGCAAAAGGCTACATCTCCTTGCTTCCAAAAGCTGAACTTGAACGTCAGGATATTTGGTATCTACCTCATCATCCAGTTGTAAACCCCAGAAAACCAGAGAAAGTAGGAAAAGATTGCAATGCTGCGAAAAGGTTTCGAAAATACTGCCTGAACGACGTTTTGATGAAAGGTCCCGATCTTTTGCAAAATCTAATTGGAATCTTGTTCAGATTTCGAGAAAACTGTGTTGCACTATCTGCAGATATTGAAGAAATGTTTTTGCAAATTCAAGAACCTGAACAACAAAGACGTTACCTCAGGTTTCTGTGGACAGATGAAGACGGTAAACTGATGCCGTACCAGTACAACCGGCACATTTTTGGAGCTAAGTCATCTCCAACATGTGCAAATTATGCCCTGCAGCAGAGTGCAAAACTGTTTGAAATGAAACATCCTATTGCATTGCAAGTGGCGATGGATAACTTTTATGTGAACGATGTGCTTCTCTCGGTTCACACATCTAAACAAGCATCTGAAATAATCCATGAACTTAAATCATTGCTAGCAAAAAGAGGCTTCAAATTCACAAAATGGTTATCTAATTTCGAAGAAATAGTTGAAAACAGTGAAATTACACCAATAGAAACCGAAGACAACCCTAAGGTCTTGGGACTTGAATGGATAGCAGCCGATAATCTGTTAACTGTTCGGAAGGACCAAGAGTTTCTGAACGAATTTGACGCAAAGATAAGTTTTATCAACAGTGTCCCAAGTGTTCGATCCTCTGGGACTCATGGCACCATTTGTCATTCGAGGAAGGATGTTAATGAAACGAATTTGGCAGACACAGGGTCAAGAATGGGACTCGCCGATAGCCGAAGATATAAACACCGAGTTTAACAAGTGGTTGCAAGAATGGAGTAACTCAGAACAATTATCTGTCCCAAGATGGTACAATCAGGAATCTTGTGACAGAGTTGAGCTACACGTCTTTGGAGACGCGTCGGAAGATGCCTTTTGTGCAGTACTTTACGTTGTAATGAGTAAACCGAACGGCGATAGACTAATAAGATTCATTGTTGGAAAAACAAGGGTGGCTCCAATGAAGCACCATACTATACCAAAATTAGAGTTAATGGCAGCAGTTACAGCAAACAGAATTAAAGATCTAATTTTGAAAGAACGTTGGTGGAGCGATTCAACTACTGTTTTACAATGGTTGCGTTATAGTGACAAAAAACAGCCTACTTTTGTTGCTAACCGGGTAGCAGAAATCCCAGACAGTTCAACAGTTGATCAGTGGAGGCATATAGCTGGAGCTGACAACCCAGCTGATCTGGGAACGAGACGTCTCTCCATAAATGAACTGATGCAAAGTGACTGGATAAACGGAACGGATTGGTTAAAGAGGGAAATGAACAAAACAGAAAATTGGGAGCAAGAAGAAGTAGTTCCTGATCGAGAAGAGGTTTTTACCAGTATTTCGAACGAAAAATCAGATCCAATTGACTGGAAACCATTTAGTAACTTCAGAAGACTGAGAAATGTTTTTGCGAGAATATTGAATCTGAAAAATGCGAACAAAGGAATAACCCCCGATTTGCTTGACCGAGCAGATAAACAAATATGGGAGTTAATTCAGAGCGATAGTTACACAAACGAAATAGCTTCGTTGAAGAAAGGAGACTCTGTCAAAAGCAACAGTAAAATTGACTCTCTGAATCCGTTTCTGAGCGAAAATCTAATAAGAGCCAAGGGTCGACTTAGACATGCAATCCTCAGTTTTGAAGAAAAAAAATCCTGTTATTTTACCAAATTCTCATCCAGCAGTTAATTTATATCTCGAGTTTCAGCATAAGCACAATCATCACCAAGGTTTTGAACATATTAGAGCTGAAATTCAAAGAAAGCTTTGGGTAACTGGTCTAAGAAACGCACTGAGATCAGTTGAACACCAATGTCTACACTGTAAATTGAAGGGAAGCAAAACATCGATGCCAATGATGTCATACTTACCAGTAGTCAGAATAGAAGATAATGTAACGCCTTTTACAAACACCGGAGTAGACTACTTTGGACCTTTTTCAATTAAACTCTTCCGAAGAACAGTGAAAAGATGGATTTGTTTATTCAAGTGTCTTAGCGTCAGAGCAGTGCACATGGAGATCGTTCAATTGCTGGACACACAGTCTTGCTTAGACGCGGTTCATCGGTTCATAGCGAGAAGAGGGAAACCGAAAACGATAATTTCTGACAACGGAACTAACTTTGTAGGCGCAGCGAACGAATTGAAGGCGGCCTTCAAAGAACTAAGCCATTCTGAAATGCAGCGCAATTTAGCACAAAACGGAATATAATGGACTTTCAACCCCCCTGCAGCTCCACATTTCGGTGGCGCTTGGGAGTCAATCGTTAAATCGAGCAAAAGAGCTATTTTCAATATATTGGGCAAAGAATCTTAGAAAGAAGAAAATCTCTCAAAAGTAATTTGCATAGCAGAACAACAACTCAATAATCGACCTCCAACAGCAGTTAGTAGCGATGTTGAAGATTTGGATACGACAACACCGAATCATTTCCTTGTTGGGGGAGCAAACGTGTCATGGTCCATTTCTCTGTTTAGCGATAACAATGCTTCATATCGAAAAATGTTCCGACACATCAACGAGCAATTGAAAACCCTGTGGAAGCAGTGGATGAGCGAGTATCTACCATCACTCCAACGCAGAGCAAACTTGAGAACTGAATCAGGCGCGGACATCAAAGTGGGAGACTTAGTCTGGATGGTTGATGAGAAAGATAGCTACTTCAACTACCCTTTAGCCAGAATTCAGAAGCTTCATGAAGGAGACGATAAAATAGCTACAATGGCAACAATCAAAACTGCTAAAGGAACTTATTTACGGCCATTAGTTAAACTTATTACATTAGATATTGACCGCATTTGAAAGTATTTTGCTGGAATCAAAATAGGGCCGGCTATGTTGCGTTCTGATTTTTAAATCTCATTTTCTCAAAAACTACATGTCCGATTTAGTTCATTCTTTTTTCATATGCTATATTGTAGATTAGTGCTAGTCACTGCCAAGTTTGCTGAAATTTGAATCATTATTGTGGGAGCTATTTACATTTGAAAAACTTCCCCATGTATTAAAATTGCTTATAGAATTTTAAAAGTAGCCCTAATTCAGCCTTTTGAGATAGAACCCTAACTTTCACTCACAATATGTATTTGACCAATGTCTATTGACTCACAAAATTTGGTGTTGATATCTACTGTAGTTTCTGAGTTATTGTCAAAAAACCGTGTATTTTAGCCCCAATTTAGACATAGCCGAAAGAGTGAAAATCTGTTGTTTAATTCATATTACCATAATTGTACTTGTTTATTGATTGTGTACTCAAATCTCAGCTAATATAGTGCTATTTGATCTGTTTCAATCATATTTGGTCATTTTTACAAACAGTTTCTTCATAGATTTGCCAGTATTAAATTTATTCAAGTATTTATATTTCCTGTACGAAAGGTTGTATTTGATTAAGAAAACGGAAATGCAGTTAACTTAAACGAAGATTCTGTTGATTCTTACCATAAAAGCTCTGACTTTTATCTACCATTTATAAAAATCATTTGGTTTTGTTGATATTTAGTGAGCATATATCCATTTAATTACTACGCACGCTTTGTTTAACTTTATGTTTTATGTCTTTATAACTTGTATTGGACAATTAGACAAGAAATTAACCGTCTCATAAATCAGTCCTTTCTATTCTTTCTAATTTGAGAGAGAAATTTATAACGCGAACAGGGCGGCCTTAAAACTTAGTTGAGTATTATATTGATAACCTAAGATGGGCCCAAACAGCCAGAAAATGATAACTTAACGCGTTAAACCACAATAAAAATTCCAATTTTTTTCATTAGAAAGAAGACGAAGAAGCTATTTTTGTTTGTGACAGTCAGCTGCAAGTTGACCAAATGAAGAACAAAATAGCGGCAAAATTTAATAAGTCCTTGTTTATTTAATAATCACTGATTTTAATTGTCAAAATGACTATAATGGTTAGGGTGAAGAAACTAGATATATCAATTTGAAACTGCTTAGGAAGTCAATTAAACCTATCATCAGTGAGCTTTGATTTGAATTGTTTTGTTTTTTAATTATCAAAGAAAAGATCGAATTTTTCTTTAGATAAAGACCGACTGACTACAATCCGAATTTTTGTTGGATTGTAACAGTGCAAGGTTGTACCAAAACCAGTTCTATTGCTGTTCGTCCATTCAGAACACTCAATTTTTTCCAATGTCATAGATCTAGACAATTTGTTAGTTAAAGGTCAAAAATAAATGCTGCGTTTTCAATAATCATACAGTAAAGTCATCAAAAAACGGCAACAAATTAATTCCAGACAACTGTCAACGAATGTGGAGGTAGCCCTAGCTCCCACTGTAGTCTAAGAATATCGTGTAAGTTGTTTTTGGGTGTGTCCTTTCAGTAAATTCAATCAAAGTGGACTAAAGTAGCTTATTTCGCACAAATTTTGATGAAAAAGGCTAAATTTTGAAATATTTAGCAAAAATTTTGTCAAAAAAATGAAATCAAAATAATCAACAATACTTTTTTGTCTTTTGAAATAAAATCAACAGCACTATTATTAACAATTTTTACAAACTTTAGCATAATTGACAAAACTTTAGGCAAAAATTCTAGAAAATATGAATAAAAATATGGCAAACTGTTCTAATATTCACAAAAATTTAAACCACGATAGCTCGCTCCTCGAAAACGATAATCGAAAAAAAACCTTTTTAATTCCATTTTCTGCGCTGGGTTGACTTTTCAGTGAAACTCACAACTATGTTCGAAGAATATATCGATCGGTCAAAATTGTCTGAAGAAAAAAACCCATTTGAGTATATAGTTCCTCCCCCTCCAGAGGGTCAGAACAAAACAAAAAAAAATGAACAGATCACTAAGTTTGGCTGAAAAAATTGAAATCAACATGCAATATCTCTATTACAATATCTCATTATAAACCATTTCACCAAGGAAACAACTGATTTTGCCAGCACAAAATATCGGCGAATAATTTTCCAGCGCCCAATTTTTCGAGTCTGACCTGATGCTTAACTAACATCGAGGAAGACGACGAAATAAAACAACTGAACTACATTTCAAAAATTTTTTTTCGAATTGACTGAACAAAAAATAGACCTAGAAAAAAGTAGCAATGTGCCTGTAAATCAATTTAGAAAAAAAATACGAACAAGAGAATCGAAAAAAAATTAAAAAGTCAAAATGCTGCATGTGAACAAAAAACCACTAGCGAGATGTTGTTGTAACACCATGTTCTCATTCAACTTCAACTTTGGCATCAAAGCCACTCGCTTTTTACTAGCTTCACTTCTTGATGAGGCTTGAAATTATCTTTCCTCCGATTTGACTTCACAAATTGACACAATGTGTGAAACCATCCTATTAAAGATTGTAACGGCTGCTCTCCTTGTGTTTCACAAAGAAAGTTTTGCACCACCCAGTTCATTCTGAGTGGTTACAAAACCTGTCCGGATACTTCGTTTATGCAGTTCGCTTTTGTAACTGTATATCCGCTCTGCTGTACTTACCGTTGCATTAACTATTTTAGTTCGTAACTATTCGCTGATCTTAGTTTTTTCAACTATCAATTTGAACTGGGTTGCTACAGATCACACAATACGGGATCTCTTTATGTATACCAGTTCAATCCGATAGAAAAAACAAATCGAAGACAAAGATATATGTCTAAGACCTGTTTGTGCAAAAATATTTAAATTTAAATCTAAGTTGGCTTTTGCTTTTTGTACTCACAAGTTGAGAATACCAGAAGTTGGGGTTGTAACAGTTGAATTTCAGCTCCAATAAATCGTTGATGCAAGACACAGTAACAGAATTTACTGCTCAAGAATAATATTTTGAATACAAGACACAGTAACAATTTACTGCTCAGGAATATTTCTAGTTCAAGACACAGTAACACGTTATTTACTGCTCAAGACAATTTGTTTTGTAATATTTTTGCTGAGTTATACTTTCAGCCGTTTTCTGCGGCTACTACGTTGAGTTCTGTGTGTTGCTTTTTGTTATTTCCCCCTTTTCTCTTTTTTCTCACGTGACAAACTGTAACTAGAACTAGAACTATAACTATAACTATTAAATGACTAAGACAACAGAAAGTGTTTTGTTTCTATTTTCCCCGCCTATGCAAGCTTGTTATTCCTTAAGCTCAGCTCCAACATCGCCGGCCCTGTTTTCCTCCGTGAAAACATCATCGTCACTTGGTAGCACTGGAGCGAGCTTCACTACTGGTCTCTTGTAGTATCCATCTTTCGTTCGGATTGTCGCTGATCGAATTACTCCGTCGGAACCTTCAAAGGTTTCGATTATTCGACCCAGATTGTAATATCCACGTTTGTCACTGTCTTCCACTAACCACACAAGATCACCCTGCTGAAGACTTCTGTCCGTTGTGGTCTGCCATTTCTTTCGACTATTCAACGTTGGCAAGTATTCTTTACGGAATCTGTCCCAGATGAGGTCTGCGTAAGCTTGTGTTTGTCGGAAGAGCTTTCTATGGTCAACAAATTGCTCTGCACCTGATAGATACGGTAAACAAAGGTTCCTGTTGCCAAGTAGGAAATGGTTTGGAGTAATAGCTTCTAAATCGGTAGCATCAGAACTGACTTGTGTCAGCGGTCTAGCATTCAGCGTCTGTTCAACAAGACACATCGTGGTTGACAGAACGTCCTCCGTGACTGATCGATTGCCCAGCACTGCGTACATTGCCTTCTTGCAACTCCTAACCAGTCTTTCCCACACTCCTCCAAAAAGTGGTGCTGCAGGTGGGTTGAACTTCCATCTGATACCTTGTTGAATCAGATGTTCTTCAATTCGCACCTTGTTCCATGCTGCTATATACTCTGCCAGTTCTTTTTCAGCTCCAACGAAGTTTGTCCCGTTATCGCTAATCATTTTGACCGGTTTGCCTCTTCGTGCAATGAATCGCATAATTGCGTTCAGACAACAATCAGTGTCTAGTTTTGGTGCAATCTCTATGTGTACCGCTCGTACAGTAAGGCATGTGAATAGACAACACCAACGCTTTTCGTTTCTTCGACCAATCTTTACTGTGAATGGTCCAAAATAGTCTACGCCCACATTCGAGAACACTGTTGATGCCACTAATCGTTCTTCAGGTAGATTTGCCATTACTGGTGCCTTTGTTTGGGCTTTTCCCTTTCGACATCTAATGCATTTGTTTTCGATCGATCTCAAAGCATTTCGTATGCCTAGGATCCAGAATTTTTGCTGGACTATGTTTCTGACATGTTCAGTACCTTCGTGGTGATTATTCTTATGTTCATTTTGCAAGAATAATTCAACTACATGGTGCTTCCAATGTAACAGTATTGGATGCTTGGTTTCGAAGTTCAGATGACTTTTACCTATTCTGCCTTGAGCACGAATAAGTCCTTGCTGGTCTATGAATGGTGAAAACTGGAGGATTTTGCTGTTTTTTGGAATTTCCCTTTCAGCCTTGAGAGATTTCATCTCTTCAGTAAACTGTTCTTGCTGCAGTAGTCTGAATATGCTTGCTTGTGCATCCTCTGTTTCTTGAACACTTAGTGTTTTTGTTGCCGGTTTGTGTTTTTTGAATACACGCTGTATGTATGCCATTGTATTTACTAGTCGATTGTAATTGCTGAATCGTTCCCACTGAATCATCGGCTTCTTCTCTTCAACCTTAGCTGAGAAGACCATTTCGTCGTTTTGTTCGTTTGAAGCAAATGTTAAATTCACCAGTTCAGGCCATTCGTTCTCTGGTTGCTTCAACCAGGCCGGCCCAGTGAGCCATTCGCTTCTCTTAAGTTCGTCAACATTGATCGCTCGTGTCCCGATGTCAGCTGGATTGTTAATACCACTCACATGATTCCACTGTGAAACATTAGTTGTATCCAAAGTCTCAGCTACTCTGTTTGCAACAAACACCTGTTGCTTACGGTGGGAGCTGTGAATCCATTGCAGAACAGTAGTGGAGTCTGTCCAGAAGTTGCAACTTTGAATCTTCGATTCGTGTTCCTTCACTATCTGTTCTTTAAGTCTCACCGCCATCACTGCTGCTTGTAGTTCTAAGCGTGGTATGGAAAGGTGTCGCATCGGTGCGACTCTGCATTTTCCGATTACAAACGCTAAGTCTCCTGAGTATTCTTTGGTCTTTGAACGTAGGTATGCCACTGCGCACATTGTGTCTTCAGATGCGTCTGCAAACACATGAAGTTCCCATTTGTCCTTGGATGTGCTGAAGTATCTTCTATCAAGGCTTGTTTCCGCTACTTCCGGAAGCTGCGCTTTCCACTTCAGAAACTCTTCTTCTTCGTTAGGTTCTACTGAGTTGTCCCAATGTTGTCCATTTTTTGTCCAGATGCTCTTCAGGAGTCGTCTCATATGAACACTGAATGGTGCAAACAGTCCAAGAGGAACAAACACTGAAGAAACTAGAGATAGGATCTTCCTTTGGGTGATTGGGGTCTCAACTTCTTTGCTTGTACCTCTACAAACCTGTAGACTATCATCGATAATCGTCCACTGAAGCCCAAGCACCGATGACCCTTCCTGGCTGGGTTCTACTTCAACCTGCTTTGTTTTGCTGATTGATCTTAAGTCCTCTGGGATTGCGTTGGTTACCACGTCGCTGTTGGTGATCCACTTCTTCAGTTCAAATCCATGTTTTGAGAGAAGAGGTTGCAGTTGTTTGAAAACCTTGATTGCTTCTTCAGGTGTTTCGACTGACTTGATGAAATCGTCCATGTAGAAGTTGTTTTGGATTGTTTTTGCTGCAATTGGGAACTCTTCCTCGTTATCGATGGCTACTCGCTTCAGAGCGTAGTTGGCACATGTTGGTGAACTCTTTGCTCCGAAAACATGACGTTGATACTCGTAAATTTGCACAGATTCGATCATTGTTGGTCGCCACAGGAATCACAAGCAGCTTTTATCCCGATCAGGAACTTGCACTTGCAGAAACATTGATTCAATATCTGCGGTTAAGGCTATTGGTCCTTCTCGAAATCTGAATATTGTTCCGATCAGTCCGTGTAGTAGATCGGGTCCAGCTAACAGCTTGTCATTTAGGCATACGTCCTTGTATTTTACTGCAGCGTTGCAAACACGGCGAACTTTGCCCGGTTTGTTGGGGTTTAGTACTGGATGGTGTGGCAAATACCATTCCTTTCCAAAAGTGCCTTTGACTTCCGATTTACCAAGGATCTTCACAAATCCCTTTTCAACATCTGTATCAATTGACTGTTGATACATTTCTTTTAAATTTGGGTCTCGTTGGAATCTTCGTTCCAATGAGTAGAGCTGACCAAGGGCCGAGCCGTAGTTGTTTGGAAGATTGGGTTCTGGTTCACTCCAGAGCATGCCCACTTCGTACCGCTCGCCCGTAAACTTTGTTGTGCTCTCTAAAAATTTCTGAGCTTGCTGCTCTTTCTTTGATTGACTTACAACATTTATTTTGGAAGCATAGGTTTCTATGTCCCACCATGATTGGATATTTTCTGCCACTTTCACATCTTCGGTGAAGGCAAAATGACAAACATTTTGACTTTTCTTGCCTGTCATGGGACCACTGACTACCCATCCTAATTCTGTTAAGACGGCGAAAGGCTCACTTCGTGTTCCAATCTTATAGTCCAATGGACGTTGAATTTCGTAGGCATCTTGTCCAAGTATGATGCCTACTTCCATCAGGTTGAATGTTCTGTTAGTGAGAACGTTCAGGTGTCTGAATTTATTCTTCAGTTCCTTCTAATCATATGTTGTGTTTGTTTCCCAACGAGATTGATGGGTGTGCAAACGCTTCAATTGAATGCACCTTTGAATGTAGTCCCTTTATTGTGATAGGAACCTTCTCTGTCCTCAAATCTTGCGTCCCGTGTATTCCAGCTATGTTTAAGGTAACGTCCGTGCCTTTGGCTTGTAGTTGATCCTTGACACTTTGATCGATGAATGATACTGTTGACCCACTATCGAGGAAAGCGTAGGTAGTCAACCTGTTACTACCACTCTGAACCGATACAGGAACTATTTGAAGAAAACTAGTAACTTGGTTACTTTGGTTGATTGTTGCTGCGCTTACGTTAACTGCGTGACTACCCTCGTCCATTTGGTTTTCTGAGTGTAGCAGTCTGTTGTGCTTTTTGGTACATCCATTTATACCGCACGGGTGGACTTTACAATCTTTGATTGCATGCTCTTTCCCCAGACATCCATAACATAAGCGTTCTTTTCTCACTGCCACGTATCGATCATTCACACTCATATTTTTGAATGACGGACAGTTCCAAATTTTATGAGTGCCATCGGCTAATGGACACTGATCGCTTTGCGTTTGCTTGGTTTCCTGCAGGTTTGAACTTGCACTGAAGTTCGATGTCTTCGAGAATCGTTTTTCTCTATTTGTGTTGTGTCTGTCTTCTTCTTTGCGTTCCCCTTTAAACGCTGAAAACCCTTCATGCACGAATGCCATTCGTGATAGCCATTTTTCAAACATGATTAGATCAGGCCAGTCCTCGTCTTTGTCATCGACGTAGAACCACCATTTTTCTTTAAGAACTTGAGGTAGCTTATCAACTGCCATGTACAATGTCGAACTTGATTGCAAATCACCAATATGTTTGTACTCTTTGAGCACGTTCACGAAGTTAGATACAATAAAAGAAAAATTAATCAGGCTGGTTGAATCATGAGGTTTCACTTGATTAGCTTTTCGTAGGCTCTCGAGCTGCGCATCTATAATTACATGCGGTCTTCCAAATTTTCTTTCTAAAATGTTCCTGGCAGCACTGTAAAACTGTCCAGAATAGCCCATTCCAGAGATTGCAGATTTTGCTTTGCCTGTTAGCAGAGTCTTTAAATGGCTCATTTTTTCTGAGTCGGGAATCGAGCGTTTATCTACTGTTGCTATGAACATGCTATACCACTCAGGGCACTCCAGTGGGTTTCCGTCAAAATTGTTCAACCTCAATTTTGGTAAACTACTGCTTGAATGTCCAGTGTTGTAGTGCCTTCCAGCTATCAGCGATATATCCCGCCCTTCAACACTTACTGAGCGTTCGCGAGAGTTTGGGTACCATGGGTAATGCCTCTGCTTATTCCGTTCAGGGCTGACGTCAAAGCGAGCTCTTGGTCGAATTGGTGTTTGCGTGTCGTTCACCGAATTCGCCCACTCCGAGACATCTCTCCCTTTTGGGGTCCAATTGAAAGGTGACTTGTCACGCGCCTTAGTCGATTGAGAACGTAAGTCATCTTTCTCCAATGCTGTTCTTTGCAATTGGCGCTCTAAGTCTCGCTCTTTTTCCCGAAGCTGATGTTGCATCTCTAGTTGTTTCATTTGCATTTCTAGATCCAACCTCTTTCGATCAAATTGTGCTCGTTCGATTTGCAACTTTGCTTCAAATTCAATTTCAAATTCCTTCATTCGTTCTTCAACCCGACGTTTCACTGAAGATGCTTCCGAAGCGTTTTCTGTATCCTGGTTGATTGTCCGTGTAACCGTATTCGTCGTTGCATTGCTTGTGTTACCATGGTTTTGGTTAAACTCTGGAATTCCAACGTTTTGTTCTAACTGATGCACATTATTCGCAGGCGTTTGCTCTTCATTGGCATGAAGAGTTGACTGGCTTTGCTGGCTTGACATTTTTGTCTCTCCGTGGATATATGGTAACCACTCTGCTTTCAAATATTGAAAGTATTTTTCTCTCTCAAGTTTGCGTTTTAAAGAAATATCTGGGTCTCGGAGAGTCTCAGCTTTCTTATTCACGAGTTTTTGAATGCTGTCGTCCAATTGCAGTATCTGCTGATAGAGAGTCTTGAGCTTGCTTGATCGATCTCGATTATCAATGAGCTCAAAACCTTCCTCCTGTTTCTCAATCCACGTGTTTCGCAAGTTGTTGATCTGTCGATCCAAAACGCTTTGACTCTGTGACGGAGTCACTTCTCGTGTACTTCGGGACTGCAGCTTGAACCTCTACAGCTCCTTTATTTGTTTGCTTTAATTTAGTTTTGCTTTTCAACGTTCCTATTTGCTTTGCCTAATTGGCTTTGCGTTGTTGAAATGCCTGTTGAGTTTTGTTCTCGTTCGTCGATGACTTCGTCACTTCGACTGTTGGGTTGGACAGCAGTTTATTCCACTGTCCGGGTCGGCGGACCAAATGTAACGGCTGCTCTCCTTGTGTTTCACAAAGAAAGTTTTACACCGCCCAGTTCGTTCTGAGTGGTTACAAAACCTGTCCGGATACTTCGTTTATGCAGTTCGCTTTTGTAACTGTATATCCGCTCTGCTGTACTTACCGTTGCATTAACTATTTTAGTTCGTAACTATTCGCTGATCTTAGTTTTTTCAACTATCAATTTGAACTGGGTTGCTACAGATCACACAATACGGGATCTCTTTATGTATACCAGTTCAATCCGATAGAAAAAACAAATCGAAGACAAAGATATATGTCTAAGACCTGTTTGTGCAAAAATATTTAAATTTAAATCTAAGTTGGCTTTTGCTTTTTGTACTCACAAGTTGAGAATACCAGAAGTTGGAGTTGTAACAGTTGAATTTCAGCTCCAATAAATCGTTGATGCAAGACACAGTAACAGAATTTACTGCTCAAGAATAATATTTTGAATACAAGACACAGTAACAATTTACTGCTCAGGAATATTTCTAGTTCAAGACACAGTAACACGTTATTTACTGCTCAAGACAATTTGTTTTGTAATATTTTTGCTGAGTTATACTTTCAGCCGTTTTCTGCGGCTACTACGTTGAGTTCTGTGTGTTGCTTTTTGTTATTTCCCCCTTTTCTCTTTTTTCTCACGTGACAAACTCTAACTAGAACTAGAACTATAACTATAACTATTAAATGACTAAGACAACAGAAAGTGTTTTGTTTCTATTTTCCCCGCCTATGCAAGCTTGTTATTCCTTAAGCTCAGCTCCAACAAAGATAGCGCCCCAATAAATACAATTCGAATTCTTTAAATTTTTTACAGCTTGAAAGCTCCCAATGGAGTCCTATGAAATCAATAAATGGAGGGCAGTGTTATCAACATTATTAGAATAACAAATTGTGATAGTCAACCAAGCACATAGAAAGACAAAAAAAGTTATTATTACATCAAATGATCTCAAATAAGCCTTTTTCCCTTTTTCAAGAAATTCATCTGTCCTTCATTTTTTTAAGAAAAACTTGTTCCTTTTGTTTTCTGTCGACTATCTTTTAGAAATCGAATAAGGTGAGTTGACCTTAATTGAAAGGTCCATGAGACATACCGAAACCAGCGAGAAAACGAAAAAAATGATGAGGGGAAATCACAAAGGTCAAAAAGTGCCTTGGAAATAATGAGTACAAAAGTTGCAAAAACTACTAGATATGGACTAAAATAATCAACCACACTCTTTTATGTTTAAACTGAGACTAAAAAGTGACATAACAGCGAATAGTACTAAAATACTGGTAAAATTCAAAAATCACAATGACAAGAAGCAGTGTCAAAATACGTTGCATATATTTTTGAGACCATTAAGAACTCCGCTTGTACTCATATTCGAGCCGATTTTGCTAGTTAATATTACGCCTTAAGTGACATCAAATCAAAAAGAACTTCAAAAACAAAAAAGAAATCGCTAACATTTTTGAGAGCAGTCAGAGTCAAGAATGCTTAAAACCTTATTTTTTTTTCAATTATGCCTCATTAGAAATTTAGGGGCTATAACGGAAAACAAGTGGAACAACAAATATGGGCCCTTACTAAAACAATCACTTTTATTATTTGGGTCAAAGAAACCAACAAACCGTTTGGACATGTCTTTCTTGACTCTAAGCTTTTAGACATAAAAAAAGGAACACTGTATTTATCCTAATATGTGTTTCAGACATAGTAAAATTTACAGAGATAGGCAGTGTAGAATATTGATAATTACAACAAAGAAACTAATAATTTATAATAACTAAAATATCGACCGAATAGCGAAGTCACTTGTATTGGCGGGGAGGGACGAACACAAAATATCCAGACCAAAAAATGGTTGAACAAATGAGGGCAGGACTAATAAATTCATTAGAATTTTGAGAATACAAACTGAAATAGTCATAAAAGCAAAAAATATCACCTGGAAAAAACTATAGGCTTCATTAGGCGGCAGTATAAAACCATCTAAAAAGCAATTGTTCCTGTTATTGATAGGATAAGTAAAAAGGGAACCAGAAATTAACATATCCGCGCAAAATTTACTAAAATTTACTAAAATACGCAAAATACTAAAATTTACTAAATGAAGACAGGTGGCATGAAATTCAAGTCCCAGTAGAAATCACTCGATTTCCTATATTAGTTTGATTTTTTAAAAATCAGGCTCCAAACTAAGCGTTTTGTTGGTTTCATGTCAAATCTGACCTTATTATGTTCTAGAATTCAATTAAGGAAACAGTTCCTTCCCTTTTAGTTATTTTGTTTGTGTACGGAACCACCCAGTCAGCATGGTACAACCCTCACTACCTAATTATGGAAAAACTATCCCTAGCCGAGGGTTACACCAGTATCCCAGAAATCAAAACCCTCTCTGCGTCTTGTTACGAGCTAACCTCAACAACTAGTAAAGCGATCGGGTCCACCCTTTTTGGGGGATATGTAACTGATTTGATTGGTTATTACAACACTTGTCTTATTTACGCCTGTTTACTTGTGTTTACAGCAACTTGGAAGATAGTGTTTTTGAAATCTCAGGGCTTACTAAAAAGTCGTGTATATTACGTATCGAAGAACGTCGTTGACAATGGAGATATGTTTGCGATGGAGGGGACAGCAGAAAATGGGAGATCATTGTGTTCTAATAATGAGAATGAGAAATCAATTAAAAGCCAATTACTGCAGAGCATTAGCAGATCATACGATATTAAAAATCTGTAGTTGAGTAAATATTTTCAAACCGGTTCCGATATTCACATGAGAGTTTCTTATCTGAAGTTGTGAAATCATCATATTGTAAACTGCTGAAAATTTTCTAATTGAATTCTGAATTAATGGAATATTTACCACGCAGTGAACCTCTTCGAATTTTTGCCTTTTGAAATTTAAACACGATGACATTTTTATTATAAAAATAGAAACAGGCTTCAAAAAGTTTCCCGGATGATTAAAGAGTGAGAGGTTAAGGATAATAATAGAATAAAAACTTATTCAGCTTTTTATCACACTTCAATGCTGTAAGTCTTTTTTAATCTATTCTTTCAATATGCAACTACAGTTTGAACTCATCTGATCGTGTTTTCATTATTCTCAAATAGTTTTGAGTAATTGAAAGTTGTGCTTCGAGGTCAATCAATATTTTTGTTCAGCATAGTTTGAAAGTGGCCTGATTTTGCGTGTGATCAGACGAATTGTCATGCCATGTCTGCTGTACTGTGATGTGGTCTCATCAACACATTTAAGTCACGTCAAATCATGTTGAGATCAAGCATACCTTATTATAAGCCAGCGTCCAGTTCAGTAGAGTTAATTTCTCCTATTTATCAGAACATGGGTATAACAAGTGCTTTTTAACGAGTATACGGAAAAGGGTAATCAAATTATAACTGAATTAGGGGAACACATAATCAAGTTCTCATTTCGTTATCTATGAGAAGTTTCTAAATCTCGATTAGAATTCATGAAATCAGTTCTTCTAACCTAAGATTTTGAGGTTGCTTAAATATGTTTCGTCTTGCCCAATGCAACCACAAGAAATCATTTATAGACGGAAGCTAAGGTTATTTACCGCAGAAATATCGAATTTTCTACAATAACTTGTGAGATAAAATTAAATTACGTTGCCAATCCTACATTTTGAGCACGCAAAGTTTATTGCTAATGTCAGCATTATCCGCTCCCCATGTTTAAAGATTAGGCGTTATAGACAGTGAGGTAAGCCATTCCAAGTTTACTCAAAAATGAGAGTAATTGCCACTGATGTCCGCAATTGCGGATTTTAATGACACGCGAGAAAAGTGGACAGATTTTTGTCACTATTGTCCGGAAATTTGCGTCACTAACATTCCAGCTGACGTAACTACTTTCCACGCAAGACTTCTAAAACTGATTAAAGGAAACAAAGGGGATATAATTGGTTCTTCTTATCAAAAAGTTGCGAGAGGCAATTATAATTTTAAGAGTTTCCTATTATAATTTCTAGGACTTCCAACAATTTTTAATTTTGTAAGAATTGTCCACAATTTTTTGTCACTGTTGTCCATAATTTAACCATTTTTCTCCCACGCAAGAATGGGTGACAAAATGTCGTCACTCATGTCCGCAAACGCGGATTCGGATGAATTTGTAGGATTTGTGGCGTAATGTATGCAGCAACAAAAAAATTAAAACCAAACCAAGCAAACGTTAATAGAACAAATCCCTAGAAGTGTGTTACTTATAATATACAATATTACAACCTCTCGCCGTGTTTTCAAAGAACAAAACACTTCTGCGAAAATCAACTTTTATAACAAATAGGGTGTCACCTGCCCCGCAAGACAAAGCAACTCAAGGGTGCTTCACATTGAAACCCCAACTGTTTCAGCTGCTGAAACCGCAAACAAAAAATAGGCCATCTTGTTGAGATGACGTCTTAACCTGGAACCACGTGCTTGGTGACGTCTGATATCAAAATTTTCCTCGTTTGGGGAAAATTTTAGTTTCAGACGTCACTGAACACGTGGAAATCTTTGTTTAAATGGTTCCAGGTTAAGATGTCATCTCAACAAGATTGCCTATATTTATGTTTTCAGCAGCCACGAACTGATGTCTGCAAATATCACAGACGTTATCTCTAATTGTCCACTCCCAAGTCAAATCCATCAAAAATTGTTAGCTTTTTGGGTGTCTGAAATCTGCAAAAACTTTATGATATTCCTGTTGCAATTTTATTGTTACAGATTAACTGGTTTTATGATTTTTAACGCAAATACACCGTAACTTATTTACTTTTGGGAAAAACAGCAAAAAGAACAAAAATCCAAAACAAGATATCCAAAAATTATTTTGATTTTTATACTACAAATCTGAAAGAATTACTAAACAAACTTTCAAACCTGACTCCTGAAATCAGTTTGCCGAAGTGAAAAAAAAATATTTTTATTGGATTTACCATGATTGCATCTGTTTGACAGGATATATTAGAAAACTGTTTCTAGATTATTCAAAATCCAAAACCATTGAGATTTTTTCACCTCAAATCATATTGAATATCAAAACAAAAATCTAAATTAATTTTCCAGATTTAAATTCATTTTGCAAAAGTTTTAAAAGCGATTCGATTTTAAAAAATTGTTGCTGAATCTAAAAAACTATTTTTGTCGGAACAACTTTTCTGCTATCGGAAAAGACGGGAAATTTTTCTATTTTTTTGAACGTGCCCCTTTAATTGCAGGTTCAAAAAGAACAAAACAGCCTTTTTAATTAGCCTAATCAATTTCGGTCGAAAAACTCCTGCACAACTACTCAAACTAACCCCATCAAAAAACGCAAAAAACCTAATTCTTTTCTTTATCCTCGATCCCAAAAGTCACCAAGAACTCCAATTCTCCTTGCTTGTCAAAAATCCACCACGGAAGACAAAATTGTTCGATCTCAAGATCCCAGGAGCTACTATAATGTAAACAAGAAATGAAGAAATTTTCCGGTATCGGAAGGATATTTTAAAATTAATGAAAAATCTGCAAACTAACCGGTGATACAACAGATATTTATCAAGAATGTGAAACTTTTAAATGCAGTGCAACTCAATTTTTGCAGCTCTTCTTGGATGGTCGCTCAGCATAAAATAGCAAAGAGTGATGGGGAAAATATTGAAAAAAAATCTGACTTTTCTTAAAATAATATTTAAAATAGTATTCTCATCATGCGCATCTAACTATTTCACAAATTGCTGGTAAACTCCAACTATGTTTCGAAAAGGGAAATCTTTTGAAAGCAATTTTGTAACAAAAAAAAATCTTTTGAAAGCACTTGTTCGGTCTTGTTTCTCAATACGTAATTAAAACACAAGTGCAGGAGGGATATTTTCAGCAACGTCAATATTTGTTGGAGAGATCACTAAGATTACTTGTATATTCAATTTGGAACGCACCCAGTAAAACGAAACTCGATAACCTTGCCATGTCATGCAAGATCTTGATAACTCTTGCAAAGCTTGAAACATCTTGCGAAGATCTTGATAGACAAATATTTCTTAGAACATCTTGATAAGATCTTGACAAGATCTTAACAAGATATGTCAAGAAATTCTCTTGGCGTAACTTGATAAGATCTCGATAATTCTTGACACACAAAAAATGTTGTTTGTAATCAACCTGGAGTGAGTTGGTGGAATCGGGAATTCGGACAAAAATTAAAGAGAAAACTTTATAAAGAGTATATTAATAGAGAACAAACCCTGTATTCAGTGCCCAACAAGAAGACAGAAGCCGTTACGAGGAAAAACTCAATCACAACACCGTATAGTTACTTTAGAGAGATCACAAAACTCTCACTTCAAAAACTTCAACAATCGGAAATCGAAATCGACACCTTGGGTCATTATCGCTAACAGAGTGAGTCTGCCTCAAAAGTTTGAGACTGCATCGACGGTGTCCCAAGAGCAACATGTCGGAGAATAAATTTGACACGCTTGACACCAACTGTCAGTGCAAGCACGGCAGAAATTTTGCTAATTCAAAACGAAAACCTCGCAAAAGAGATGTTTGAGCCAGTCATTAACTCACCACTGGTTTATTCACAACCAACCAAACCAACATTTTCTATGAAAACAAGCAAATTCAACAATAACATTTTGTCCAATTTTTCTGGAACTACGAAGAAACAACAGCTCAACGAAAATCTAACAAGTTTCACAACAGTAATTATACTGAAAAAGACATTGGATACCAGCCAAAAGCAGAAAGAACCTTTTAATCAAAACCGCAGCAGTATCCTAGTTTAGCAACGAGAGCTTATAAAGCCACAACACTTGTTCCAATCCAGAACCAGTGTCGATATATGACGTTGATTTGGTTAACCAAACCTTCTTGAATTCAAGATTGGGAAGAAATTCAGAAGGATTGACAGAAGAGAAACGCCTTCCGAGCACTTTTGAAATCTGCAAATTTATTGATGTTAGTCACAAAAGAAGGAAGCGAGTTTCACAACACATCGCGTTAATAAGAAAAAAATTTGCTTCCCAATTTTGTTCTGTATCTTGGCACGACAAACTTTTTCCTGTGTGAAGGGTTAACAGAGGATGTATTTTTTGTCAACAATTTCAATAGGTAATATGCAGAGTTCCAATTATGAAAAACGCAAAACCTTATACAGCAACTTTATTCGTTGCTCAGTGAGTAGCCAGTGCAATTTCTTCAGAGTCTGTTGGATGAGGTAAAGCTGCGGCGAACTGCTACAACAAATCTGGCGGCAGCATTTTCAACTCTGTGCAGTTTACCAATAACGTAATTTTTTGAATTCAGAAACAAAAAATTGCAGTATTCACGTCTAGAGAGAATGAAAGTCGTAAACAAAATTTTTCCTTTGCTCGGTACTAAGAGATCTTCTGAGGGTGTACAAAATCCTCAGCTCTGGATAACAAAACTTGCATACTGTGTAGGTAAAAGATCTTCATCAAAAGCATTAAGCGATTTCAAGACGGAATTGTTGTATTGTCTTCAAAGAAAATTATTATTGTCTTCCTCTTATTTAAACTTAAGTGAAGCTGTGAACATAGTTTCTCAATTTTTGTCAAAATGCCAAAACTATTTTTATCGAGGAAAAATTCAAAGAAGACCTTCGAGTCATCTGCATGAGAGTGGTGAAGTACTATGTTTTCATTAATAAGATCCAATATAGGAAATAGGTGAAGACAGATCAAAATTGTATCCCTGTAGAACTCGTTCCAACTGAATTTTTTTTTGAAGTACTTCCCATCGACTCTGACATGTACCCTTCTATTTTCAAGGTATGACTCAAAAAAGCGTCTCACAGTGACAGTTAGGCCAATTGTTTTCTCGAGAAGCATTAACAAAAACTGACAATAAAAAGTATTAAAGGCAGCCCAGAAATCTGAAGAGAGATAAAATGCAAAAACTGACCAGCGTCAATTTTTGAATAATTTTAGTGAGATTAAAATAGAAGACAAGTTTTCGTAGAAATTGTTTTGCGATAGGCAGACTGATACCTAGGCCACAGATTGTTTGTCGTTAGACGTTCCGTCAACTGTGAAAGAATTATTTTTGAATAACTTTCGATAAGGAAAACAAATTTGAGATGATGCGGTCGTTACTCATATCTTTCGTCTAAACCAGTTTTTATTAGAGGCCGACTAATTCTATTTTTCAAAATCTTTGGGAAAACTAGTGATACATGTACGGAGCACATCAAATCAGTGAACAACTTTATATTACAATTTTCTCAGCTGTTTTATATATTTATATATATATATATATAAATAAATATTACTATTTATATTAAAATCGTGTCAGCTGCCGTACCGCAGTTTGAGAGATCTTTGCAAGCTTTATGATTTGTGAAGATGTTGGTGAGTTATTTGTAGAAAATCGGACTATACAAACTTAATGGATGCTTGAGCGTGTAATTCAGAGGTAACCCCTTGGTAAACTATCAACTATAACTTTCACTTTGTCACTAAAAAATTGATTGACCCAATCCGCCATCTGCTTAGGACAAGAGTAAAGTGGCAGCTCTTCTACAGTATGCTTCATTAAATCTTTCATGTAGTAAATTACCGATTTTTGGTATTTTGATACAAAATTTGTTTAAAAAAATTCATTACACTGCTGAGACAATACAAATCTATAAAGAGAAACCTCCGTGGTATGTGCCAAGCGCTTTTCATTGCTAGGACAATATTTGGTAACACGCTTCAGCCTTCTTTTCATCTTCCTATCTCTTTCACAATCAACAACAAAAAAACTGCGTTTTACTCCGTGAATAATTATTTGTTTACAATCAACAAACTCTTCCCGTCAGCGGAAGGAAGAATTTTGAATTGTAACAAACAATTCGCTGACGATCTCTTTTGGGCAGTTTGAGTGAAGTAGATAATCTGATTGACCTGTTTTATCAATATCGAATTTTATTAAGCCAAATATCGAAAGATATTCTTGTTTATCGCACATCCACTTTTCCCTTTGTTGTTTTATGCACAAAGGCTCAATAGTCGGAGCAGAGTTAATTTCGAAAGTGGCACAAACATGACCAGAGGTACGCAATCTATCTATTTCCGCAAATGTGAAAGCATTATGATTTAAAAGCACCAAGTGAATTCCAATTCCATTGACACAAATGGGACCAGAAATACGCTTATAAAACACAATTCTTCCATATTCAACATAACTTCAACAGATTTGTGGTTATTTTTGTTCACAGGAACAATAAAATTACTGATAAAAAGGCACAGCTCGAATTGTAACAGGTAAAAAAAAACTAAAAGATCGTATTCATCAAAAAACATTAGACACGATGCACTATGGCAACGATACACGATAACCTATGCACATGCCTACTCTCTCCAAGATAACGTTTGTCCCACAAAACTTCCAAACTTCGTTAATTGATTTCTAAAGCAGTATCATTTTTCTGAGTTTAGAAAATTTCAAATGAACCACCTAGAGGTTTCCAATTCATATTCAAAACACTATAGTTCGGAGGTTTTGTCAAATCAGCGTAAAAATAGAACCAATCGGAGGGTCACGTTTCAGTTACTGCTAAAAACTTTATCTCCTTTGAAGCCATGTAAGAATAAAAAAAGTCTATTTTTTTTACAAATTGAGCGCGTATTCCATAAAGCACATTGGTGGCTACTTCTGACAGATTGTCAGTTCATTGATTTCAGCCATGTTCTCGCTTCTTCTTCATTCAAGAGGTAACGACGGAAAATTGTATCTTTAGGCCATGTATCAGGGTCTTTGGATATTGAACTTGGAGCTGCGGGAACATCAATGTGCAAGGATTTCATATTTTTTGAGGGCATATTGCGGCTTTCAAGAACAGTTATGTGTTTCTCTTCGCAGTATTCTTTCAAAACATTTACATCAACGTCGGAGGTGACACAGCTAAGGAAATATTGTTTTTCTCTTCACAATCGGTCGACTTAACCCATTTCACGGCTGACGCAAAAGCAGTACCAGTAACAACCGGAACTTTTACCGATGAAACACGGCGTCTTTTTTCACGAGTACCGGAAGCTTGAGAAGATATACTGTCTCGTCTCTGATTTCGAAGTAAGAAAGTATTAAGGCTACCGTGACCAACTGTGTTGCTCTCTGCTCCATTTTTATACGAGTCAGAGGATTGCACTGAAGGTTCAGAGGGATTTTGAGACTTTGGTAACTCTACAGCATCCCACTTGGCAACATTTGGATAGGTTTCCCATCGTTCGTTATTGCTTTCAGACTTCAGTAATTCAGTGTCTTCACAAGTTTAATCAATTTTATTCAACTTGGACAACATTTGTTGCATTTGTTAAAATAAATTGGCGGTACTCATCTTGGAACAGTGCTGACACTTCCACTGTATTTGCCCACACGCAGGTGTAGTTGACAGTCCGAAGCAAGCAGTCTTGATGTACAGGAATCGCAGAGATCACAAGTAAGCACATTGTCATCTTCTCCAATATCCTCATCACAGCAAGTACATTTATGCGGGAAATGACCATTTTTGTTTACTTCCATTTAATATGAAACTATTCATTATCATCAAACAGGCGACATACCATCAACATCTGGCGATAAAAACTGTTTTCACAATGATCCTCCTTAGCCGCTGCCATAAACAGTTGTTCGAATATTTTCAGCGTTACTCAAATACCTCTCTTTAATAATTACAGGGTCTGTTTGCATAACAACAGGGGCGAGAATCAAAATTGGCAAACCACTAGAAGAAAAATTGAACGCTGTATCAGCCAGCAAAAAAAAAAGCGGTTTTCAGAATAATTATACCGGTGCTCAACAAACTAGACCTCCATATAATTTTATTGTTGAATCTAACATGCCAGAGATCAAATGAAACAATCCTAACAGTAAACAGTTTTTAAAAACAAACAATGGACATTAGACTCAACGACTGGATTGGCTACCCAAGAAATCCAGAGATTGGTTTGACCAATTACATTTACTACTGGTCTCTTTCCTTAAAACAACAACGTTTTTCATAGATATTCTCCCATTGACCTGGGAAGTTTCTGCTGGATAAAGCGTCCCTGATTATCCAACACTGGCCGGCAGATTGCTGATCATCAACCGCACAATAATTAGCGTGGTTGGGTTGACTTAAACGATAATTACATATTCATGTCAGAAAATCACAAACAAAGACCAATAATAATAATAATAATTTAATAATAAATTTTTCGTAGTGCTGTTGTCATAAAATATTAGCAAGAAAATAATTACATCCCGGGCCGAGGATTTTCCCCAAAAATAACGGGGAAAATAGTGTAAAGGGTGTATGAATAAAAAAATTACACCCCTATTTCTCCGCCTAATTAAGGGTGGAAGAGTGTAATTATAAGAGTGTAATTTTAAAAAATAAAGGTGGAAGGAGGAAATGAGGATTGATCCCCCCATCTTCCCCCTGTCCAACATGTTACGCTCATTGTCTGCGTTAACCATTGCGCCAACTCACACTGGTACCAGAAGTTTCAATTTGGCTATATTGTTAAATGTGTAAGAGTGTAATTTTTTATCAGTCCACCCTAAATTACACTCTTTGCATAGAGTGTAAAAAGAGTGGAGAAAAGAGTGCAAAAACAGTGTAATTTTTTAAAATTACACTCTTACCCTCTTTTCCCCTATAAATAGGAGTGGAATACGCATTACACCCTAATCCCCGATAATTAGAGGCGGATTAGGGGTGAAACCTCGGCCCGGGATTGTACAAATACAATCGGTTACAATTTGTGACACTACAAGGTCGCCATTAAACCTATCTGGTTTGTTTTCAAGCGCCTCACGGAAGAGTTGTGCAATTTTAGTTGTAAAAATAAGGCGTAGTCGATAAAAAAGGGAACAAAATTTTAAAAGCTTCTCTTTGACGTAGTTAATATGATCTTTGAATTTCAGCTGGTCGTCTATTATTAATCCTAGATACATGAAAGAGCTGGTTTGTTCAATTTCCGCTCGGTTAATTGTTGTTTTGTGCTGTTTTTGATTGCGTCCTTATCCAAACACCATGTGTTTTGTTTTTGTTGTGTCAATTGTCAGTTTGTTTTTATGAAACCAATTCGCAACTGCGGCTAGTGCGGCATCGTGATTTTTCCTACAGTCTCAATACTACCTTTATTAGAAACAACTGTATCGTCAGCATAAAGTATAGTTTGGTTTTCTATTGACTTTAGAGTTGGAATGTCGCTTAGATAGATAATGAAAAGCAGTGGACCGAGAGTTTATCCTTGCGGGACTCCACATTTAAAGTTTTTCTTTCAGATACAACTTTTTCTATTTTAATTTATTGGCGTCGGTCTTTCAGATAGAATTCAAGCATTTTCAGTACCGTTCCTCGGAGTCCGTAGTGCTCACACTTTTTCAGCAGTAGCTCATGGTTCACTGTATCAAAAGCTTTTTTAGATCAGTAAAAGTGCATTTAGTTAAGTTTTTTGATTTAAACCAGTTTGCTCTAATTACTTCAATTAAGGATGCTATGTGGTCAACAGTACTTAATTTGCTTCGAAAACCAAATTGATTTTTTGAAAATGTGTTGTTTTTGCTCAAAAACGTATAAATTCTTTTATATAAAAGTTTTTCATATAGTTTGCCAATGGCTGGAAGAAGTGAGATTGGTCTGTAGTTTGTGGGTTTGCTACGATCACCGCCTTTAAAAAAGGCACAATTTTGGCTATTTTCGGGCACTGTGGAAATACGCCAAGGTTTAGACACTCATTATATAATGTTTCAAGTAGTGGACTAACTAACCGAGATATTTTTTTGAGAAAAAAAATAGTTTATGTTGTGGCAGTCTAAATTAAACTTTGATGGAAGCAATCGCAGTGTGTCAAGGATTTCGGAACTGGTTATTGGGAAAAAGAACATGGTATTTGTGTTAGTTTCGATTTCATACTTCTGCTTTGTATCAAACGCTTTTGCTAGCTCTACTCCAATGTTTGCGAAAAAAAGTATTAAAGGTTTCTATGTTTTCTACTATTTGTTTATTGTGGTGAGTCGTTAAAGTTTTGCCCGAAGTTTCATTGAAGAGATTGAAGAACTTCCTTTTGCTATTGGCTGCTTCTTTTTCGATCTCATTTTGGTAAAAATGTCTTAGTTTTCGTTTGATTAGATTTCTGACAAGTTTGCATTGAGCCTTGTAATCATTTTGCGAAACATTTTTATCAGGGTTTTATAAACACACTATTCTTAGGAACTTTTTTTGCCAAAGCATTTTTCACCTGATTATCAATCCATGTTTTTTGTAATCCTGTTTTAGTTGAACTTATTATTGGTAGACTTTCGTCTAGGGTATTAATCAAAATTCCTTGCAGTTTTTCAAAAGCCTTAGCGGGGGACCATTCACTACCATTACAAGTAATTATTTTTAATTGGTCCAACAAGTTGTCGTTGAGGTCTTCGACAAATTTACGATTCTCTAATTTGACCCATTTTCTTGTAAACTTTTCGTGCTTATTGGACAAACTTTCCAGAGATTGTTCAAATGTTAGTGTTACTGTATGAAGGATCAATTGGTAAGGTATCTAAGGAGTTTTCTAGCCTTTGAAAACTCACATTGTATTGTTTTCTAGGTGGAATATAAATACAAGTAATAATCAAATAATGCTGCTTATCTGCTTTGATCTTTATTCTAAGAGCCTGCAGATCGTTGTGATCGCATTTTTTCGCTTCAACAAAATCCAAATCATTCATTACAAAAATTCCTACTCGACCCCCTCTTTTCTTTCTCCCACAGCTGCAAAGTTTTTGTTATTCTTTCAAGGAGAATTGTGACGTTTCGTAGTGGTTCTTAAGCCACGTTTCTGTCAGGCAAAGTGCTATAGGTTTAGATTTGAACGTTTCTAAATAAATGTTTAGCAGATCAGAGTTTTTTTGAAGGGAACGTATGTTCTGTAGAATGATAGTTTGCTTATTTAAAATCATCTGTTTGTCTAAGTTTGGGGTATGTATTAAAGAAATAACTAAATTAATTATTTACTGCAACTGGCCTTGATTTTGGTTTGCTGTAGTTTAGCAAAAGAACATGTCTTCAGCTTGCTGATAGATCCCACTTCACCTTTTTTATACTTTTTTTCTCCTCCTCCCTTCCTTTTTTAAAAAAATAATAGATTTACATCTGGAAAAAAAGAAAGCAAGTGTTTATTCACGGATATCGCAAATAGACACTGCAATAGCCGAGTTATTTCTCACATTCATTGCCTTTGGCAGTCGCGTATTTCGCGGCTAGGCAAAGAACGGCCCGCGGAAATCGCAAGCAGAGAAAAACTCAGCCTGAAAAAAAAAGTAAATAGAAAAAAAATGAGAGAAATAGTTTTTGAAAGTTTTAGAATAGAAAAAATACACACAAATTTCTAATGGCTGCATTGAACATCTCTCCCGTCGTTGTGACGATAAATTTTACAAATTAAATCATAAATAGTCGAAGCAAACACAAAGAATTATGTCTGGGCTCAAGCTTGTTTCTCATTGTTTTGTATTTCAGTTATTGTTATCGACAAATTGTCTTTTCTTGGGCGGAGACTTTATGTTTTCCTCTGATCGCCAGTCCAGTTTTTCGTCGTTGTAGTTTTCTTTTTTAGTTGCCTTTACTCTATCAAGATCCTCCAGCTCGTTGGCTCTCATAAACTTTGGTTTGTTTATGCGGTTCTCAACCAGCACTGACATTACGCAGTTGTGTGTTGACACAATCATGTCGCGTGTTTTAGCTTCGTTGGCTATACTCGCTTCAATCTCTGGGAGGGGTTCGTTGATATCGATGTTTTTTCTATTGATAGGATTGTTTTTCTTTTTGAGGTGCCATCTTTTCGAATATACGTTGTTTTTGTCATCAAAATATAAGAATTTGCAGATTACCGACGGCAATTGCATTGCGTTTCCAGTATTGGGCAGTATATGGCAAGCCTTTATGTTCTCAAAGGGAATGTGAAATTTCACAAAATTTTGAAAAAATTTTAGTGCTTCTGCAGTCACATCGTTAACTTTTCTCGCGTCGAATGGCGGGTTTACGATAATAATGGAATCCTTCCTTGTATAACGCTCTTGAGCGCGCAAGCGATCTTTCAAATTTTTTGTTACCTTCTTAAGGTTATCGATTTCTTCCGACTGTTTTTGAGAAAATTTTTTAACTTTTTCTAGCTCGGAAACTATTGTATTTACCTCGTCTTCTGTGTAATTTTTACAAGACCTGAAGAGCCTGGGTTTCCACTTGCATCGTCAATTGAATCCATCAAATGATGATAAGAGATAACAAATGCTGTACGATTTAACAGAATATCGAGAAAAAAGAATTGAATATAAAATTCTTATGCTTTAAAGTTGTCAATATTAAGACACAGTTGCAGCGAACAAAACATTTAGAACATCATTTTAGCTGAAGGTCAACGACCGCTTTCTAACTAACTCAACGACCGTTTTTTGTCTATTAATATGCCCCCGCAATCTATTAGACAAAAGCTTTTAACGATTCAGTGCATATGACAGCCCACCGTTGAACGTCAGTCCAACTAGGGTGTAAGAACTGAAACATGTTTCTGATTCCTTCATTGAAATTTGAAACAATTTGTCCCCTGGCGTAGAATATGAAAAAGGCCGGAGCATTCATTGTTGTCATTAGTTTTGTCTTCACTTTTGTCAAGCCATTTGGCACAACTTGATGGAATTGATAGAAGGTTACTTGAACACTCTAAAAATATTGCGCAACCTGTTCAAATAACAAATCAATAAATATGTATACCATGTTTTTTGGAAAAGTCCTTATCAACCAGAGGACACTTTTTGATGTAACAGCTATTGTCAATATAAGTGATGCTATCGGAAATGAGGATACTAATGTCACAGACGAAGATAGATCAGCACCCCATAATTCGAGAGCACTGGTGAAAAACGATTTATGCACGTGCGTTGTTAGGTTGTTAAGCAAGTTCAGCAGCTAAAAGGAGAAAATTATCGAGATTTGAGCTCGATATAAGTACTTTTTGCCCCCCCTGTTTTTGCGTCCTGATTATTTTTTTGTGGAGTGAACGTGGAATCTATTTGTGGCTATTGGGGCTAGACGAAGATCTATATATCAGTTCTCCGGTGAGATCGTTCCTTTTCAATACTTTTTACGTATTTGTTGCAGCGGTTGCCATAGACTTCTTTCGTCAGGAGTCACGACATTTGTCCCACCCCCACCCCCCAAGTAAGCTTCCTGTGGTGGCTGTCCCCTAAGTTTTCTGGGGCGGTTCGCCTCTGAAAACAATTGTCTGAAATTATTCCCCAAATCGCGTTCTTCTTTCACAAGTCGGAAAAGAGAAAACAAAAAGATACCAAAAAAGTGAGTTTTGCATGCGGTTCTTGCAATTTATATAGCAGAGATTATGGTTTCACGATAGACGCGAATCGAGATAAATGAACAAACAACCAGTTAAATTTGATTGAAACCGCAAAACCGCTTATTTATTCACTGTTTTTGCGTCCAATTATTGTTTACCATGCACAACACACTTAATTCTGAGCAAGCTAATCAGCCTGATACAACAGAAAAGATCCAGACAGGTTTTGAATCCACCGGGTTCAGTGATAAAGAAAACCAAGGAATTCACGACGAGTATTTCGTCCATAAGAACACTGAAATCTGGATTCCTGGTCACGATAAAAACATATACAAAGCAAAAGTTATTGGCCACGAAAACAACAGACCAAGAGTCCATTATGTGAATTGGAATAGAAAGTATGACACCACTTTTGACTCCTATTCAGTTTGGATTTATCTGTAATTGGTAGAAAAACTCAAGCAGCATACAGTTATGACCGATTAGGTTTACGACTTGATACAAAACGCTTTTGAAAATCCAGCGCAATTTAGATTTGAGTCTTCTTCTAGTGGTTTAACACAAGATTTAGCGAGGCTTATTCTAGGGGACAAAAACCGTGCAGATAAAATTTTATCAAATGCACAGAAAGAATCTTTGATGAAAGAAACTTTTCCACCCAAAAACACAAATTACAGCGTGCCTCATGAGAACGATGTGCTTTGGAAAGATATATGAAATACTGTTTGCACACGCAGATGCAAATTTTACAGATTGCCGACGGGAAAAATTGGTAAACAGTATGTCGAGATGATAGATTGCGAACTTGAATTGTTCCTGAAATCAAATATTCCATCAGAGCAACTTCTGGTTTTTTCGGCTCTCATACTCCACAGAGCCAACAGAGTGAAACACTCCAAAAATGTAAAAAAAAAACAATTGAAAATAGGATGAAGAGGTGTTCGGTGGAAAAATTTCAACCTCTTGTTCAATCTTTAAAGAGATGTACTCAATTTTCGAGCAAAGCTGTGAGAACTCAAAAAAACGACCCCGACGAGAAACTCCCAGCGTTTGCGAAAATGGTTCAAGAAGGAAACAACAAAAATGCAACAAGGTTCCTTGCAGACAAAAACGGAACGAGTGTTCTTAAGCCTTCTGATTTAATAGACGGAAGAACTGTAACAGAAACTCTGCAAAAAAGCACCCGAAAGCTTCACCATTATTTGAGGGGACATTCAACATATCAGAAATTCCTCCTCTGGAAAAACTGAATATAACAAGTAGTACCGTTGAAAAACAAGCCCGGAAACTTTTCGGTATTTCAGGACCCTCTGGATTAGACGCCAACCACTGATTTGATGCGTTAATAAGGTTTGGCCTCAAAAGCTCCAGATTGAGAGACTTAATTCCTCAGCTAGGTAATTTGATCGCAAACGAAATCATTTCGTGGCGTAAAATCAAAGCCTTGTTCTCATGTCGACTTTTTGCATTAGATAAACAGCCAGAAGTCAAACCAATTAGCATTGGTGAAAATTTGCGAAGATGAATTGGCGTATGCTTTTGGATCAGAACAACTTGCGGGAGGACTGTCATGTGGAATTGTGGGATCGATTCATGGACTTCGAGAGTTGTTAGAGAAAAGGTCCTGCAATAGTTTTGGTCTGTTGCTGCTTGATGCAAAAAAGGCATTCAATTCTATAAACAGAAGTTCCGCACTTCTAAACGCTAGAACCCTTCGGTCCAGAGCTTTCACTTTTTTGTAAAATAGTTACCGGGAAAGCTCTAAACTTGTGCTGAGCAATACTGACGTTTCTATCCGCAGCGAAGAAGGGACAACTCAAAGCGATCCTCTTTCAACGCTGTTTTATGGTGTTGCTCTATTGCCTTTAATACAAAAATTGCGCAACCCGACGAAACATAAACAAAGTTTTTATGCAGATGATGCCGCGGTTTGCGCAAAGTTCGATGACTTAAAACAGTGGCTGCAATAAGTAGTTGATGAGGGGCCAAAGTATGGATACTACCCTGAGCCAAAAAAAGCTTCTTTATTGTTCATCCAGACCATGTTGATGAAGCCAAGAGTTGCTTTGAGCAAACCGGTTTGAAAATTGTAACTGGAAAACGTTATCTTGGAGGCTTCATTGGCGATAAAACTACCATGAAAGAATTTGTTCATGAAAAAATCAAAAATTGGCTGGCTAAGATTCAACTTTTGAGCGCTGCAGCCAATTTCTGCCCTCCGTAGAGTTTCTCGGTGTTCACTAAATCAGTCCAGACCGAATAGAATTTTCTCACGAGAGTTGTCCCTGGTTGCGATGAATTTTTGAAACCACTAGAAGAATTTTGCGTCCAATTATTGTTTACCATGCACAACACACTTAATTCTGAGCAAGCTAATCAGCTTGATACAACAGAAAAGATCCAGACAGATTTTGAATCCACCGGGTTCAGTGATAAAGAAAACCAAGAAATCCACGACAAGTATTTCGTTCATAAGAACACTGAAATCTGGGTTCCTGGTCACGATAAAAACATATACAAAGCAAAAGTTATTGGCACGAAAACAACAGACCAAGAATCCATTATGTGAATTGGAATAGAAAGTATGACACCACTTTTGACTCCTATTCAGTTCGGATTTATCTGTAATTGGTAGAAAAACTCAAGCAGCATACATTTATGACCGATTAGGTTTACGACTTGATACAAAACGCTTTTGAAAATCCATCGCAATTTAGATTTGAGTCTTCTTCTAGTGGTTTAACACAAGATTTAGCGAGGCTTATTCTAGGGGACAATAACCGTGCAGATAAAATTTTATCAAATGCACAGAAAGAATCTTTGATGAAAGAAATTTTTCCACACAAAAACACAAATTACAGCGTGCCTCATGAGAACGATGTGCTTTGGAAAGATATATGAAATACTGCTTGCACACGCAGATGCAAATTTTACAGATTGCCGATGGGAAAAATTGGTAAACAGTATGTCGAGATGATAGATTGCGAACTTGAATTGTTCCTGAAATCAAATATTCCATCAGAGCAACTTCTGGTTTTTTCGGCTCTCATACTCCACAGAGCCAACAGAGTGAAACACTCCAAAAATGTAAAAAAACCAATTGAAAATAGGATGAAGAGGTGCTCGGTGGAAAAATTTCAACCTCGTGTTCAATCTTTAAAGAGATGTACTCAATTTTCGAGCAAAGCTGTGAGAACTCAAAAAAACGACCCCGACGAGAAACTCCCAGCGTTTGCGAAAATGGTTCAAGAAAGAAACATCAAAAATGCAACAAGGTTCCTTGCAGACAAAAACGGAACGAGTGTTCTTAAGCCTTCTGATTTAATAGACGGAAGAACTGTAACAGAAACCCTGCAAAAAAGCACCCGAAAGCTTCACCATTATTTGAGGGGACATTCAACATATCAGAAATTCCTCCTCTGGAAAAACTGAATATAACAAGTAGTACCGTTGAAAAACAAGCCCGGAAACTTTTCGGTATTTCAGGACCCTCTGGATTAGACGCCAACCACTGATTTGATGCGTTAATAAAGTTTGGCCTCGAAAGCTCCAGATTGAGAGACTTAATTCCTCAGCTAGGTAATTTGATCGCAAACGAAATCATTTCGTGGCGTAAAATCAAAGCCTTGTTCTCATGTCGACTTATTGCATTAGATAAACAGCCAGAAGTCAGACCAATTAGCATTGGTGAAAATTTGCGAAGATGAATTGGCGTATGCGTTTGGATCAGAACAACTTGCGGGAGGACTGTCATGTGGAATTGTGGGATCGATTCATGGACTTCGAGAGTTGTTAGAGAAAAGGTCCTGCAATAGTTTTGGTCTGTTGCTGCTTGATGCAAAAAAAGCATTCAAATCTATAAACAGAAGTTCCGCACTTCTAAACGCTAGAACCCTTCGGTCCAGAGCTTCCACTTTTTTGTAAAATAGTTACCGGGAAAGCTCTAAACTTGTGCTGAGCAATACTGACGTTTCTATCCGCAGCGAAGAAGGGACAACTCAAAGCGATCCTCTTTCAACGCTGTTTTATGGTGTTGCTCTATTGCCTTTAATACAAAAATTGCGCAACCCGACGAAACATAAACAAAGTTTTTATGCAGATGATGCCGCGGTTTGCGCAAAGTTCGATGACTTAAAACAGTGGCTGCAATAAGTAGTTGATGAGGGGCCAAAGTATGGATACTACCCTGAGCCAAAAAAAGCTTCTTTATTGTTCATCCAGACCATGTTGATGAAGCCAAGAGTTGCTTTGAGCAAACCGGTTTGAAAATTGTAACTGGAAAACGTTATCTTGGAGGCTTCATTGGCGATAAAACTACCATGAAAGAATTTGTTCATGAAAAAATCAAAAATTGGCTGGCTAAGATTCAACTTTTGAGCGCTGCAGCCAATTTCTGCCCTCCGGAGAGTTTCTCGGTGTTCACTAAATCAGTCCAGACCGGATAGAATTTTCATATGAGAGTTGTCCCAGGTTGCGATGAATTTTTGAAACCACTAGAAGATTCAAAAAAAACCAGTTCATATCAACCGTAACTAACATTTATAATGAGTAATCCCCAACGTAGCCTGATCAGTTTGTCTGCTAAGAATGGAGGATTCGGTATTCCTGACCCAGTGGTAAAAGCGAAAGAAACAGTTCGAAATGTCCAAGAAAACATCTTCACTGATTTCGGATTCTTTTGTGAATGGAACGGCATTGGACGTCGACGCACACAAAACTCACGTTGGCCGCAGCAAACAAAGTTTTCAGCTCGAAAATGAGTCCCAGCAGAGTAATATTTATAAGGCTTTGTTAGAACAAGCTTGCTCATTAGAGAGAAAAAGAATGGAGCGGAATTTCAAAACGGGAAACTCTTGTTCGTTAACAGCAAAAGTGTCAGAGAGAGAGACAATTTTGTTTTTGCCGAAGAACGAATTCCAAGTTTCCGTGGCGCTAAGATACGGTTTACCCCTAACAAACCTCCCTGTGAAATGTGACGGTTGTGGTGAAGATTTACATGTTCAGCATGCCCTAATCTGCAAAAAAGGAGGCCTGATTACACAAAGGCATAATGAAATTAGAGATTTATTGGGAGACTCATCATGCCTTGCATTGACTTACACTCAAAAAGAAACAGTAATTTGTGAACATTCAGAGAATTAGAAAGCTTTAAGAGCCGATCTTCTCATAAGAGGTGTCTGGAGCCCGCAAGAAACTGCCTCGTTTGATATTCGTGTCACAGACACTGAGGCTAAATCTAACAGCAACAGAAATCCAGCGGATGTGTTGGAAGGCTGCGCTGACGAAAAGATGAGAAAATACACCGAGGCTTGCCATGAAAAACATATCGCTTTTACTCCGTTAATTTTCAGTCTTGACGGCATGATGGCCAGAGAGAGCAAAATTTTTCTCAGAAGACTGGCGCACAGACTCGCTTCTAAGTGGGACAAAAACTACAGCATTATCATGAACTGGGTCAAACTGAGATTGAATTTTTCAATCTTAAGGGCTTCAAATCTGTGCATAAGAGGAACTATAGGGAGATCGTTACGCTATGAAGATGGAGCTTTCATTCCTTAAAGAAATATGTTGACGTTCCTGTTGTAATCGGATAAGTTATCAAATATTTATCACGATACTTGAGAGGACAGCGTACTTGTAGAGTAAATTTCTGCTGACATGGATTCAAAAATCTGTTTTATGTGTCACCCAATCTGCAGGGGCAACAATTTTTAACGCCAATTATTAGCGCTCTAATGTTTTTGTCACCCAATGATTGGGGGCATCAAACTAAAATCAAATTGAATATGGTGCGAGCGACTTCAAATGGGCTCAATCTGAAAATGTCAACAACCCGAAAAACTACATTATGTATCCAGAAGAAAGACCTCTAGCTAAGTTAATGCCTAATATCACAAGTTTTTTTTCTTACCTGATCTAAGTGGGGAGAACAAAAACATATTGTAAGAGGCCTATTTCTTGTTGTGAAGAAAAGAAACGGACTGCTGATATTTGATTAAATGAACTGCTAATCTGCTGTGCTGATGAGAATATCATGTTAACCAAGTTAATTGTCAGTTGATTTTGAACTAAGATTTTGTTGCAATTTATGATCAGATTTTTTTAAAAAATTAGGTTTCGCTTGGAGAACACTACTAACATTCGACAAGATTTTCCCCTTCCACTTAAGCAGCTGGAGTGTTCAGATGAACAACTTCAAAAGAATGCAATACTAAATTAGTCGTGTCGCAACACACTTCTGGCCGGTATTTCGAGGAAAAAATATGTCAAACAAGTTGAATTGACAGAACCTCGGTCTGGCATAATTGTTGCATCATCATTTGTAAAGTTAAAAAAAAACAAAGTTTGATGTGTTGCCAGTGCCAAATTCTAAAACTCAGGACAAAATTTCAATATTCAGACCAGACCACAGATTCTCAACGGGCTGAGCATTTGTCACATTCCCTGAAAAACCTATAGCTATGATTCTGTAATCCAGGGAACGTTTATGCAAGTTCGGTTTTCAAAACAACGATCACTACAGTTCGTTTCCTCTGTACAATGGATCATTGAGCTAGCATGTGAAAAAAGCCAGAGCATTTATTAATTGTATTAGAAAAAACAGCCAATCCTATGCACGTGCTCCCAATTGTATTTGCATCTTACAGAATCGGCCATCATTGAAAACTAACTTTATGAACTTCATTTTTCATCTCTAGGACCCATTTAAAAGCCCCTCCTTTTTTTCTTCAAACTTACGTTCTGGGATGGATGTGTCAAGGGAGAAGATCATAAAGTTGATGCCATTTAAGATCGTCAAAACTGGTTGACTCCTAATTTTTCAGCCCCCACAGCCCCCAATTTCTCCCTCTTTGATCTTCATGGGGTGGATCTAACGAAATACAACAAAAGAGCAACAGCACCCTCGAATCAACTGTTTCAGTCTAATAAGAATCACAATCCACAGTTCATAACCACGAACCAATTTTCCCTGAATGCCAATGACAAGTTGCCAGTTTCTTCGTCCCCCAAAAGGAGTAGCTCACGGATATAAAACTCTGGCAGCTAAAAAGAATGCCCCTTACCCGAATCCTCTACTGGTATAGCACAGCAGATGGTTGAACTGACAATTAGTGATGACTTACCTCGTTTCCTCATAGAAGCTGATACCGTATTTGTTAACCCGATAAGCATGATAATCTTTTTATGTTCTCTATGATGGAGCACGACTTATTCATATCTAAAGTGAGATACCTGCAATGGGGACCAAACTACGATTAGTAGGTCTGCTCTAAGTCACTTTGGGAATATTCACAACTCACTCACCTTTTGTCTGTGAAAAATATACCAAAAGATTTCTCTGCCAGCAATGGTGAGCTGGTTCAATCTGCAACACTGGGAATTGATTCACCAGGTCAAAGCAGCAATCCAAACAGGTTACCAAATTAACAAACAATTTGCATCAAAAACAACCCAGACCTGCGTCATATTCTCATTTGTTATGTTCAAAAATTAGATAGAGAGTTGCATTTCGAACCCCGACTAGGTTAATAAATGGACGAATATTTTGGAAAAAAGCAAATGTCTTTTGCGTGCCTCCAACAAAGGCGGGAACAGAACGTGAGTAGCCACAGGAAAAATCAATGATGAAAACAGTTGAGCAATGGAGAGCGGGTAAATTTGTTGCACTTTGTTACGAAGTAATTTTGATGGAACACGCAAAACACAAAAGCCACAACACAATGGAAGCACTTGCTTCGCAATCTAAAACACTTTGTTTTCAAGGACAATCCGGATCAGCGAACGGAAAACTTTTTTCTTCGGAAGGATTGCTGTCATCGGAATTGCATCCAATGGAAAACGAAAAACATGATCTTATAGGAGACTGTAGCTCCGAGGCACTTTGATTTGGTGAAGCAAAAGTGCTCTTACAGCTCCAGTCTTTTTCCGATTTTACAGCTGCCGAGCGTCCATAATGTACCCTGAGAGTCTGCTCCTTGCAACCAATAGTTCAACTTCCCATCAACCTCAGCGGGCAAAGTCTTCCTTATCCATGTTGGACAACGCCACAAGCAGAGAACAGCTGCCACGTTTTCGGGCTCCAAAGTTTTGTTGTTCCTAACAAACAGAATTGATGAAGAAAAATCTGACGTTAGACATATTGCTGTTGGCGTAGTTATTTGGCGTCTCGTTGCCAAGTGCATCGCAAAAGCAGCAATTTTCGAGGCCGCTGACTTTTTCGGAGCAAAACAGCTAGGAGTTGCTGTCGAGGGAGGAGCCGAGAGCATAGTGCATGCCATAAAATTTATTTCGGAAAAATCAAGGAAGCAAATAGTGAGGGCATACGCCAACTTGATTTCAGAAACACATTCAATTCGATAAAACTTGGAAGTGTTCCAATCTAAACAAAACTTTTGATGCCAAGTAGTTTTTCCTTTCCCTCCCTCTGCTATATTTGGCATAGTGAATTGTTTCTCAACAGCTCTACGGTTGAGAGCCCGTCTGGAATGCAACAGGGAGATCAATTGCATCCATTTTTGTTTACTCTGGCTATCTGACTCCCCATTAGGGAAATGGAAATGAAAAATACCAAACCTCAGGCAATACTTCTGGTATCTTGATGACAAAAGTTCTGCAGGAACTTTAGAAACTCTCACAGTATCGAGATCACAATGCAGTTCGGAACTCAAAAAGTAATAGTTTGATCAAGAGCAATAGCTTAGGAGAGATTGAAGTTCTGGGGCCGTTTTAGGTTCTGATGCTTTCATTTCTTTTTGCCTTCTTGACCGCCTTTGAAAATAGGGGAAGCTCGGCTTACCATATGTAAACGATCCACAATCTGCTCTTGGTTTCATTCGTTATTGCCTCAGTGACCAGCAAAATTTCGATCCTTTGTCATGCAATTTTTCTTCAGAAGAATGAAAAGTAGTCCTTCAAACCTTCGATTCGATTCAGAGCACAACAATGAAGGTTTTTGAAAGTTTTATGTGATATACTTTATGCGATCAAGCGTGGCTTTAACTAACAAAAACAGTTTCGGAAGAAAACGATCAACTGACAAAGTTCATGCTGCATATAATGGCTCTCTTTTCCAGTCTTTTGTTCTAGTAGAGAAACTAAGAGACCATAATCCGATCAAATATATGTTTTGTAAAGACAATTGGAGAATTGTGTGAGTTTGACTACGAACCATTCTCGGAAAAATTCAGGAAGAACTTGACAATTTAGATTACAACAACTTGATAAGAACACAAAACTCTGCTAGAGAAAGGGCTTGTTTGCTATTTCTTATCAATCACAATCAGTTGCTTGGTTATCCGCAGCTCTAATCAAGCTCTGGGGCTTCACTTATCTGTCACAGTGTTCCGCGTTATTCTTACTTATAAAATGGGTTTTAAACTGTACAGAAAGGAGAGAATTTATTTCTGTAAATCAAGAACCCTAATTGTAATTGGAGATCATCCCGTGTTGTGCGATCATCAATGCGATCTGATTGCTTGGCATGATTGTAAACGGAACAGAAATGTATCAGCCTGCTCCAGAGCCAATCTCTTCCATTCTGTGAGCAGAAAAGTTCATACCCGACACCAACTCCTGACCGGGCGATGTTTTTTACTTGAATGAAACCAGGGCCAGCCAGCAGCATTAGATGTTAGCGTATCTTTTACCTTACAAGCAATCCCTATCGCAAATGCAGCGGAGAAATTTGGTTTTGCACTGTCAGCTGATGAGGACAGGAAGTACAAACAGTAGACCAGGGAAAGTAGAGAAGTTAGATTTCAGTTCTTTCCATTGGCCTTCTAGTCGTTTGAGCGACTTTCGGAAACAGGTCGTACGACCTTTTAACGAATAGCTACTCTGTCTGATAACAGAACTTTGCAGCTTGCGGGTTTATCTGTTGTTTTTAGAAGGTTATTGCTATCTTTCTCTTTTACAGCAATAAGTGGGTGCACTATCATGCTAATAGCAAGAGACGCAAGATCATAGGCACATATGAAACGCGAGCTACTCTTTGATTCCTTGTCTCACCCGTTTGATGGGGAGTCTTCGTCAAATATTGCGTCACCCCAAGAGAAGACAGAACAGATTTTGATCAGTTTTTGGCGTCTCAACCAATAAGAGGGGAGCTCAAACTTTAATTTTTTTTGTATGGATTGTAAATCAGTGGCCTGAAAAATTGATGAGCTAATACAGGACAAACAAATCAAAAAAATTTCCAAGATGGTAGCAAGTGGGGCTCCATTGATGATACAAACGGGACTGATATTACTAACAATGATTGTTTGTGACCCGAAGTTTTCCCAGTGACCTAACTCACCAGATTCCTCAAAAAATATTGCAGATGTCTACTCAAAGGTTTTTTGGTACAATCGAGAAAGATAAGTGACAGCTCCAATTCACTACACTATTTTTTTTATTGTTACTTTGCACCATCGGGTGAAATTATTTATGTGGATAGATGCGTGCGAAACAAATGCAAGAAATACAACAAAGTTCAAGATACAATCAAAAGGCTTTTTCATAAATGATTAAATCCAATCCTTGCATTTCGAGAAAACGCCAAGAAGAGATCTCTTGAAAACTAGCAAATTCTTTTTGGCCAATTTGAGGCCGGACAACATAGGGGCAGCCAAGCATATACTTTTGGAAGTGTTAGATGAGCAAAAACCGGAAACATGAGTCCTTCTGTCTTCTGGAGCTGGAAGGAAAATACATATTACATGATACCCATCAATTATTTTGTAGAAAAAGTTGAACTATCCTATCAATTGGAAAATGTTTGTCTTCTATTCTCAATTTCTGATCACATTGGATTCTACAGCAACGCAAGAAACTGAAATTTTTTCTTAATCGATTTTGGCAAAAAACTTGAAAATGTTCTGATGCCCTGCCTGTTGAAAAGTGTAACTTAAAATTGTGAGCAAATTTTTACGTTAGCCGCTTTTGTTGTTTTTTATGTTTTGTTGTCGAGTCTCATTAATGTCTGGTTTGGTTCCATATCTTTTCTAGTGAGGAACAATGAACTAATCCTTTTTAATTTAGGTTTCTTCTGACGCTATTTACCCGGGTCGAGGTTTTGTCAAAAAATTATGTAAGATTAGCTGTGAATAGCGGTAAAAAAAAAACTTTTTTCACCGCAAAGCGCCCGCATCTTTTAGCGTTGAATGCGCTGAAAGGGTAAATTTTTGTAAGATTTGCGGTTTATAGCGGTGAAAAATTTTTTTCACCGCATTCACCGGATTTCTTGCAAAAAAGAAACGGCCGTATTTTCCACCGCATTCTTTTTTTTTCACAGCATTCTGCTGGTAGCTGTGAAAAATTTTTTTCACCGCATTCTGCTGATAGCGCTGAAAATTTTTTTTTCCACCGCATTCTGCTGGTAGCAGTGAAAATTTTTTTTCACCGCTTAAGCGGTGATGAAAAATTTTTCACCGCTCAAATGTTTTTTGTCAACGGATTCATCGCATTGAGCGCAAATCTTACTTCTTTACTCAAATTAACCGCAAATCTTACATCTTTTAGCGATTTTTAGCGGTGACACCTCGACCCGGGTAGTCTTTGTTATTAAATTTTTCTACAAAAAGAGATCGAGTTTTGGATGTGATTAACGTTTGTTGTTGTTATTTAATTTTGTTGTTTGTCTTGTCTCGTATTCTTGATAATGGCCAATCTTCACGGCCCTCTAACGCGGCGCCTCCTTGTTATCTCTGAAAAATTCCCTCAACAAAAACTTCATCTGCCGATCAGACCGTCAACCTCAGCGCGAACTTCTGATACGGTTTATTCTTTTGTCTTCTACATTCAGATATTGAAAGAAGCTGTAACTCCCGGGCCGAGGAATTTGGCCAAAATTATGTAAGATCAGCGGCAACTAGCGTTGACAAGTCGGAAAATTCACCGCAATTTTCTTACATAATTTTGCGTTGAATGCGTTGAATTTAAAGACAAAAATTCAACGCATTCAACGCAAAATTATGTAAGAAATGGCGGTGAATTTTCCAACTTGTCAACGCTAGTTGCCGCTGATCTTACATATTTAGCGTTGAATTTAGCGTAGATCTTACATATTTAGCGTAGAATTTAGCGTAGATCTTACATAATTAGCGTTGAATTTAGCGTAGATCTTACATATTTTTGCGTTGAATTTAGCGTTGATCTTACATATTTAGCGTAGAATTTAATTATGTAAGATTAGCGTTGAATGCGTTGAATTTATGTAAGATCTACGCTAAAATTCAACGCTAAATATGTAAGATCTACGCCAAAATTCAACGCAAAATTAGGTAAGATTAGCGTTGAATGCGTTGAATTTAAGTAAGATCTACGCTAAATTCAACGCTAAATATGTAAGATCTACGCTAAAATTCAACGCTAAATATGTAAGATCTACGCCAAAATTCAATGCAAAATTATGTAAGATTAGCGTTGAATGCGTTGAATTTATGTAAGATCTACGCTAAAATTCAACGCTAAATATGTAAGATCTACGCCAAAATTCAACGCGAAATTATGTAAGATTAGCGTTGAATGCGTTGAATTTATGTAAGATCTACGCTAAATTCAACGCTAAATATGTAAGATCTACGCTAAAATTCAACGCTAAATATGTAAGATCTACGCCAAAATTCAACGCAAAATTATGTAAGATTAGCGTTGAATGCGTTGAAATTAAGTAAGATCTACGCTTAAGCGTAGATCTTACATAAATTCTACGCATTCAACGCCAATCTTACATAATTTTGCGTTTTTTAGCGTTGACACCTCGGCCCGGGCTGTATGTTGTTATAAGGTCAGGCCAACAGTCTACTATTTTTCACTTGGTCATTGAACCAATTTATGCAAACATTCCTTTAGTTGACTACAGAACGGATGCAATTTTAATTTCAGATAAGGCAGAAAAAATAATTTCCTCAACGTGAAGTGGGATATAAAATTAATCGAAAGCGAAAGCTTCAATACGCGCCAAGTGATCTTATGAGGAACAATCTCCTTGACAACTAGCCCAGAAAACATAAATTTGCTAAATTTGCGGCTCGATTTACCAATTCTTTGCACTGTCCGGAAGAAGTACCGGTACTCTTTACAACCATTCCGACATCAATTTTATCATTCCATTATATTATATTGTCATATGTAAGCAATATGGAGATGGTCACTTGATAATGGGGGTTTGCAGTAGGTAAGAACAAAATCCTCGCTAGGAGCCGAACATTTTGAGGGGTTAAGCTCGAAACTTGCATCATAATTTACTTTTTAGGGCTTTTGTTTGCCATTTTCCATTCGCCGAAAAACCAATTGAGGACTGATATGTTTAATTTGGTTGGAAATTGAATACATGCAAGCCTATCTTTAATAAATGTACATCATAACTCATAGTTTCAGATTTCATCAAAGCTTTGATTTTTAGTATTTATCAGACAGGTTAGAGAAAAACCTCGCAGTTTTACGGTTTTTCAAAGTGTTTGTAATAATTTTTCACGATTTGTATTGTAAATGTTTCTGTAAAAATTGGATTCATAATAGGCACTGAATGCTGACTGTAGCAGTCTAAAGCCAACTTTTATAAAGCAGGAATTATGAAACTTTGGTTTTTGTCAGAAACTGCTAATCTTTGGTCACCCGTACCGAACCTCCAGAGTAGATCTGAGCTGGAGCAGGGTAATTCCAGCGTTAGGTGCGCTATCAGAGCTAAAGCAGAGCTCCCCAGAGTACGAGACCTCCTGTCTTAACAGAGTAGAACACAGAGCAGGTCTATTCTGGAATTTGCCGTGACAGAGTAGAACCAAGAGTAGGTCTTGACCGAATTGATCACAGAGTAGGTCTACCCTGGAGTCAGTCTTGACAGAGTTGATCACAGAAAAAAAACTAAATATTTTGCTATAATAAATCCATTTCATAAAAAATGATGTTTGAAGTATTATAGTATATAAAACAGACCATTCTAAAAGTATTGCGAATGAAAAAAAAACCCTAACGCTGTGAAAAAAAGTATACCGCTAGTGCATGTTTCTGACTCAATTGATGAACTTAGACAGCTTTCAATAATAACAGTCATGTGAATCAAATTTTCTTCTTAAGTGGACCAGCATTTTCTTTCAGCTGGACTTCTTTAGTTTTGATCAATTCCATCAGACTCTAGATGTGCCTCTGATCAGAATGCTGCTTTTTTGTTGCCTCTTAGCAGAGTCAACATCTCTGAGCCAGCTGTGTCAAGAGTTGTCCCAGAGTAGGCCTGCTCTTAGCCAGCTCTGTCAAGAGTTGTCCCAGAGTAAGCCTGCTCTGAGCCAGCTCTGTCAAAAGTTGTCTCAGAGTAGGCATGCTCTGAGCCAGCTCTGTCAAAAGTTGTCCCAGAGTGGGCCTGCTCTGTCAAGAGTTGTCCCAGAGTAGGCCTGCTCTGGACACAACTCTGTCAAAGATAACCCAGAATAGGGCTACTCTGGTAGCTCTTCTGTCGGGAGTAACCACATATTTCTAATTTGGAGCTGCTCTAACAAGCGAAAAAGTGACCTGATCAGACTCTGATCCAGCTCTGAGAGTTTCCCTGAATTGACTCTGTTCCAGTTCTGATCTGCTCTGGAGGTAAAGTACGGGCAATATCTTCAGATTTTCTTAATGTTGTGAACAATCAGATTTCAAAAATTTTGTACCCCTGATAATCCACGAGAAATTCAATTTATTGCCTGGTGCTCACCATCTTTCAAAATGAAAATAGATTTTTGTCAGTCATATCTTTTTAATCAATGTCTTGAAGATCTTCTTTAAAATGTATTGCCTCAATATCAATTTTCATCAACAGCTCTTGTCGGGAGGTAGATCTAGTTGATTAAATGAGGGTTGTTCAATGCGTACTGATGCATATGACCTTGCGACCTCAAGAATTATGACTTTGATTCAAAAACCGCCAAATCAAACCTAGAAAATTGAACTCTTTTGTCAGAGGAATTACAGACTATACGTGCTCCTGTAATGAAATATTACCAGAACAGTATATCCAAACTGACTAGAAGAATGTTTTTGTAACACACACTTTACAAAATGATAGAATGAAAATTAAATTATTTCTTTAAACACTTTCACAATATGCTCCTCATTCACAAAAATAATGATAAAGAACTTGATTACTTCCTTATTCGTTCCCTCGATTAGAGTGGGGCTTCGTTTCAACTCGGCTTTGCCTCGTCTCCTGTTCGTACAATCAAAATTAGTCCTTGGATCTTTTCCGTTTGTGCCCCCTCCCCCCAGTACGTTATGTTCCCCCCAACAGAGCACGTGTCATTTCATGGTAAATCAATATGTAAAAATATTGCACGTGCATCTGGTGGGTGCAAATAAATATGCGCACCCACTAAGCTGGTGGCGGGGGGGGGGGGGGGAGGGAACAAACTGAAGAGATCCTAGTTCTTAAACTATTTCATAGAAAACACGCATGCTCATAGTGCTCATTCAACTGCGAATCCCCCCTCTCATCGCCACTTGCGTGCTGCATGTTACTTCTAATTATCAAAATACAGTTCATGTGCCGCCAACACAATGATACAATCTCTGGTGACTAAAATAAGCTCAGAAAATTGTAACTAGAGGGGGGATGGGGGGCATGATGCACCGGATTGAATTATGGAAGATATGCGCACAGTTTTTCTCATTAATTTTATAGGTTTACTTTGCCTTGTATTATGTTAGTGTACAACTCGTGGGACATCAACTCATACTTGCTACTTTTGGCAACCCAGAACCAAATGGGGTCCTCTACGTTCTCGACATCAAACCCTTCCTTCTGGAGATCAACTTTCCTCAGTTTGAATGTCCCTGTCATGTGTTTTTCGACGTTAGATCTCATCAGTCGGACGAAGATTGGTCGTGCGTAAGAGGGGAGAGCCAGAACTGCTTTGGATACTCTTTCCATGTCCACAGATCCGTCTTCGTTCACAATGGCAGCCATTCCCGCTTTTCCGTCCGTACCTGGGATCTCAACTCCAAATACTATGACGTCTCTGAACAAATTGAAAGTATTATCTGCAAAAGCAAAACTGGTAGTCTGATTGGTGAGCTTATTCATTAATCAGGTTATAAAAAAGAATATCTATCTATAAGAAACTACCCACGATTAACCAAAATGACTGCTCAGAAAACGAAAGTCGCAAACCAACTCTGATTTGACTTTGTCGGAGCCAGAGTTTCCATAATGAGTCAAGACCTTGAATTTTGGTCTAAAAATAATGCAGCTTGTCCATATAATTTTTTTGCTGGAATCCAATAATGCTATTCAGATTGTATCACAATTAATTGAATTGTAACACGGTAAAACAAGCACTTGCCTTACAAAATTTGAAAAAAAACTTTTAGAAAGCCGTCACAGAAACAAATTAACCTCTAATCAGATCATATCAGTCTTAAATGAACTCTACCGACTAAACTGAAAAGAATTACCAGAATTTAAGTCCAGACCATACCAATCCCACTAAATTTCTAAAGTTATTAATAACAAATAGACTGAGCTGATCCAGGGTCAATTGGGCCTGGCAATCTCAACATAAGATTTAGATACACAATAATTCTTGAGGGTCATGGCATCTGTTCTGTTCAAAGCTCATTGAAGCAAATAAATCACAAAAAACTTCATGCTAGTTCTGTTTGTAAAACACTAAATGACCACTTTTTGTAGTTCTGTCAGATCTTTAGTTCTATATAATGGTTTTTACTTTCAGTGAGAAAGAAAAGCTTTACACCACCCTGTTCGCTTCAATGGATTCAAATACCTCCGGATATTACGTTATTGCAGTCAGCACTTGTCAATTGTGTTAGTCAGTATACTGTAGACTACCCTTGCAGTGTTTGATACTCAATTAATCCCAATAAGTAAACACTCAGTTTTTGTAGAAACCAAAAGAATGATTTCAAATGGTTACAAGATCTTGGAAAAGATATCACAAACTTTAAATAAGATTTGCATATTCCGAAGTGTTTTATTGAACTTTATTAAGTTTCGGCTTTCTGAATTGGCGTCAATAACACCAAATCTAAACTGGACTACGCTTCCGTGAGCCATTAAGAAAAACTTGTTCAAAGTTTTGCTGACATAGGAACTTCATTCCTCAAAAAGAACGATTGAGAATATTAAAATTAATTCTCGTTTCAACAAGTCAAAGCCAGTTATGCGTTACAAACACTAAGTTCACATGCAGAAACAACACAGAAACAAGTAATTTTCCCTTCGAGAAGTGCTTCAATGCACACTGAAGTAACTTGAATACGAAAAAAAATTGGTGTTTCAAATAATATTTAATAGATTTTCAAGCTCTATTTATCGTGCTAGTCACATTGTTTTACATGTGGAAATAGCATCTTTGCGTAACTATAGATAAAGGTCTCGGCAAAACCAATTGTAAAGCATGGGATGCAAAACGGGTAAAAAATTCATAATTTGTGCTTAAGTGGGAATAATGATTTGGTGATATTAAAGTGTATTTGTTACGAAGTAAATAAGTAAGCGAGATATTATTATCCAATCAGAATCGAGTATTCAAATGTGCATATAAATCGTTCTAAATTAATAAAAACACGTTCTAAAATTTTTGCAATTCAAAAACATAGAATATCGATATCAAATATTGAAAAACCGTACTTTCTCGCATAAAACCGTCTAGGTTACTGGATTACCGTTTCATATACAAGAAATTGAAAAAAAATGACCAAAAATAGACCAATGTTGTCGAAAAAAAATCATTTTCTCCAACAAGAAGGTTCGTTAAATGAGTGAAACTCAATACACAGAAAAAAATTGTAAAGTTCCAGTTTGAGCTTCTTTCCTCGTATGATATTCACGTAGGAGACGTCATCGGTTGGACTTTGATTGAACGTAGCATTAAATTTTGACTGTCCATTTCTTCTGTTCAAATGTTCAAATAACCCTTGAATGCGTTTGCTGGTTTAGTACGTTCGGTTTCAACACACTAGGAACAGACCTAAGAATCCCAGCATTGCAAAACAGTTTATACAGTTATTGTTTATAAGTAATCGGAGCAGAACGGCATTAAGGCCCCAAATACTTGTTCTCTGCTGCATATTTCTTTCTTGAGGTACCATTAATCCAAGACCAGCCAGACTATGATAAACCTTGAGCTATAGTTAAGTGAGGTCATCCTCATACAATGAGCTTCAAGCAAGATGATAATTAAACTCTTAGTCCTTGACTAGTGAATCACATACACGCAATTTTTTGGCTACTACTGTTTTTTAATATTTTTTATATATCTATATTTTTTAATTGTATTTTTATAGTGTTGTTTATATTAAAGGGTTATTTTTGCATCTTGCGATAAACTATCAATAAGCCGGAGATAGTTTATTGATAAACAGCATGTTCTTTTCCAAAATGGACGAAATAGCGTTTGAATTTTAATGTGTAACTTTAAAAAGGGCCGGATTAATTTTTTTTCTTTAAAAACTTTTTTATAGCTCTTCATTCCAAATTCTTTATAAAAAAAAACATTTCCTGAATCATTTGACGAATAATGGATCGGCCAATGAAAAATTAGCAAAATAAACTCTGAAAACCTCTGAATGTAAAAATATTTTTATGTAGTCTATGTATGAGAAAAAAATTTCCGACAATCAAACCAACCTACCATTTTTTTTGCTTATTATTGAAAAATTGTTGCTTATTATCAATCAATGTGCTGATGCATTATTTGAGAAATTGAATTACTGCATTGGTTATAGACTTTTGTCTTCGTGGTTTTGCTGCTATAATTTCTACATGATTATGTGTTCTTTCATTGGTGGCGTTTTTATATCGAGTAAGTTGGTAGCGCTTTTATGTATCGAGAAAGAGAGAGAGAGAGAGAGAGAAATGTGAAAGCGACTTTGATGAGTGCTATGATTACTGGAATTTTATTCCTCGATAAGTAGTTTTCTGGCCAAAATTTGCTTGAACGGTTCAGGTAAATTCAGTTTTTTCAAGCAAACTTATCTGAACTTTTTTAGAGTGTAGTAAATTAATTGACTTTTTCTGACATTTGATAACCAATATGTTGTTCAAGATACCATGGCTTAGACTACACATAAAAAGGACAATAACTTTTTCCTTCTTAAAGTTAGTAAATATTGTATCAGCAGGAAAACACGCGGAAACCTTTTCAGCACTACTTGTTCAGTTTAGGCCAGATTTTTTATTATTAAAAATTTAGCTTAAGAAAGATTCAGTATTAGTCTTTCGTAAGTACTACATCTTATCCCATTATATACTGTAAAAGGCATTGGTGCTGTAACCATAGCTTTTTACGAGAAATTGGTTCAGACGAGTGATACAGCGTACTTGGAACACAAGGTCAATGTGAAAAAGTTATGGGAGGTAAGTATGTGAGTGCCTGTGTGTGTGTGTGTGTGTGTGTGTGTGTGTGTGTGTGTGTGTGTGTTTGTTTTTGTTTGTTTGTTTTTTTGTGTGTGGGAGGGATTGGGGTTGATTCCTACTGTTCCAGTGGAGAAAAATCCCGTACTTTCAACGTAGCATTATACCTAAATTGTACCATAAAGTATACAAACTTTGGGAGCGTAAATCGTTTTTCCTATTTTTTGCAATAAAATTGACAATTTTTGTCAAATTTTGTGGCTCTCACTGGCTATCAGAATTTTGGCGAATTTTGAAGAGGAACCCGTAAATATTGTCAACAAAATTGACTTTTCTTATCTCAATACACGTGGAAATAAAATTTGTGAAAAATAGTTGATGAAATACGGTAACTATTGTCCTTTTGGCAAATAAAATCCTCTGGGGATGACTTAGCGAAGCTTAAGCTATGCTTATGGTTACTAAATTTGTCCTCTATATTTACTCTTAATTTTTACATTTAACTTGTAAGTCTTCAAATTTTTCAACATTTTTTAGACTTCCTTCGAGCAGAATTATCTACTAAATCTAAGAATATCTGTACCACCTGTTTAAGAATTGCATAAACACTTGTACCAAAATCGGAAAAAATGGGCCTGTTTCTTTCGCGAAAAATAACGATGAAGGAAAATGGCCTGATTTGTAACTGAAGTTTGTAATTGAATTGCTCTTTTTGTTGTACATGTTAATATGGACTGCTTCAGCACATTTAACTATGGTACTAGAATTTTTGGCTAATGTAAGAACTTCGAGCCCTGGAAATAATCTTTAGAAACACTCTGTCATCATAAATATCAAATGGGGGAATTTGGAACCCTTACTTGTGATCAACTGAGCTGATAAGGGCGCTTTCAACTTCACAAGTGGAAACATTCTCTCCTTTCCATCTGAAAGTGTCTCCAGTTCTGTCCTTGAAAAAGAGATAGCCTAACTCATCCATGTACAAAATGTCACCCGACATGAATGCTTCGTCTCCCTTTCGTTTCACATCTCGTGCCACTTTTTTCTTTGTCTCTTTCTCTCCAACATAACCATCGTATTGTTTGGTTGGATCTGTCTTCCGAATTGCTCCCACAATTAATCCCTGTGGAATAGAAGTGATCATAGGATAAACAAAATGGTAGGTGCCCCCCCCCCCCCCGAGATGGCGATGCTCCTAACATCAGCTGAGAACAAGCAAGCGAAGTTCATAATTATATCTGTAATATGTTATATAACAGACACACTGTAGTAGTGCTGGTTAACAATCACGAATTAGCCATCATCTTATAAACTCTGATAATAAAGCTGAAATTCTTCCAGGTTATCATAATTTTTAATTGGGGGCCGTAAAAGACATTGGAGGGGGGGGGGGGGGGGCTAGAGCACTAGTGATCTCTCTTACCTGTTCGCCTGGACCCGTTCGAATGCAAAGCCCCTTTTCGTTCCTAATCAAGTTCCCTTCATCGTCGCATTTCAGTAGGTAAATCCCAACAGCATCACTCGGGAAAATAATTGACAGGAACCCACACGCTCCCGGAGTTTCGTCCAAGTTGACCAAGTTACAATTGCCTTCAGTAGAACCGTATATCTCACAGATGTGTGGAATTTCATACCTGGCTTTGATGTCTACCCATAAACCCGTTTTCAGTCCGTTCCCGAAAATTGTTCTCAATTTATGACGTTTCTCATTTTGGTTGAAAGGTTGTTTGTAGATGTACCTTAAAATCTCCCCCAGATAGTTGAAGGAAGTTGCGCCCGATTCCACAATATCATCCCAAAACCTGCTAGCTGAAAACTTTCGCCTAAAAGCTAGACCGGTTCCGTTGTATATTGCCTGCCCAACCGCGCAAATGCCGGCGTTGCTATGATACAAGGGCAAAGGCGTCCAAATGACGTCAGAGCTTGTATAACTGTTGAGAAAACCAACCGAAACGGCCATGTTCATAAATCGGTAATTGGTGATTCTTGCCGCTTTGGGCAAACCGGTCGTTCCTGAAGTGTAAATGTACATCAAAAGATCCTTAAACTCCAGTTTGGGTCTCACGTAACCTTCGTTCACTGAATTTAGCTTGGTCAATATCTTCTCAAATGGACTTATTTCTAAGATTACGGGTTCATTGCTGCTGGGAAAGCCTTCAGTATGTGAGAAAATTGCAATTTCTTTGTTCTTCAAAGCGAGATCGTCTAAAATATCGACCAAATGACTTTGTAAACTGTCCGACACGACAACAAATTTTGGAGAACAAGTGTCAATAGAATGACTCAAAGATTTTTCACGCAAGTTGAAGTTAATCAGGGATGAGATAGCTCCAATTTTGGCACATCCAAGCCAGTAAGTTACCAAGTCTGGCGAGTTATCCATAAAAAACGCAACGCAGTCTCCTTTTTGGACCCCCAAACTTTGGAAAAATGCAGCCAGTTTTTCAGCACGATCGTTGACCAATTGAAAAGTTTCGTGTTTTCCCTCGAAGTTGAACATGATATTGTTGGGATATTTCGCAACTGTCTCTTCAAAACATTCCACTACTGTTTTGTTTTTCTTTTCGTATTTTCGAACCAGTCGTTTCATTTTCACGTAATTCTGAATTCCCATAAAATCACGGAATAAAGTTTTTGTATATTTCCACCCACCCAAAATGTTAAAAGCTACAAAAGCTACCACAAATGCTAAAAACCAGTTCATTGTGATCAAAAACGCGGCCAAAAATATTACAATTACAGAGTAGAGTAACATTTCTTCTCTGAATTCAATTCAATGAATACAATTCAATGATCATTAATACTATTTGGAATTTGAATCTGATATGAGTTTTGCTTCTATGCCAAAGTTCAGTTTGAGAAGTTCAAGTATAACTCACACTAAGTTTGCTTCTTGAACTAACTAAGTAATCTGAAGACCAAACTTAAAACATGGTATAGCGTTCACTTAAACTAAGTTAAGTAAATCAAATAATTTGGCTTGACTCATGTTTACCAGAGGTTGATTACTTGGTTTAATCAAACCAAAAGGCCGATCACAGATAGTCTACATTCTTTCCTAATTTAACTCATTTCTTAAATATTTGTTTATTAGGCTTTGACAGATATTGAATAAGGACAATTTTCACTGAAAAAGCAGTTTAAGAAATTGAATTAACTTAAAGTTTTGTATAAAATAATGTATGACAAAGAAAATAGAATGGAATAGTTTTCATAGCTTTTCCGCTTTTAGGGAACATATTTACGGAAAATTTCTTTTGGTATTTGATGTTGGTTCATATCCTGTTCGCAGCTAAAAAAAAATCCGAAAACTGAGAGCAGCAAAAAAAATCAGAGGTGGTTAGTATCTAACAAAGTTGATTAAGAAATGAAAATTTTAAAAATGTAGTTCAAATTTCGCAAAAAAAAGTTACAGACAGTGCATTCCTTCAAAAGAATAAAAAACAAGGAACAAAAAATAGAAATTTTTGAGACGGTATAAGCAAAATTTGCAAATTTATTCTAATAAATTTGAGGCTATGTTTGATAAATCAGTTTATATAGATTACCCACAACCAGCGTCGGGCTTTTTGCAAAAATGTCTGGGCGCTCCAAAGATGATTTATTGAATGATCGTTTGATAACCTCCAACGATCAGCTTTGGAACATATAATTGTCTCCAATCAGCAAAACTAATTTATGTATTCGAAAAGCAAGTAAGAACTGGATGCTTTGGTTCACTATCTCAGTAATCGGACACAGTTGAATCCCTAGCAGTTGAACATCCGACTGATAAAGAGGAGTTCGTCAGAGCTGTAGAAAGTTTAGTTAACATAGGAGTCTTGAAAACTGACACACAACACAAACCAAAAGGCAAAAAAAGACGCTGCCTCTAATTTGTTTCTTAAAAGCCAGACTACAACCAGAGAGAACGTTTGCCTGCTCTCGTTCTCTTTGCCTCATTTAAGAGCAATCTGAATTGCAGCACACATTCCAAGCCTTGGCTTACATCTCCCACAAAATGAACTTCCACCTTCTCTAATATTTCACCTTCTCTAGAATTGGTGTCCCATTTAATGAGCTTGAAAAAGGCCCCATACTGCAACTCAAAAACCTTAGATACTCTCGGTGACCATCCAGAATCTTACCATAGCCAGGCGATATCATTTCCTGCCATGATTGTATACGTGACAATGGTTTTCGACTGGTTCATCAACTAATTTGTCGCCTTTGGTAACAGCAGAACATATTGCCTGAAAAAAACTCTCAGGCGGGCAACTTTTTATAACATGAAAGGGTGTCGCGTCAGCCAGCAGCCCTGGAGACGACAGTCACTTCTCCACCACAGGCCAATATAACTTCAGATGTGGCGAGCAAACGTGGTGTTGCTCCCGTGACAGCTGAAGACAGAAAGCTCCAATAAAATGCCTCGTAGTGGTAGTGCTCCGATGTGGGGATTCAATTCATTTCTATGGCGTGTGAACCTTTCGAAGGGTTTTCTGAGACGATGAGAAAGACATTGAATCGGATCACTGTTGTTTTTTATTAGCCGTAGTCCTTCAATTTGCAGATTTTTCATTAATTTTCAGTTGGTTAGCACAGTCATTATCGCTGCTATGGGAGACAAAGACACAAAATTCCAGATTGTGAGCAAAAAACCAAAA
>NC_134481.1:28037664-28211055 GCF_964194025.1 Convolutriloba macropyga | reverse complement strand
CACGCATCAGCCCCCTCACATCACCCCCATCCCCACCCGTGCACCTCCCAAAGTTGCACCCAACCCCCCCCCCCCCCCCACACACACACACACACACACTGTTGCCTGACCCCCTCCATCAGCCCCCGTACAAACCCCCTGCTCACCTCACGCCCCTTCAATTAAGCAAAAGCTAGCCTCACTCAACCGTGGTTAGCTAATGACGAAGCCAACCAGTCGCCAATCGTTGAGAGTGATTCGCCCGTCGTTAGTTGGTTATGCTTCCAAGCTCTCCTTTGTTGCCTTTGCCTGATATTGAGTGCGGATTTTGCTGCGCGAAATTGTTTTCGTTTAATTATCACTGATTCCACTATGCCGCTCAACAATTGAGTTATTCTCCTGACGTAGAATTCAAAAAATTTTGTTCTGCAAAAGCTCAACTGTTGACAGTCAGTGGGGAGCGCAACAAGAACGTCCACTGGGTCCACTTTCGTCTTCACTGGCTATCTGGTTTCATATTGACGAATTTAAAATCAAATTACCAAAACTCTCGCAACATTGCTGGTATCATGATGACGAAATTAATTCATGCATCGAAACCAAATTTGGTAAAGCCTTGGAAATTTTCATAGAATCTGGAGAAAAATGCGGTGTGGAACTCAGAAAGGATAAGTGCCAAAACTGAGAAAGGATAAGGTTAATCAAAAGCGTGACAAAAGTTGATAGTTTGATCAAGCGGAACTTTTAGATGGAATTGATGTTTCAGGAGCTGCTATAGGATCTGATGCTTTTGTTTCCTCTTGCTTTCAAAAACGCGTTAAAAAGTCAGAGGAACTTATAGACTTCTAGACTTTTAGCATATGTGGATAATCCACAATGTGCCCTTGGTATCTTTCGTTTATGCCTTGGTGCCCCAAAAGGGTCTGCTCTTTGCAATGCTTTGCTCCTTCGGACGAATCAAAGAAAATTCTAGGAGAATTTGGTTATCACTGATTCCACTATTTGATTTTTTTCAGAGTACAACTTTTGACGGAATTCTCGTGGTTTTGATGCCAGAAAACTCTTGTGACCAAGCATGACTCCCAATCAACAAAATCAGTGTAGGAATAGGACGATCAGCAGACCAACTTCAGGCTGCATACGTTGGCTCCGTTTTTCAATACTCTCTTCTTGCAGAAAAACTAACGGGCCATAATCCAACTGAAGACATCTCATTTGTTAAGGCAAAAGAAAAATTGGGTAATTTTCGACGACACACTCTCCTCAAAGAAAAATTAAGGAAGAACTTGAACACTCATCCTACGACAACTTGTTAAGAAAACAACATTCTATTAGAGAAATAAACTCGTTTGAAATCTCTCTCTACCGCAGTTTGGGACTCCACCTATCTCCCAATGAGTTCCGTGTTGCTCTTAAATACCGACTTGGTGTTTAATTGCACGAGAACGAGAGAAAATGTCCTTTGCCTACTTCTGGGACTCCAGATGTAAAGGGGAATCATGCCGTGTTATGCCATGGTTGGGGTAAAACGATCTCTCGTCAGGATCGTATAGGAAGGAAAATTAGATCAGCTTGCTCGAGAGCTTTTTTGTCTCCCATCTGTGAAAATAAAAGTTTTCTGCCGTATGCAATGCCGGTCAACCACCACCCTTGGACGTTGCAGTCAAGCCTTATTTTAAGTGGGTCGGAAAATAGTGGTTTCGCCCTATCAGCTACTGAGGACAGGAAATACTAACAGTACGCCCAGAAAAATTTTGAAGTCGGAATTCAATTCGTCCCTCTGGTTTTTGAGTCGTCTGGGTCCATTTTCAGAGACAGATCGTAAGACTCTCAAACGAATCGCTACTCTGAAAGATAACAGAGGTCTGCAGCCGGCGGGAATGTCGTTAGCTTTCAGGAGGTTATCTCAATCAGTCCGTTACAGCAATTCGGGGTCCGCAATCATGATTCTTGCTGGGATACGAGAATATAGACACATATGAAGCGCGAACAAATCTTTGAATCCTTATCCCACCAGTTAGGAGGCGAGTCTGCTTTGAGAAATGTGTTACCCATGAGTGGGGACAATCTCTACTGATAAATTTTTGACAACTCGCCCAATGAGTGGTAAAATCAAAATATTATGCTTTATCATACGGGTTGTAATTCAGTAGCGGCAACAATCTGAATGCAAGAACAGGAAGTTTTTTCTCAAACTTTTTTTTCAAGAAGGAACCGAGTGTGATTCCTTGCGGTGATTTGGGCTGAACTCATAATAATAACAATGATCATTTATGAGCCAAGATTTTCTAATTGTAAATTTTTTAACCGGCAAAAAACCTAGACCTAGAAGGGACTATGAATGAATTTCGAAAACCATTTCTAAAAAAAGTTTAAAAAAACAGAAAATCAATGTCAAAATGCCACTAGCGAGAAATGGAAATGTGGTTAAAACAAAAAAAATTAGGCTTAGAATGAAGTATGAATAGCTTGGGAAAACCATTTAGAAAACAATCCGATCCCACAAAAAAAAAAACAGTAAAAATTAAAGTAAAATCGCCGCATGTGAACAAAAAAACCACTAACGAGAATGCAAATTATTGTTCAAAACCCTTTCTCTCGCCACTTTACAATAGAGCGATATTTCAGGTCTCAAAACTACTCACGTTTTCTCTTCATCTCCTGTTTCGGCGTGAACAGAATCACTACTCCAATTTGACTTCGAGAATCATCAAAATGTGTGAACACATCTTGAAAAGAGACAGCACCCCAATATAATTCAATTTCTTTGAATTGTAAAAAACTGAAAAGATAATATTTCGCTAGGCTGGAAAAATACTCTCAGACAACTACCTGGAAAGTCGCAAAAATCTTTACTTCAAACTGTAGAGGTAAAGTGGAGTTGGCAGCGCCGAGAAGCTTGAGTTTTTAGGGACAAACTGGCACTGCGCGCGCTATATTGGATTGGCTGTAGTTGCAAATGCACCAGTGGTACCACGCTTTTTTTGCGTCATTTTTCTGTTGTCCGTTTTAACTGCAGCTAACTTTTTTTTACTATGAGCTCAATTTATTAAAACACGTGCACATTTTAGTAGGATAGGATTTTGCTAATGAAAGTTCGCGCTAAGACCACATTGGTAAGGAAAGTCAATTTTCAAACCATATCGCATTCTCCCATAGGCGAAAAAAAATTTAGCATGCCTTAGTCCACAGAATCTGTCTTGGTAGGGGAAATCTCAATTTTGACCGTCTCCAAAATTAGAAGTTTATATTAAATTTTATGGAGTCTGAATTTGCTTAAAGTGGTCTTTGTTCATATCAATTGTTTACCGCAACAAAGTTGGAATATACTTAGCGCTGAGAATAAGAAATAAGAGCAAACGTTTAAAATCAGACTTATGGCAAAATTGTATAAAAGAATTACTTTTTGGGCTAATAAGAGAACACACACATATATACAAATTAATCGGAGTCTGATTCCTATAAATTGGCGCGCGGTTTTTTAGATCTAGGTATTCCCTCATCGGGGCTTTGAATCGCTTTAAATCAAGAAATGGGTTAGGGGTGGGGGAAGAATTGGAGTCAGTTTCGGCTTCGAGCTCTGCTAAATTTTGTAGTTCTGCCGCAGAATATTCCCTTAGATTGAACTTTAGTTCAGGTGGAGTGAAAATGTCAACATTGTGTCCCCCTTCTAAGTGCATATCCATGGTCCATTCAGGGTTTTTGACGAGATTGGCAACATTATCGCTGTCAAAACTCCAGTCGCTTCAGCCTTCCCAATAAAGGCCAACATGACCAAACGGAAGTGTGTCCATTTTTTCGTCACTTACATATCGTTTTCTTTGCAAAACTGTTGAGGCAAACTTTATTTATCGTTATTGTGATTACATTATGGGCCTGGCTAGTGATTCTGGTATAAGATTTTCTGACCGTTTGTCCAAAAAGCAGGCATTCTTTGTTAATGTTGTGAAGAATTTGCTGTTATGAGAACCTGCTGACGCCTTTGGCCGACTTCTTAACGCAATCTAAGAATAACAGCAAAGCTATTCTAAAGATTAATTCAGCTTGTCAAGTTATTAGTAAGTTCCAAGCGATGGGTTAAGTGAACTTGTGTTTCGTAAATTGCTAGTAATTATTCACCTTCAGCTAAGATAGAGTTAAGTTTCGGATTGAGGCATACAAACTCCTTTATCAGTTTTCCTCCCATCTCATCTTTGAGTTTCAATGCTTCTTTCTTCTGGCTTCCATCGAAAAGAACGTGGTCTTCAGCATAGTTGGAAAAATCGATGTTTTTTTTTATTTTTGAAATTTTTGCAAGGTCTTCAAACAAGTCTTCCGATACAATTTCATAATGAAAGGAGTCCGTATCGCTATATAGTAGTTTGCACTCAAACTTTGGCTGCGTTACATGGAAGTGAAAGTCAACATAAAACAATTCGCTCGATCCAAAAATGTCGAACAAACAATTGTTGGTTTATCCCACAAAACTTTGCTGTTCCTTGTTGCTAGCGGCGCAAGTTTTTTGTCAATTTTTTAAACTCCGTTGAAATTTTTACAACTTGCCAGATCTAAGATTATTAATTTTGATTGCCTTATCTGAAAAATAATTCTATTCAGTTTCCTTTCAAACGTTTTTCCATACGCACCATTGGACAACCGTTTGTAAAAGTCCTCTTCAATCTTGTTGTGAGCGCGTTTTCTCTTCTCTCTGTTCAACTCTATGTAGGGATTCAACCATTTTGCCTGGTTGAATTGCCGCACTCTGGGCACTTCTGTTACCTTCAGTCCTCAATGTACACAGAGATGAAGAAGTAAGTAAAGCATTGTGTAATTGCTTTTTGGAAACATTGTCTGAGTTAACTTTTTGACTTTTGAATTTATCGGAATATCATAAAAATTTTCTCTGGTCATTACTGAGCCATTCTTCTTTTTTTATCGCTTTTTTGGGAGCTAACTGGAAATCAGAGTGTGCCTCGTGTAGGACTTGAGGATATTCCTAGTCAACCTAAACAATGTATCCAACTTCAGAAGCTGCTTGTGTTTCCAAAATGTTCTGGAGTGTATTATTGGACGCCATAATAAAAAAATTAAAAGTTAAGGTATTTTTTTCCAATATTCCCCCATATAATCTATTCGCGTTAATTAGCCAGAGAAATGTTGAGGGTTTTTTTATTTATGAAATCCTTCCACAAACTTATTTTTCGCCTGTGACAACCTTTTCAAAAACACGCTAGAAATTCCGCCCCTCAGTTTTTCCTCCGCAATGTCAAGATGCTCTGTCACTGTTAGTGTTTCAATGTCTGCTTTACACACTCTGAAGAAAGCATCGCTTGATAGAATACCAGCTGTGTCGTTTTGCGCGCAGTCAACGGAGTACGTGTCGAAGCAATCTTTGCAGAAGTGTTTAAATACACATGCGAGTATCAGGGTATCGCAGGTTAGATACAGGTTACTATACTCTCCAATATTAGAACAATTAAATATTGAAAAGAGATTCCTAGCGTGCGTCCACTTACTTTCAGTAACAGATATTTCTTTTCCTTGCAGTTTATTTTTCCATATATGTTGGGCAGGGAGTTCCGGCTAATCATACTTTTCACAACTGGTGATGTAAAAGTAAAGTACGTATCCTTTTTGTCGTAGCTCTTCTTCTGAGTGCGAGCAAAAATGCTATCAATGTACACAAAGTTGTTCTGGGGCAAGTTTTTGGCTAATGTATCGAACGACGAGTGCATGAACTTGTAGATGTCTAAAAAGCGTTTTATTAATAACAAAGATGTCCTTTGTTGTTAGTGTACGATCCAAGCCAAACTTTCAAGCTTAGTGATACGTATTTTTCTTGACTGATTGGAACTACAGAAATTGTGTTATTTTCACTCCCAGATTTTCAGGCACGTATCACACGATGAACATCATATCTTGCAAACTTTTGCGCGAAATTTGGTGAAAACTTAGTACGCTGTCTCTTAAGTTTACAGAGTGTATGCGCATAGCCCAAAAACTTTTCAGAGAAATGACAATATTCTAGAAATTTTACATTTCAGGTAGCAAAAGCTTCTTCGAATATTCAGCAGTTCTCAGTTTCATCCAAATGATTTCTTTTACCAATAAAAGGAGGTAACTTTTGATTTTTCTTGTCAAATATCTCAACGAGTTTTTCAAGTAATGTCACTAAGTTTTGCATAGAGCCTGGTCTTTTTCTTACACTGAAAATGTATGGCACTGGATTGTCTTGTTCAATGACAACTAGACAAAAGCTACTTTGTCGATGTTTTTCAGTTACATTAGTGTCGGTTTTTCTGGATCATTTAAAGCGTAACTAATGGGCTCCAAAATTGATTCTAAATCAAAATAACAAACAAAAGGACAGTAGGATCTGGCTACTTTTTTTTGAAAGTCAGTTTTTCTGATTTTCTGGTGGCATTGATATTTCAAGAAGTTCATTTGCTAAGCAAGTTCATTGGTAACTTTTTAAGCTGGTTTCATCAGAGCTAATATGAAAAAAGTTTCGACAAGGAAAATTACAATCAATTCGCAACTGCACATCTGGGTTCCTAATGTGAATGCTAAAATTTGAGGTTTTCGATTAGCACCTAATGGTTTTTATCATTTTCTTTCAGGAGTAGAACATCTATTTGAATGAGTTCTGAGATTTTGAGATCCGATAGGGTAGGAGCTACTTCTTTATAAAACAATACGCTTTGAAGATTTGAAAAATTTTCGTTAACTGTTACAGCTTCTCCTTTGAGGTTTGCAGTTACTTTTGCTTTTGTGAGTGTGTTCAAGATTAGTAATAGTAACACATGACTCACATGAAAATGTTGACGCTGGCGTGGGGGATATCGTTGATACTCATGGGGTACTTGAAATCTCCGAAGAATTCCATGGGCCAGAGGTCTGAACTCAGGGTTGAATACCCGCGGTTCATCACGTTTCTTCCGTCCAATGTTTTGGGTATCGGAGGTCTGTTTCTGCTTGAAATGGCCGTGATACTCTGCCGTGAAGCAGAAGGCAAAACATTTGCGATCCGCTGTGTTCCGTATGTTCAGGAGCCACTTCTTGAGCTTCCTAAAATTTCTCGGCAACTCAATGAAAGACAAGCCCCGTATGGGACTGTTTTTTACCAATTTGATATTTATCTCATTCATTTGATTAGCTTTCCATCCCATCCACTACCGTGCAAAGCAAACTAGTAGATTGTCTTCAGCATTTTGTCTACTGCTTGAAAGAACTTCTTGTCGCTCAAGCACTGCACATCTACGAGAATTTATGCACTATTTGTGCAGATAGTGATATATTCAGTTTCTTCGCCTTCTTTTGATTTGTCGAGAGACACCACATCAGAGATTTGAACTCTTGGAGGCTCATGAAGCCCATTTTTACATACGATATCTTCTATTTGTTCGCGTCGATCATTTAGTGATTGCATCAGATCAACTTCACCATCAGCCGGTCGCAGCGCATATTGATGCACAACTTCATCGAAAGCTGTTTCCACGGCAGGCAGTCTTTGGGTATCTTCTCTGTTGCTTTCCCAGATAGGATGACCATGGTTCTTCATCATTTGGTCAACAAATGAACGCATGTTACCAAACACGGTGAGGTCGTAAATGCAAGTATTCCATTGCAATTTTTGATCGTTGTGAGCATTCTTTATGTGATCTTTTACACTAATGAGAGTTGGGTCCGTGAAGTTTCACTGCCAGCACTTGAACTCCGGATTATCTTCCTCGATGAAATGTACATGTTTCATGTGTTTGCGAAGTCCACGTCGCTGTGTGTGCAGCTCATCAAAAAAGATCGCAGTGCACAGTTTGGACAAAATTTTTATTCAGGTTTTTTATTGCGAAATGCAAAGTTTCAATGCACAAGAGAGAAATTGGTTGGTTTCATTTGGGGAAAAGCTCAAATTTTCATTTGAATTCAAGCTCAAGATTCAATTCGAGTCAATTAGTGAACTTGTTTTTGCGGTGGGTCTTTTTTATACAGGAACATAAACGCCGCCCTTTCGTGTTTCCGTGCATTTCATTGACGTATGTCTCCGCTATAGGACGGATTCAGTTCAGTCTTTGATATCGATGGTGTTGAAATTCGGTTCAATTTCCCCAATTTCTCTGCCTTCTTAACTTCCAAAAATAAGTTCAAGTCAAACTTCATTAGTTTTTACTGTCTTGATATCAGTTCAGTCTGCTGAACATTAGAGAACCCTCTTTTTGTTTATTTTCGGCTGAGTGCAAAAAAAGCCCCTTGAGATCTGCCTGTACTTTTTGGTTTTACGATAATTGCAAAGCTTCCGACTGAATTTGGGTTTCTGGTGCCCAATATTCTCTATTTGTAATCGAAACAAGGCTCGCTCAAGTGGAAATTGACGTTGAAGCTATAACATTAAAGTTCTAAGTACAAAGGTGTCCATTGATCAAAGTGATCGTTGAAATTCATCTAAAAAATAAGGTCTTTACCTGAAAATTTGCCTTAAAAACCAGTTTTTCTCAAAATTTCACAACCCGAAGTTAAGTTTTTATTACGTTTTTGAGTACTACGGATCAATATAGCCCCGGAAGACTTTTTGTCATTTCTCTTACACTGTTTATTGGCAATGTTTATTTAATGGTCAAGATTTCACGCTTGAATGTTTTTTGTGTTACTTCTTTGACTTCACTGCCGGAATGGTTGATTTCTGAGAAAAAGTGCACTGAACACTATTGTAGCCCCAACAGTTACAAAGGTTTTCTATCAAGGCGAAAAAATTCATTCCTGGTGAGTTTTTTCACCAGGTGATCCAAAATGGAAACCATTCGAGCGTGAAAAACTGAAAAATCTAATTTTTTCAAAAATTTAGTAATTAATTAGTGTGCCTGACCTCAGAAATCGAACTGCTTGCGTGATCAAAAACTGTGCTGACACTATAGTGTCTAATAAATATTTTGTTCACAAAATCTGAGGCCTAAAATATCGAAATAAGAAGTCATCTTTTTAATTTTTTTTATCGAATAGGTCTTCAACTGTTTTGGTTATAAGCCTCTGAATCAACGTATTCAAGGCAGTCACACAATACCTTCTCATCACAAACCCTTTTTATTACATCTATTCCTCAAAAGGCCCTAAAATGTTCTCTTTTTGTTCTGATGACATTTTTCTGAACCCTGGATTTTTAGTTTTTAAGTGCCTTTTGACAAAAAACTTTTCAAAAAATCTCTCAAAGGTTGTTTTGCTTTCGCTGCGATCAAAATTTATACTAGATATCTCGTCAGCGGTGTCTCAACATTTAGATAGAGAACTTAGCTTGAGTTCGCACAAAGATTTTTAATTTTTTTTTAAAATATTGATTTGTTTATTTTTAGTCCAATTTGAGTTTCTAAACTTGTATTGCATTCAATGATATATACTCTTGTGGCGAGGAACAAAAAGTCTGGAAACTCAGTTGCTTTGTTATGAATTCAAAATTGAATAGGAAACCTAAATTTTCCTGATAAAAATTTGATCAGATATCACTTAAATCAGATAGTTCATTTAAAGTCTCACAGTTAGATAAATGAATACATGAAATGTAGACATAAAACATCAATACATTAATGCAAGCATGATAAAAACAACAAAAACAGCACGCAGAATAAATAACAGTAAGTTTCAAGAATATTCAAATTTTTTGTTTTAAAAGTTGATCTTTCTTTTGAGGTTTCGTTTTTTGGGTGCTTTACAGAATTCCACTGGTGGCGTGTCAAGCAAACTTGTCGACTGTTTGTCTCCTGAATTAGGAGTCTCAATGCCGTCAATTGGATAGGCGGTTTTTGGAGTGACTTTTGCATTTTCTGCGCTCGAGTTGGGAGAATCTGTTTACATTTTCATATTCCACATCGATTCCAACGTCTCGATTTCATCCCAATATCTTTGTTGATTTTCAAAGAGGCACAATCATTGGCACAATTGAAATTTCGTAGTCATAGAACAATTTTCTGACTCTAGGATGCAGAATCGATAAATCGAATACATATTCCTCTGTGTCTTTTCTCGACCCGCTAGGGCGAACCCCTGTTTTTCTATAATTTTCGTTTCAACACGTAAGATTTGTATCACGTCCATTAAACTCATTGGCAGGTTGATGTCTTTGCTCACAGTCCACTGATGACTTCCAAACTTCTGCTCAATAATAGAGACTGTGTTCCTGGCATAGTGAGTGAGTTAACGAGTGTCAATGTCATGAAATATTTTTAAATGAGAGCAAAATTGCTCATTGCTCAATTGTTTGAAATCAAAGATGAAAGGATTGGTTAATAAAGCTGAGAAGTTGATACAAAATTTCAAGAAACTTTAAGGTTGTGAATAAAACCGCTTTTGATTGGCTTTCAACAAATATTGGCTTTATTGTTCTCAAATTTAATTAAAATGCTATGTAAGACGTTCAAAAATCATTCTCACAAACATTATGACTTTTCCTGCGTCTCAAAAAGTCACCTTATTTAAATATGTTTTCTATGTGTGCTCTCAATCAGAAAGGTTTCCGACATTGTATAGGGTCTAGTTGCGACAAGGTATATTTCATAGTGTCATATCATTCACCATTTGTTACCCATCTCTTTGTATATATTATGTCTACGACGTTAGAGTTACTAATAAAATTTGGAAATAAAGGACAACATTTTAAAGTTCATAGTAAAAGGAGGGATTAATCGGTGAAAAACCAACATTATAAGCTGAGTAATTTGTCTTCTACTTTGCATAGACATATTGTTTGTTTTCTGATAAGAGAACTCAGTCTTGGGGAAAAAACAATGCTAAATTAGGTTAGTATGTTTTGGTTTTCACTAGAATGCAGGTTAGGTTTTCCCAAGGGTTATGAATTACAATTTGTAGTCGTGCCTAGGGCGTTCATGTATGAGCAGGTTGTAGAACACAGCGATCACATTTTGTTGTGCTATTTTGTAACGTGAAAACCTCAAATCTTGCTGTTATCGAACGATATCAGAAATAGAAAATTTCGTCACAATCAACATTTCAGCGGCTAGTGAACATGAATTCGGGAACGCCTATTTAGATATAACGAAAAGTGAAAAAAGACTTGTTCGAGTTTCCGTAAAAACTTATGAGAATACTGGTAGCTATATAACCAAGCTCTTAAAAAATATTGACTGCAACTTCAATTTCAACCAAAGAGTAATGCTCACTGTGTTAAAGTTTGAGAAATTCACCTCGCAATTGAATGTTGTTAAGAAACTGCTACCTATGGTGAACAAAGAACAAAAAAATTGAAACGAACTTGCAGATTAAAAACAAAGACCAACTGTGACAATTCTGCAAGTGAAAAAGAATATTGATCATTTTTGAGGCAATGTATGAGTTTTCACCTAAATTTTTTGTACCAGTTCAGAAAAAGTTCAATTTTTTTATTTTCGACAGTGAGCCTAATTTTCAGAAAACAAACACTAAGATTTTTGCATACATGATGCATGAAAAGAAATTTGGTTTTTGTGAAAACAATTCTGTTCACTGCAATGTTTCGGCAGAAATATCTAAAATACCTGATGCTTTTAAAAGAATCAGCTCAAAAGGATACTCAGTTACATGCCTTTACAGCTGTTTCAAATCTCTAATCTTTTCTACAAATATGGTAATATCTGGAGCTATAATAGATAAAATTGTTCTTGTGGTTAAATACAATTCAAGATATCAATCAAGTGGTTGCTCCGCATCTCGAAAAAAGATACCCAGTTTCTGCTCAATGAAGAACAAGGACGCACAGACTCAAGCTTATTTCATACCTGATTGTACACCAGATTGTTTTCTACATGCATATAACAATGTTAAAATTGCTGAATTATCTAAAATAATGGATATATTTACTGGTTACGGATCAATTAATACAAATTCTAGTTCGAATGAAGTGTGTTTTCAGTATGATTTCAAAAAACAATTTCTTTCAAAACATTTTTTCTGTTAGATCTTGGTTCAAAAGCATCTGTTCAAAAAATATTAAATACACTATATGTGTAGCAAAACGTAACAAATCATTATCATTCATATACAAGTACAGTTTGAATTTTTTAGTATAATTCTTATGAGCGATATATATACAAATGAGGCCACATAGTTCCGAGTTCCTCTGTTGTATATGAAATTTTGCGTTGATTTCTTGCGCATTTTGAGATTAATTCATATGTCTTAAAAAATTGCTGTATAGTTTGTAACAGAACGGCCCAATGGGTCGGCAAAGCACAAGTTGTTGTCATGATAGCCCAGTACAATCCAGTGTCTTCCAGGCTGACTAGATTCAAATGCGTTCAAAAATATAAAACAATTTGATTTCAAAAAGTGAATGGAGTCCGCTGCAAAAACTCTTTGAAATTAGAACTTGAGGTGCAGACATTTATTTATCATGCAAGCAATTTGGTCACTATCCATTGGCAGGGTTGGCAACAAGAGTGTTTTTTGTCACTTTCCCCTCGGATTTGACATAAAAGCTTAAGCCTATCTCTCCCAAAAACAAAAATTCACTGTTGTCTGCCAGTGCTCTCTAAAAACTTAGTTTAACAGAAACTGATCCGTTTGTAAGCTCGGGATAAATAAAATCATGAGATGCTTCTTGTGTAGACGTAAGACCAAATACCATTACAAAATGATTTTGATAATCAGACTTTCGACATTTTTTGAAGTTTGTGGTTATTGGTGTTCCAACAATAGGTAACCCATTACGATCAATCAGAATTTGCGAGAGACCGAATGTTTGACAGCATAAAGGTGTAGTACTATTCAATCCAAGGTCAGCCTGATTTGACGACATTGCAATCGCCATTCTTCTTACGGGTTTCTTTGAAAAAAATATCTTCTTGTCTCCAGCTGTGAAAACCCCGAGTAGCAAGAAACGTTCGCACTAAAACCTATTTATGTTTTTAAACCGCAGGTGTCCTAAGCAAGGCTTTTTCAGTGGCACACAGGGCGTGATGCAGAATAGTCATTTTTCAGACATGCAGGTCTGCTTCGATAATTTTATTTCGTAATGTTATTTTAGCTTCAGAGATAACTGCAAAATCGTTTGACGACCGCTGAAACGATGTTCAAAGTGTAATTCCACTAAGAAGGTGTTTATCACAAGTAAGAATATCACTATCTGGTTTTCCTATAAAATAATTTTCCAATGAGTCAGCAACCAGCGTTTTCCTTGCGGCAACGTTCTCCGCGCGATCATTTTGTCCGTCTGTTTTTTTTGTTTCGTTTTCAAAAGTAATAAACCTGACAAACCACCCAGGTACTTTTAGCGGTTCTGTTAGAGGAAAATTCTGTTTCAATAAAACATTGTGAGCTTAGTTTCCGTTGGTATTGGAAGTTTTCACTCCTTTCGCTGAAACTGTACATTCTGAGAACAAACAATGTAATGCGTTGACACTAAAATAAGGATCATCTGTCCTTGCAGTATCCGCTCCTGTACGTAAATCAAGGCCTTAATTCTGAGTTGTTTTGCATTTCACTTCAAGCAGAATCTTTTCCACGTCAATAAAGTTGCTTATGTCACCCAAAATCTCAAACTCTAGCTTTGGTTCATCGGGAGAGTATAATCGTACAATTTTCTGTGTAAAGAAGTTGTAAAAAGTTATCAGCAGTGGTTGTTTCTCAAACAAGCTAAAATTTGTGTGAGTTGCTTCGGCAGGGAGCAGATTAGTAATCATTGGGCACTTTCGAAAAAAAATAGAATAACTCCTCTTCACAGACCGTTTTTTTCGAATGATACGTTGGTCCATTGTTCACTTTTCTATTAATTCTTTAGTCTGTTCCTTGATCCACCAATTTTTTTAATGTTTTTTCACAATCGACTCTATTGCTTCTCTGGGTGTTTTCTTTTTTAAAATTATTTCTACAATTTCAGGCGCAGCTTGAGCAAACAGTTCTCGTCCAAATCTTTATGCAGCTGGCCATTAAAATTTTTGAGCTATTGTAGATCTGCACGTCCAATTCCAGCAGCTAATGCACCAAAATCACTTCCCCATTGACAATAGTGTCCCGAAAAGTAAGAAACTGACTGTTGCTGATAGTATGCTTCCATTTAGTCGAATTTTTTGAAACTCTTCCTGTCTCTGTTCTCAATTGAACTCCAATCAACTGAAAACTTTTTGAGAGAAGTTTATTGTATTCAAGCCTATTTTTGTAATCTATGTCGTATTCAAGTTAGTATTTTGTAATCTGATCAAACTTAAAACTTTCCACTGTAATAAAAAATAAAAAAGAACGAAGATATTTAAATAAAATGCGGCGAGTTGTGTTCAAATCAATAGTTCTGGAAAATCTTTTTTGTTGGTAAAGAATTTGTTTAATGTAAACAACATGCATGTTTCTGTGGCATCCTGCAGTGATAAACTTAAGGAACTCTTTGTCATTAAAAATTCTTCACATGAATTTTTAGTATGCACTACGTTATCAAAAAGAGAATTACAAACATCTTAACAAGAAACACAACCTTTGATCGTGGTCGGGCAACTTAGTTACAAAATTTTCAAGATGATTTGTTGCTGCATTCTTTTTCTAAATCGAGTTTGTCAATCTGATCAAGCTTAAACTCTTCCACTGTAAAATAAAATGCAAAAAATTAATTATTTGTTGCAAACAAAACAAAGATTGATGAAGCCAATCAATAAAATTGTTTTCCATTTATAAATTCTTTTTCATTATAAATTATTTCATTTTTTAAGTCTAAAATCGATTTACTTAATTGGTTGACAATTCTTTAGAGTTTCCGATCTCGTACAAATTTTTCAGATTTAATTGTTGTTTTTTTCCACCTAATGTATGTTTCTATGTAAAATATTAGGTGAGTGAAGGAGCTAATTTTGTCCTCTGTCAAGCTTATCTCAATTTTTGTCAGTAAACACTGGCTGCCAGACGTGATCGTTTCATTTTTCTTTATCGCCACGTTGAGTGATCCAGTTGTCGTTATGCAAGCACAGAAATGAGTATAGCATTCTGTAGCCAATGTGGACACCGGATCCATCTGGTTTGCCCTCAAAACCGAGAATACTTGGTATTTATTTATCTGGAAAGCTGATTCCCTCTTTTTGTCCAAAACAAAGTACTAAAAACCTGCGAATTTATCGAATTGATAACTGAATGTGAGGGTCCTTTCGATTCTTCGATATTTTTGTAAAGAATCAAATCCAATCGAAGCTAATTCACCTTTTTAATGTCTAAAAACTGCCCCGGTAAGAATACTGCTTTGATAACTATTGTATCCACCAAACGAATAAGAATTTTGTTATTAATTTGATTGGTTCGAGAAGGGAAAATGATTTCACTCAAGAGAAATCTCCAGTCACCTTCTAAGTTTATTTCTTCATTGAAAGAATTTCGGAAATTTGCCAGTTTGTTGTCGGGGAAAATAATCATCAAAGCGGATGATACCAAGTGAACTGTGAACTCATTCATGTTTTGTGGTTTCGGCACTGTTGTCTAACACACTTACCAGCTCCAACTCGTAAAATTTATCTGTTACAGGCTCTTGATAGGCATCAGTTATATTGTATACTGGGGGATTAACAGATGGTATGTCATAATTTTTGACAAACTCGTTGGTGAATTTTTGCTTATAACTTTTTCTGAAAGGGATATCTGCTTTTGTTATACGTGCAAAGTCCCCGATAAGAAAATTTGGCCCTCGAATTAGTTTCTCGGATGCATTTGAGGACAAAGACACCGGGGTAGAAACATGTTTTTAGACACTTTACTATGAGTCAAACCGGTTACTCTGTTGGTTCTTGAAACTATCGTTTTGACAATTTTCTGAATTTCGTTAATGTAAGAAGTCCACTTGTCTTCGAAATACCTGTATATCAAAGTTGTCAAAGAACGAATTTTTCTTTCTGCGAAAGCCGATTTTTTTTCGCTGAATGTTTTGTAAATTTGGATTTGCTTTTTTTTCAGAGAGGGTTTTGAAAGAACTTTTAAACTCTGTTTCGGTATCAACCCAAACTTTCTGTAGTCTTTTATGTTTAATCATTCGCTTTAAACATTCCGCAATTATTGTCTCATATCTGAGGATCCGACTGCAACCAAAAGATATTTCACATCTCGGTTGCATGGGGCTAACTTATCAACCTGAGCTAAGTCGACCGACCAAATCTCATTTATAGTGTATGCAATGACTTCAAGTCGACAAAATGTTTTCTGAATTTTTGCGTTTGGTATGCGTATTTTTTACCTTCCAGAAATTTTATCACTTTTCTTGGTTTAAGATTAGTTTATTTTTGCAATTTTTTGACGCTGCCATATGCCGCAGAACCACTGGTGTATTTCGCCTTGAGATGCTTGCGCTAACTCTGAGAAATAATCCCAACTCTTCTCATCCTCGGATTCGCTATCTTTTTTAATGGTTTCAAATCCCTCTTTTCCCTCGGTAAAGACGTTATTTACTATCTTGTTCAAATTTTCCAGGGGTGTGCTTTTTTGTTTTGTTCGGGTTTTTGATTCGGTTTTTGATTGTTTTTGATGTTTGATTCTTTTTCTGGAGGGTTTCTCAATATTCTTCTTGAGCGCAGCTTTGGCATTACTATTTATCACTAGGTTTTCGTTCACACTGTGGATATCGAGAAGTTTAAAGTAATTGTCATCGTCAAATTTTTTTTTGGTTGCTTTAAATTGTAAAGTAAAAGTGAAGCCGATAAATTTAATGATGAGTTATCAACGCGTACTTTTTCATCATCATTAATTACAATCCTTGTTGACTTCTCTATCAAACAAAGAATTTTTTCAGCACGTGCATACTTTGTTGGTGGTAGTAAAGCTAGTTTTTTTTTTAGAATTTCTACTCTCAACAATTGTTTCCGGGTCGCATAATCTGTTTCATGATCTTCATTTTCAAAGGTTTCGTCTTTTGTATGTAATGATCAAAATCTGTTAAGAATTGACAGCTGAGCACTTTTGTCCTTCATGTTCGAATTGTTCAAAAATGCTGAAGGATAAGAATTCTTTCAATCTACAGCACTGGTCATTCTTTTTCTGTAACTCAAGAGTATATATAAAAATTTTACAATAAGCTTCAATAATTCAAAGTTAGTTCTTGTTTTAAAAAAGTGCTTTCGAAGAATCAAACATCAAAAACAATCAAAAACCGAATCAAAAACCCGAACAAAACAAAAAATCACACCCCTGAAAAATTTGAACAAGATAGTAAACAACGTCTTCACCGACGGAAAAAAAGGATTTGAAACCACTAAAGAAGATAGCGAATCCGAGGAAGAGAAGAGTTGGGACTCTTTCTCAGAGTTTTTCTACTGAAATGTTCCTTTTGAGGATTAATTTGCAGACGTTCGCACAGTTCTCGATGTTTCTAATCTTTAAATCTACATTTTCTTTCACCAAAACATAGAGACAATCAGACAAAATCAAGAAAACATCGCCTTTGGCGTCGCAAAAATATTTGCGTAGCTCTGGTGCCGACAATGGTATCATTTCCTTCAGCGTAGAGAATTTTTTCCCTTTCATTTACTATTTCGGTAACTTCTACTCTGTCTGTCGGAAAATAAAACATCGTTGGTCCTGGCTCAGTGATATTTGAACATAATCTCAAGCAGTCAGATGTTTCTGGGTTCAGATCAACCAGCAAATGGCCGTAACTTTCTTTAACCGCTAAATCATAACAGTGTCTTAAAAACGAACAAGATTAAGTTGTTTTCCTAAATTATCAACTTGCTGGACATCGCAAAGTGATTTAAATAAAATGAGGCGAGTTGTGTTCAAATCAATAGTTCTGGAAAATCTTTTTTGTTGGTAAAGATTATGTTTAAAGTAAACGAACTCTTTGTCATTAAAAAATTCTTCGCATGAATTTTTATTTTACTCTACGTTATCAAAAAAAGAATTACAAACATCTGCTCGTGGTCGGGTAACTTTGTTACAAAATTTTCAAGACGATTTGTTACTGACTTCTTTTTCTAAATCAAAGAGTTTGTCAATCTGATCAAGCTTAAACTCCATTGTAAAATAAAACTTTAAAAAATTAATTATTTTTTGCAAACAAAACAAAGATTGATGAAGCCAAAATTGTTTTTTGCGTTTATAATTTTTTTTTCATTGTAAATTATCCATTTATTTAGCCTAAAATCGATTTATTTAATTTGTTGACGATTCTTTAGAGTTTTTGATCTCGTACAAAATTTCCAGTTTTAATTGTTGTTTTTTCCACCTTATGTATGGTTCTAAGTAAAATATTAGATAAGCGAAGAAGCGAACTTCGTCCTCAGTCAAACTTATGTCAATTTTTCTGAGTAAGCACCGGCTGCCTGACGTGATCGTTTCCTTTTTCTTTATCGACCCGATGATCGATCCCGTTGTCGTTATCCAAGCACAGATCGTTCAATTCTGAGACAAGGGTGCCTCCAGCTTGGTCAACACTTCTTTCAATTGGTCAGCCAAATAAAGTAAAAAAAAGTATTTCTCTCGAGCACAATGATTTCCCAAACACTCTCCTTTCTGTCAGCAAAATGATTTGGACACCTTGTTTTGTTGTTTATTTTTGCATTTTATGGACAACCGAGATCGTTCAGGTCTATAACTTGTCTTTACAGGAGTTCAGATAACAACTTGCTTTTCTCAGAACCTTTAGAATAAAATCTTGCCTTGCGTTTTCTCAAACAGTTGCTTTGACAAATTTTTGTAAAATTTAAGGGTACACTCGTGCGTTCCAATGAATACCATGAAGATTCCTGGTCAACCATGTAAAAGCTCGTTTTTCGTCAATAGGCAAATATTCAAATGTTCTTGGAGGTTTAAACAAAACACAGTCGTTGTTTTCTTCTTAACACACGCCAAGTTCTTTGATGAAAAAATGGAATCTTTCTATAATGATATCCTTCTAAGTCGAGCACAACTGAGTTTTCCGTTAGCAATGTAGCGACTGAAATTTAGGCCACTTTTTATATACATGCAGAATAAAGTTCCAGTCACATGCCCGCTGAGGCAACTATTTTTCTTACAGGAAAGCATATAGTAATAACCGGGACTTAACTTGTAAAGTTCGTAAATGAATCCTGCAGCATCGTGCAGAATAGCATGCAAAGGAAACACTTTAAAGCGCTTGAGGTACTCGTCCCATGACGAGTTATCAATTCCTATGAGTCCTCATTTCGCCTCAGTTGTAACGCCATTTAGTAGTTAGAGGTATTTAAACCACTGAAGTACTCACGGGCTGCAACAAAATGTACTAGCCTAACAGATTTATCTGAAAAATTTTGTTTTTAATTTCCGTACAAATTTCTTGTATTCGAATTATTTCACTAGAACCTAAAACAGGTTTTTTTCAAGTGCATTTGAAATTTTTAGTTGACAACCTCACCAGTCAAGGTATTTCTACAGGATGAAGAACGCTTCAATAAAAGTATTTTTAAGACTTACTCATTCCAGAGGTGATTGGATTACTAGAAGCAAAAGCTTTCAAAATTTCAAACGGGAAAAAGTTTATTTTAATTTTTGAGTGATGTAATCTGCCGTTTTGGTTTAACAAACGGTAAATATTTCAATTAAAAGAGATAAGTTTTATCAATTTTTAGTGGTGGTGAAATTTCGGCTTTTCCCTACCAAGACAAATTCTGTGGACTAAGGTATGCTCAAACTTTTTCCGCCTATGGGAGATTGCGATATTGTCGGCAAAAGGACTTTCCTTACCAATGTGGAATCAGCGCGAACTTTCCTTACCAAAATCCTATACTAATCATTTTAAAATGCCGAAAGTCTGCAATGCCAGAAGTTGCTACTTAGCCAGAAGTTGACTTCCACTGACTTCCACATTTTAGAACGTGCGCTTTCCGTGCTTTAAGCATGGTTACGTGACTCCCCACAAATCACTTCAAAATTGTGCCTTAATATCTCGAACCGCTTCGCGGTGCTCGATAAACGCCAGAAGTTCGCATTGACTTCAAGCAGAGTCACGTAACCATTACTTAGAGGACAGATTTTTTGTTTACTCGCAGAAACTTTTAGTGCTGCAGACGAGTCTTCCATTCTTCTCTGGTACTATATTCATTGAGATCGCTGTTTAGTGCGGTGACGGCCACTTTCCTAGGACCTTGAAATGTGCATTGGTTTTAGTCACATTTGAACCGGAAGCCAAGGCTTCGTAAAGATTCTCGAGACTTTTCCACGATCGTTTTTTTGTTTTCCTGGCCAATTTGAGTCTAGCTGCTTTCTCAGAGATTGTAATAGCGATGGAGAGGTTTCTGGAGTACAGGAAGTCCGATTCCCCGTCAAAGTATGTCTTCCTCGACGGTTTGCTACTCGTGGAGGAAAGGTCACACCCTTCTCAACCTCAGTACCGCTTGGATGTCAATTTTTCCACTAACTGCGTTGCGGTATTGTTTCAATTCAGACAGTTTCTTCATCTAGAAAAATGATCACAGATATTTTAATACGTCGATAGATTTGAGCAGAAGTAAATATACTGTTTTGCAGGTTAACTGGTTTGACCCCTAAGGTTGCTTAGATGGGCGAAGTGAACTTTGTTATTTGCATATACGTAATTGATACAATACAGTATTCTATCAGATTTCATGCTGAACAAATTAGTGGTTTTTTGTTCCGACCCCACTTGTGGGGGGAGGAACTATATACTCAAATGGGTTTTTTGTTTAGACAATTTTGGCTGACCGATATATTCATCGTAGAGAAATGTGAGTGGTATCATTAAAAAGCCCGACCAGCGTAGAACTCGAAATTAAAAAGATTTTTTTTTTAATTTCGTAATTTTCGAGGAGTTACCGAGGTTCAAAGTTTTCTGCAAACACGGGATATTTGCATGATTTTGTTCACTTTTAGTGTTATCTTCCTTCAAAATTAGATCTTTTCTATAAAAAAAAACTTTAATTCAAAATTACATTTCAGGCCACAAAAAGAAACAATTTTGTGTTACCAATAGGAGAAAGATGATAAAAAGGCTAGTTCTGGTCTCATAAGGAAGTTTACTAAAAAAAAAATCGAAGTCAATTTGAGAGCTGTTTTTTTAGAAAAATTTTCCTATTTTTGTTGGTTTTCTAGTCATTTTGAGACTAGTCAATTTTCATATCGAGGTTCCCTTAATGACAAACGTCATTTACAGTCAAATGATGCCAATGATCCAAAAATTTGTTTTCAAGGAATCGCTCATATTTTTTTTCTTCGACTCTCAGTTTTCGAAATTTTTAATTTAACTTTGATTTTCTTTCGCAGATTTTGTTAAAGTTTTAGAGTCCTATGGCAGGAGCTCGCTAACAGAAAGTGCAAAGGCTTTCTTAACGTGCATTAAGTTAAACTATATAGTGCTTTGAGTGGACAGCTAATGGCTGTTAAGTTTTCAAAAATATTTTTCGAAAACTTTTTGAACTTTAACCGATCATAAACTTATTTTCGTGAAATGTTAGTAAGTCTCAGTAATGGCAGGACACCTCTTCTTTCCACTGCAACCAAAATAATCTGGTTAGCGATTTTATTTGCTAACTATTGGTTTTATGACTTCGATGCAACGAGTTTGAATAACTTTTTTTTTATTTTTCGGAAATTTTTTTCATAATTTTGGTTCCTTTTGAAATCCTATGATATTATCATAATATAGATGGTTCCCATTGACTTGGACAAGACGTCCAATGGATTGTAGATAACGTTTTCAGAGTAAACCTATGGTTTAAATGGCTTTGACACTATCTTCTTGCACTTTTCTAAAAAAAAAAATTTGTTTTGGCCTGTATATGTTGTGTTGTTTCCATAGTCATATCATTTATTGTGATGCCTTATTTTTAACCTATGAATGCCAACCAACTTTGTCTTCCCATTGAGGCTTATCTTAGCGCATTAAATGATTTCCGTCGAAAGCTATTGAATTGAATGGCAGTTGAGACTTTTAAAATAATTTTTCGAAGACGTTTTTTAAACATTAGCCGATCTTAAACCAATTTTCGCGAACCTATTTTTGCGAACGTCAGTCTCAGTAAAAACAAAATCAATTTTTTTCTGCTGCAACCATGATTTTTCTGCTCAGCGGTTTTATCCTCTAACTATTGGTTTTTTGACTTCGATGCCACGAGTTTTCATAATTTATCTTTATTTTTTGATATTTTTTCGTAATTTTGTTTCCTTTTGAAATCGTATCACGTTTTTCTAAAATTCATAGTTCCCGTTGGTCTAGGGAAGACGTCCCATGGATTCTAGATAAAGTTTTCAGGGAAACTTTTCTGGTTTAAAAGCCTTCGGCCTTTTCTTCTCGCATTTTTCTTTTGAATTTTTGGTTTTGCATGTATTTGTTGTTATTTTCATGGCTATAGGATTTAGTGTGATTTCTTATTGGTAATTTTATGATGACAAGCATTCATGTCTTCCCATCGAGGCATAATTGAGCATTTTCGTTGGTTCCATTGAAAGCTATTGAATTTAATGGCGTTGATAGTACGGGTTTTCTCAAAAAATTCGTGATTTTAATATAGTTGTTAATACCTGTTGACTTTTTGAAGTCATATTGTTGAAAAAATTTCAATTTCTGTTAAAAAAATATTTGAAAGTGGAAAAGTTTTTACTCAGCCGTTTTTTCATGACTTCTACAATTTTTTCGCTGAATTTTTTTAAATTTACTTCTTTGCCAGTTTTTATTATTCTTCATGTAGCCGTAAAATACAGACTGATCTCAAAAGACTTCAATTGAGGATAAAATTGATTACTACTCAAAGCAGTCAGTATATAGCGAATAGTCATAAAGTTTATGATACTATTCGTTGTCAAAGGTTTTTTTTAAATTTTTCAGTTTTTGTTCTTTTTGTCAACTTGTAACTTATTTTCAACAGTGAAATGTCCCATCGAAGTCCTTTTAACACAAAAATTATTGTGTCTATTGATGTTATGTCGTAATTGATGCTTTTTCTGTTGAACAAAATGTCTTTTCGTAAAAGTTTTCTGAGTGGTCAATATTTGTGTTTCTTTTTCTCTTCTTTTGGGACATTCGCGTAATAACAGATTCCAATGATTTTCAAATGTGGCCAAAGTGAACTTATTAAACCTTTCGCAAAACTAAAAGCTGAATTATTTTAAATAACAATTCAAACAACAATTCATAATGTTCAGATATAGCTAATGATTATAATGGCTTGAATAATTTGCGTTTTCGCAAATTGTTTGTAAATTCTTTGTGTTTTCCGGCATCTTTGTTCTGTTTCTATGTCTTCATCTAATGAGAGACAAGTTCTATATGTTTTGCAATGACTTCTAGTACATTCATCAAGAACTTTTTGTTAAAAGCTAATGGTTTTTCAGATTTTTGAAATTTTTTGTTTAAAGAAGATTGATTGTTTTTGAATTTCGCCTAATTATTTCGTCTCTTTGTCGACTTGTTACGTAGTCTCATTAAGGAAAATCCCCTTCTGCTGTGTAGTTAGGAAAAATTAAATTAGGGTGTAGTTAAGGTTTCATGCGATTGCATTTTAACGTTGTTACTAGGTGTCTTAAATATAGATATTGAGTTTTTAACTTGAATTTGAAATTTTCGTTTATTTCGTTTTTTCTGCTTAGTTTGTTTTTTTTTGTTTTTTGTTGTCTTTTTAATGGCAGATTTAGTGAACGCTGTAATGAGGCGTGGCATTCTTTAATTCAATTACTGGTTTGGTTGAGTAAGAATTTTGTTAAATTCAAACATCTATTTTTGATTATCTCTTCATCTGGTTGACAAACAAGTCAAAAATGTAGAAAAGCTCGGGTCGGGACGTCTTGTGCGAATGCACATTAGTGAGTATCCTTGTTCTATCTCCTTTCTTATATGCAAATCTTTGCATCATGTTTCGAATTGATATTCCACATAATCAAAGTACTCTCTAATAAACAACTGGCGCTTGTCTTCTATGATATCAATATTGTTTGGTTTGCAGAAGAATTTGACTTTTTGCCAATTAAACATCTAGCTTGATCAAGGTTTATTGAACAGAAAATTCTGTTACTAAAAATATGCTTCAAAGAATTCTGTTATAAAAGGTCGATTAGTTTTCTCGAATAATTCGAAGGTCGGGTTTTAGAAAATATTTCTGGAGCTGCCACGAAATGTGTTTCCTTTTTTGCATCATAAGTCGGTACCCCGAAGTCCATTCGCACTTCATGGTTTGGACCCAGGTCTAGGTACAGACTTATGAAAAGACAATGCTCGACCCAACTGTACTATGAAAAGACCATACTCGACTCATTTGAGCTATGAAAAGATTTCAGCTGGACTTTAAGACATTCTGGACTTTAGCTCGACGCAGATTATTCGCAAAAGACGTTAGCTGGACCCAAAAATTTAAAAAAGACTTTAGCTCTACCCAATATTTTGGCTGGACGTAAGCTCGACACAGTGTTTGCAAACAAAGTCGAGTTAAAGTCGTTTCATGGGTCCATTATTGGTCTTTTCAAAAGTCTGCTTTTTTGTCATTAAAATTGTTCGTGAAATATTGCATATAACGTAGTCAGCGTGTATGCTCTTTCATTTTTACAATTCAGAAGAACACTAATCCCTCATAATTTTGGAAGGGAAAACAAACTGGATAAAGCCAAAATTTTCGAACATTACCAATTGTGGTGCAGTGAGTGCACTCAATGGAAAAAATGATTAAATCTCGGTTAATATATGATCACCAGCAGCCCATAGCGACACAGATTTGACCCCAAATATCTGGATGGCTAGTTCATGGACCTTTTATGATGGCTTCTCGAAGCCAGTTGGGTGTGACAAATTTTTCACCGAAGCAGCGACAGTCGGAACACACATGATAACCCTTATAAAAAAAACTGGAAGTACGTCAGGCGGGCTTCCGTGTCGTTGGAAACAAATCAACAATGTTCCTTTATTACTGCATTCTTACACAAAAATTATGCGATAACTGATTTCTTTCAACTTTTCCCGATTAGAGCATTAAAATGCGGCACTCTCGGACTGACGGTAAGGGATATACTTAGAGATGATGCGCCAGGCAAAATTCTGGGGTAGTCGATTGCCATTGCGTTGAACAATTCTCGAATGCTACTTTTTGAGGGGCTCGTGACGTCTCTGCTTGATGTCTTAGTTGATTTTGGTTGTTAAATTGATTTGCTGAGTTGAAATGCTTGAACGACATGTCCATTCAATTTATCGTTTTTCAACGTTAAAGATTAGAAGTTAGAGCGAAACACTGGTTCGGATTGTTTTTAGGCAAAAAAGAACTGATTACTTAATTGAATGCTGTCGTTTAGAGTTGTTTCCGGATTGTGATTACTTTGGCGTGACGTCAGATGAACCTGCGTGGTGTCTTCGCGGTGCAATTTTACTAGTGCCATTTATTTTGAAAGGAATGTTTAGTTGTAGCTGATTGTGAGTCGCAAAAGAATTGTTTACAGGTATTTGTGGCGCAAATGGCGCATACCTTGAATTGTCCTTAAAACGAACTGTAATTTGACACTTTTAATTGAATTAGGGTTTAATTATCAATTATTTTTTGCTGGCGTGCTTGAGCTGGAGTGTTACTGAAATTATTTGAATGAAAACTAACGCTTCCTAGGAGTGTGTTTTGCTACTGGTAAGTGTGATGAATAAAAATAATTTAGAAGAATTGCATTTACAATGGTAGGTCAGTGACAAAGACTTTTACTAATTTTAACATTCTTTCAAATATTTTGCAAATTTTTGTAAATGTTTGCAATTATTCTTAGCCTGTTAAAATGAGTTCAGAGATGAAGAATAATAGAGCAACTCTTTGCTCGTTATGTTGATTCTATGTCAACACCTTTTTTGTGAGAGAAAAGTTTGGGACCTTCGCGGGTTGCAACCCCACAATCTCTTAATTGAATGCGTCCTGTGCTCTCCACTGAGCCAACTGGTCCACAATGCGAGAGTCTTACTATGCTCTCTTATATTGAGCTATCACTTCAAGCTCCATCTTATGATTACAACTTACTTACTAGAGTGTATACTCTAACACACCCCCTTGAGTTGTTTATCGTAACTCTTCACTTACAACTTCTGGCTAGAGCGTTATGCTGGGCCCATAGCCTGTTAGCAGGATTACAAACCTTGTAGCCAAACAACCTCAATGAGGCAGGACGAGTTTTGGCAAGTTAGAGATTGAAGCTGTTTAAGCTCAAAAGATGTTAGAGAGAATAAGATTATTTATTTTTAGGAGATTCAAAAGAGAAGAGAAGAGAAGAGAAGAGAAGAGGATTTTGAAACAAAAATCAGTGGTATATATAGTCTGATATATAAATATAACATTTACAGTGCAAATCGGTTAAAATGTTTATGTATCAAATATCAGGCGATTTTGGGGCGTATGAGTGGGCGTCATTTCATTATTACATGCAAAAATTTAGTTCACTTGAGATCGTTCACAAAGTTGAATTTCCCATTCAATATTAGTAGAAAAATCTCAATATTTGACAAACATACAGATCTAAACTGATATACATTCATTTTCTAAAACTTTAGCTGCAATTGTTATAAATCTGGTAAGTTTGTTTTCTTTCTGAGTTTGTTAACATAAGTTAATTTTCTAAGCTCTACGATATTTTCTAAGTTCTTTTCTGTGCTCCAATATCCCCACTCAGATTGTTGCCACTAGGTATGAATCTGGACTCGCCCAGTAGTTGTTCATGATGTTGTCCTACTTTCTCCTGTGACAAACATTTTGTCAGAAGATCTGCAGCCATTTCATCTGTTGGCGTGTAGATCAATTTGATTGAGTTGTCATCAACTCTTTCGCGGATGAAATGATAGTTCGTGTTGATGTGCTTTGATTTCTTGCGAAGCATAGGGTTAGTTGCAAGCTTTATGGATGTGGGCTTACACTGTTCGTACCCCAGTTCTTTAAAAATACAACACAAGAAGATGGCTTCTTGAACCGCGGCAGCTAAACCCTGGTTTTCTGCCTCACAATATGAGAGTGACACTGTCGGTTGCTTCATGACTTGCCAATTGACAAATCCCCCACTCTCTTCCAGCTTGAAATAGTATCTTATGGTCGATCACCTATAATTGACATCTCCACTCCATTCTACATCTGTTTCGCCAACTAGAGTGCTGTTGCTGGTTGATGGGAAAAGAGTCTAAAAGATTCATTGTGTTCTAGAATCTCAAAACACGCTTGCCAGCTTTGAAATGATCAACAGATGGGTTTTTCATGAAGCGTAACAAAACGTTTGTGATCCACATGATATCTCGTCTAGTTTGCTTAGCTAGGTAAAGTAATGAACCTACTAGACTTCTAAACTCATGTGAATCTACTCTTACTGAATCTTTTTGAGCTACTTCAATTTTAGCTTATTTTCTGCCGGTGTTTTGCTTGGTTTGCAGTCCTGCATATTGAACTGTTCTAAGATATTTTGAGTGTACTTTTTTTGATCTAAAGTTATTCCTTATTCTGTTTTTAGATTTCGCATTCCAGGAAACCATTCAAGATCTCCTCTGTTGTCCATTTTAAGCTTTGATTCTAGTAAACTTTTCATTTTCTTTGACTTTTTCCTGCTATGACTAGGCCATCAACCCACGTTAGAACAAATAATTTTTCATCTTTGTTTTTCAGAAAAAGACAGTATTTTTCTTTACTTCTATCAGAACCTTGCTGAACTAGAAAACTTGAAAGCTCCTGATACCAATTTTTGGCTGCTTGCTTCAGTCTATATATTGATTTTTTAAGCTTACAAACTAAATTGTTGCCATTGCTGTCTAACTTAAACAGTAGTTTTCGATAGCTGATAAAGCTAGTAGAATTTTAAATGTTTCAGGTTTGCTTGTGGGAGTAAAAGTATCCGAATACTCAATTCCCTCAATTTGATTAAAACCTTTTGCTACATAACGAGTTTTAAACACATCGATTTTTTCTGTTGTCATGTTTAATTTTGTACACCCATTGGCCAGGAAAAATGTTTCGTCCTATTTCTTTTGGAATGAGTCCCATATTTCAGTTTTACTTAAAATTTCTATTTCTGTTTTCATGGCTTCATGCAATTTTCCTTTTTGTTCCGAATTAAAAGCGTTTTGGAAAATCTCACGCGCAATGAAATTTCTTGTTATTGTGCTTTGAACAGCATGAGAGTATTTTTTGCTCTAGACCTATCTCTTCGCTTAAGTTCTTTATCTTGAGCTGCTTCCTTTCTCAATCTTTTCATTTCATAGTACTCTGACCAAAGCTGGAAACTGTTTTGGTCTCCTGAAGGAATTGCCATTTGACCTAGTTTACCTGTCATTTGCAGTCTTGTGGGTGGTTTTACTGTTTTTGTTGTTAGTTTTTGACAAGTACTGGAATTTTTGAAGGCTTTATTTCTCTGTTTTTTTTTGCTGCGACTTTTGGATTATATTGTACAATATATTTGTTTTTGGTTTGACATTAGGATTTAGTTTTTCTTGTCTAGTTTTTTGTTCAACTTCAGTTTCTGTATTGTTTTCATTTTCCTGAACACACTCTGCTTCAGTTGTCTCAACCTTTGAACTAAAATCACTTGAATTGCTTGCATCCTGAAGTTCTTCTCTTATTTCGTTAAAGTCTAGATATAGAAAGCTGTTTTCTATATCTTCGATTTCATTATAAAAATCTGGTAGATTGTTTTCATTAAAGCTAACGTTTCTAGAAGTAAAAATTTGCCTAGTTTTTATTTTTTTCAACAAAAAAGCTGTTTTGTTATCAGAGTAACTTTGATTTTTTACTGGCATCACGGTTTTTTGAATAGGCTACACAACCAAATACTTTTAGATAGTCGGTTCTGGGTTTTCTACCAAAAAATGCTTCGAAGGCTGACTTTGTATTTTTGTCATTGACAACTAAATTTTCAGCATAAAATGCTGTGTCTACAGCTCGAACCCAATAGCTTTTTGGCAAATTTGATTCTGTTAGAAGGCATATCGCAGCCTCTACTACGGTTCTGTTGAAACGTTCTGCGACACCATTTTGATCGGGTGTTTCAGGAACTGTAAATTGGTGAGCTATTTCTTTGCTTAGGCAAAATTTTTCAGGGCTTTTTTTGTATTCCGTCCCATTATCAGTTCGCAAAAATTTTGGTGGGCCATATTGTGCAACATACTCTTCGAATGCTTGCGTTTTGCATTTCATAGATTTTACTACTGCTTAGCCACTGAATTCAACTATGAAACTAATTGCATATCTGTTGCCACCTATACTTGATGGACCCATTGGTCCAATAACGTCAGAGTAAACTCTTCCTAGTTTTTGAGCTGCTTTGTTATTGCTCAAATTTGGAGCAGGATATTTCGAAAATTTTCCCTAAGCATAAGTTTCACAAAAATGTGAAGCTTGGGAAACTTCATCTGTTGTGTTTGCTAGACCTCTGAAGTTCAAATGTCCAATTCCTTTGCGCCAGAGTTTGGCTTGACATGTTTCCCCACTTAAGATTGAAAAGTGGTGCTTGTTTTCCTTTCTGTAAGACAAGAAGAACAATTTACCTCTTCCTTTCAGACTGAGGCTTTCTTTGCTTCTGAGTTTTATCACTGACTTTTGCGTGAAATAATTCGTGTTTCTTTAGAACTAAACATGAAACTGAAATGAAATTTGTTTTGCACTCTGATATATGTAGAACTTTTTCAAAAGTCAATTTATGTAGCACACCTTTAATGTCTCGTGCTTCTACATCTACATCTCCTACCCCTTCAACCTATGTTTTCCCTCCATCTGGATTGAAAACTGTGGTTTCTAGTTTTTGATAATTTTTAAACAAGTTTTATGTATCATCAAGTGATCAGTACCTGCTGAATTCATTATTAAATCAGTTTTTGAAACTTCTAATGAGCTTTCAGCGCTAGATGCTAAGCCTTTATGAGGACTTTTTTGTTGATTTTTACATGCACTTGCTAGGTGGTTTTTAACCTTGCATATGCTACATACAGCGTTGTCCTTTTTGTAACAACTAGCTGCTAAATGTCCAGGTTTGTTACATACAAAACACAATCTAGGGCTATCGGAAAAACTAGGCTTAGAAAAAGTCCTCCTAGGATGTGAATTGAATGAAGAGTGAATACCAATTTGATGAGAAGCCTTCTTTGCTGGCATGGCAACGTGCTAATCTTCCTCCACATCATCTCTCTGTCTGCGGTTCTCTGCGAAGTTGGTGAGACGCTTCCTCAGTTCCACAAACTTCTCCGAAGCATTGAATTTTTCCTGCAGCACAAAATGCTCGTATCATTGTGGAAGACCGTTCAAAACCATTGCATTAAAAAGCGTCTCCGAAAGCTTCTCACCAGCATGTTGCAAGCGGGTTACCAGTACTTGCGCTTTGATGAAGTACTCGTGGATGGTTTCATCCTCTCGAAGTTTAAGTTTGGCCAACTGTCTCATCAGACTTATGAATGTGGTTCTCTCGTCGCTTCTGAAGCGTTGCTGGAGAAGTCGCCCTTTTTTCTTACCATCTCCGAGACCCTTGTTGTTCACACATTCATGCCGAATGAGCATGAGGCTGTTGGCATCTAGTGTCATTGCCGGTAGCACCAGATCTGATTTTTGCGGCTCTAATCTTCTTGTACAGCTGTAGCTCTAGCTTGAGTCTGAGCCTCGTGATCTCGTGTTAGAGCATCATTGGCATCTTTAATCAGTGGTGTTGGCTCGTTAGGTAGCTCAACTGTGTCTGTGAGCGTTTCGAACAGTCCCTTGGTTTCTGCAAAGGCAGAGAAACGAGTGCTCCATGTTGGGTAGTCCTCTGCCAACCCACTAAACGTCATCAACTTCAAAATATTGTTTGATGGTTCCATTATGAAATTTAAACTTCAACTTTTCTTTCACAAATTCTGATTTAGCTTTTATTTACGTAGATAATCTAAAATTTTTTATGTTAAAACACTCGTCAATCTAGAAGAGCTAAAGCTGCCAAAACTCACACTACAATCTTAACCAAAACTCTATTAGCGTATCAACGGTCTGATGGCTGGGCCCATAACCTGTTAGAGACTCATTGATCGTTATATTGATTCTATGTCAACACCTTATAGTGAGAGTAAGGTTTGGGACCTTTGTGGGTTGCGACACCACAATCTCTTAATTGATCTAATCCTGTGCTCTCCACTGAACGAACTGGTTCACATTGCGAGAGTCTTACTAAGCTCTCGTATATTGAGCTCTCATTTCAAGCTCCAACTTATGATCATAACTTACTTGCTAGAGTGTATACTCTAACAAAGAATCTTTTAAACCCATTGGAGATGAAATTATTGGTTCAAAGCACGGAGTTTAAAAAAGATTCGACCATATTCAGAGTAATTGCAGATGAAAAAGATAAAATAGGAGGAATTTTATTTTTGAGTTAAAATCGTTGAACGAAAAAAAAGATAACACAGCTCGTCGATTTGAGTTATGGCAAACGTTTGTTTTTCAGGTTTGATACCGAGGTTGTGATCACCCTATTTTTTCAGACAGGCCAAAATTTGTTTTCAATGTTCTTTGTCGCCAGAGTTAATTTGTCATCGAAAACATAAATATTGTTTAATCAGTTTGAACTATAGCCAAAGGCTTCGCTGAAATTCTGCAGGCGTGTATGTGGTACTAAAAAATTCAGATTTGAAACTGTTTCCGCGAGGTCAATAAAAGGATGTAGTGATTTTAGATGCGGGACAAGTTACAGTTTGTCGAAACTAATGATAACGTAACTCCTTCGCTGCGTTTTACAATTTTGAATTTTTGTAGCAGAAACATATTGCTTAAAACAATTAGTCAATCTCACAAAATGATGTTTTGAGCAGTTTTTTTAAATTCATTGTTGACCTTTTCCGGAATATCTTTGATGCTCTGAACTGTAATAGGAGTTTGAACTTTAATATCTTTTATGTATGGAGAATTACTGTTCTCAGCGGACACTTTGTAAAACTCCGACGAGTGGACTAGCAGTTGCGTTATAATTTTCGCCAGAGTTTGGCTTGACATGTTTCCCCACTTAAGATTGAAAAGTGGTGCTTGTTTTCCTTTCTGTAAGACAAGAAGAACAATTTACCTCTTCCTTTCAGTCTGAGGCTTTCTTTGCTTCTGAGTTTTATCACTGACTTTTGCGTGAAATAATTCGTGTTTCTTTAGAACTAAACATGAAACTGAAATGAAATTTGTTTTGCACTCTGATATATGTAGAACTTTTTCAAAAGTCAATTTATGTAGCACACCTTTAATGTCTCGTGCTTCTACATCTACATCTCCTATCCCTTCAACCTATGTTTTCCCTCCATCTGGATTGAAAACTGTGGTTTCTAGTTTTTGATAATTTTTAAACAAGTTTTATGTATCATCAAGTGATCAGTACCTGCTGAATTCATTATTAAATCAGTTTTTGAAACTTCTAATGAGCTTTCAGCGCTAGATGCTAAGCCTTTATGAGGACTTTTTTGTTGATTTTTACATGCACTTGCTAGGTGGTTTTTAACCTTGCATATGCTACATACAGCGTTGTCCTTTTTGTAACAACTAGCTGCTAAATGTCCAGGTTTGTTACATACAAAACACAATCTAGGGCTATCGGAAAAACTAGGCTTAGAAAAAGTCCTCCTAGGATGTGAATTGAATGAAGAGTGAATACCAATTTGATGAGAAGCCTTCTTTGCTGGCATGGCAACGTGCTAATCTTCCTCCACATCATCTCTCTGTCTGCGGATCTCTGCGAAGTTGGTGAGACGCTTCCTCAGTTCCACAAACTTCTCCGAAGCATTGAATTTTTCCTGCAGCACAAAATGCTCGTATCATTGTGGAAGACCGTTCAAAACCATTGCATTAAAAAGCGTCTCCGAAAGCTTCTCACCAGCATGTTGCAAGCGGGTTACCAGTACTTGCGCTTTGATGAAGTACTCGTGGATGGTTTCATCCTCTCGAAGTTTAAGTTTGGCCAACTGTCTCATCAGACTTATGAATGTGGTTCTCTCGTCGCTTCTGAAGCGTTGCTGGAGAAGTCGCCCTTTTTTTCCTACCATCTCCGAGACCCTTGTTGTTCACACATTCATGCCGAATGAGCATGAGGCTGTTGGCATCTAGTGTCATTGCCGGTAGCACCAGATCTGATTTTTGCGGCTCTAATCTTCTTGTACAGCTGTAGCTCTAGCTTGAGTCTGAGCCTCGTGATCTCGTGTTAGAGCATCATTGGCATCTTTAATCAGTGGTGTTGGCTCGTTAGGTAGCTCAACTGTGTCTGTGAGCGTTTCGAACAGTCCCTTGGTTTCTGCAAAGGCAGAGAAACGAGTGCTCCATGTTGGGTAGTCCTCTGCCAACCCACTAAACGTCATCAACTTCAAAATATTGTTTGATGGTTCCATTATGAAATTTAAACTTCAACTTTTCTTTCACAAATTCTGATTTAGCTTTTATTTACGTAGATAATCTAAAATTTTTTATGTTAAAACACTCGTCAATCTAGAAGAGCTAAAGCTGCCAAAACCCACACTACAATCTTAACCAAAACTCTATTAGCGTATCAACGGTCTGATGGCTGGGCCCATAACCTGTTAGAGACTCATTGATCGTTATATTGATTCTATGTCAACACCATATAGTGAGAGTAAGGTTTGGGACCTTTGTGGGTTGCGACACCACAATCTCTTAATTGATCTAATCCTGTGCTCTCCACTGAACGAACTGGTTCACATTGCGAGAGTCTTACTAAGCTCTCGTATATTGAGCTCTCATTTCAAGCTCCAACTTATGATCATAACTTACTTGCTAGAGTGTATACTCTAACAAAGAATCTTTTAAACCCATTGGAGATGAAATTATTGGTTCAAAGCACGGAGTTTAAAAAAGATTCGACCATATTCAGAGTAATTGCAGATGAAAAAGATAAAATAGGAGGAATTTTATTTTTGAGTTAAAATCCTTGAACGAAAAAAAAAGATAACACAGCTCGTCGATTTGAGTTATGGCAAACGTTTGTTTTTCAGGTTTGATACCGAGGTTGTGATCACCCTATTTTTTCAGACAGGCCAAAATTTGTTTTCAATGTTCTTTGTCGCCAGAGTTAATTTGTCATCGAAAACATAAATATTGTTTAATCAGTTTGAACTATAGCCAAAGGCTTCGCTGAAATTCTGCAGGCGTGTATGTGGTACTAAAAAATTCAGATTTGAAACTGTTTCCGCGAGGTCAATAAAAGGATGTAGTGATTTTAGATGCGGGACAAGTTACAGTTTGTCGAAACTAATGATAACGTAACTCCTTCGCTGCGTTTTACAATTTTGAATTTTTGTAGCAGAAACATATTGCTTAAAACAATTAGTCAATCTCACAAAATGATGTTTTGTGCAGTTTTTTTTAAATTCATTGTTGACCTTTTCCGGAATATCTTTGATGCTCTGAACTGTAATAGGAGTTTGAACTTTAATATCTTTTATGTATGGAGAATTACTGTTCTCAGCGGACACTTTGTAATACTCCGACGAGTGGACTAGCAGTTGCGTTATAATTACAGTTGAGCTTAGATAAGTTGGAATCGTGACCAGAATCCGTATTCAGATCTAACGCTTGAAATTACAATTTATCCAAATTGTATGGGAAAGCCGATGTAATTCCACTCAAATTTTTTTTGGCTAAAAGGAAGAACAAGAGAAAAAGAACTAAATTGACTTAAGTCAGTGAGAACAAGCAACAATTAAGCAAAATATGGGCTGCAGGAACAGCTTTGCATCCTTTCTAGACAGAGGCGAATTGGCATCAGGTGAACAATGTACAAGTCATGAAAATGTCATGCCTCATTGAATTGAAGTCAATATCTAGTACTTTTTTTCCAAAGCGTATCAGATATCCGCCGTATTAGCAAATTATTAGGAGTATCAATAAATGAATACAGAATTCAAGAGCAGGAACAAAGTGATAAGAATTCATCAGTAAAAAAAATAACATATGCAAATATATTAGTTAAAATCTATACTGGTTATCATATCTAAAAACTTTTATTTGCTGGTTATCATAAATAGTGATAATTAATAATTTATACGTATTGCAATTGGTCGCATTTTGCTGAATTGGTCGGATTTTTGTTGAATTTCCAATATTATTGGAACGAATTGTAGTATTAACACAACAAATGAATGGGATTAAATGACATTAGAATGAGATTAAAAAACATTACGATTAATAAAGGAACTCAAATAATAAGCAACGGAATGGAGTCAAATTGAAAGCAACTGAATCTTAATGATTTTGAAGATTTATTTGAAGAGTTCAAAATGAAGAAGTTTTAATTTTTATCAGATTAAATTTGGCTTTTAGCGTGAAAAACTGCATGCTAATCTCCCTTTCATAGCCAGAATAGTCATAATCAGTGGGAGAAGTAATGGCCGGCCGGATTCCTGGGTCTGGTGGACTGACGCCAGGAAGTTCGAAATTCGTTTCCTCTGCTGGTGGCTGTGTGCTTTCTTCCTGTATGATTGTTGCTATCACCGTATTTGCTCTCCGTTGTTTTTTGGTACAGTAATTGCTTCGGTTTCACTAACCGAACAGACTGAACTTTCGAGGCCGTAATATATAGGTCTCTTCTATTATGTTTACCAGTCGAGGTGGCAGGTATAGAGGTGGAGGATGCAGCAGAAGTAATAGGAGTGGGGCTATTTCTTCCACATGTGACCAGTGGTTGTGGCTATGATCGTTTTGGGGCCGACATAGTCGCTGACATATTTCAAATGTTGCTATCAATTAAATTTTTTGTCAGTCAATTATCAACAATTCAAAGACGTGATCAATAGGTTACTTTTTGTGTAATCTAAAGATGGCCTTATGGCGTCTGAGGAAATATTATTACTAATAACTTAAGGTATACCTGACTAATTAAAACATTCCGACCAGTTTTTAAGTCTATAGTCGAGATTTCTTCTATTTTGAGTATCAGCAGACAGTTCACGGGCACCATTGCTAAAATCTAACTTATACCTCAATCTAAATTAAGAAAGGAGTAGAGAGAGGGAGAGAAGCATAATTCATCTTATATCAGGTCTGAATCAGTTAGTAACCAGCTATGAGAGTTTTATTTACAGACATCAGTGAAGTCAAATAATGTTTTTTTATATTGCAACCAATCGAAATTAAATAATTTGTTATAAGTCTATTTTGATCAAACATTGGATGTCGGCTAATGCTGGCTTCAACTGCTTGAAACGGCTGCTCGCATTATTCCCTGTGTTAGAATTTGTTAGCTGAAGAATGTTCTCAACTCAGTCTGGTGCGGAGTGTTTGTCGAATTACATTGTGTTGAGTTTGTTTTTGTACAGCATAAACTTAGCAAAATTAGTACTCCATTTCATTTTATTGTTCTTCTGCAGAATGCCAGAAATCAGCAGAAGTAAAGCTTTCATTTATGCTGTGTACGTTTTTACTGCTGATGATACTCCTTCCTTCTATGCCAAAGCTACGATATAACATAGAAAAAATTTTCAGCATAAACAATTTTTGCTGAAAAAAAATTATATATATATATATATATATATATATATATATATATATATATATATATGTATATATATATATATATATATATTCTCTTTCTTCGTATTAACAACGAGTAGCTGCAAAATACATCAAAAAATTCTTAATCAGCTGTTCTGAACTTTTTTGTGGCCAGTTAAAGTAAAAATAAAGACGTATTGACATATTTTTAACTAAAATTAGTTCGCGCCGCTTTCAAATTCAAATGTACATATTGGATAGTTTCTCTGAAATTGCAGGACTCTTTTTTGGCGCAGACAAAAATTTTAATAGTGATAACACACCTCCATTACTTCAGAAAAAAAATTTAAAAAATTTTTAGGAAAAATTGACACATTTAAATTGCCAAAAAACACAAAAATTCATTTAGCGTATTTGAAAGCTTGTATAATGGTTATAATAACTTTTCAGTCAACCAACAATCTCTGTTTAACACGGAAAACCTATTTTAAAAAAGAGAAGCAAAATAATCAGTTCGCTAGTGTAGCATTTAATAATGGCGTATCAATTGGTTCAATTAGTTCATTAAGGAAGCCAACTGTCAATTTTCAAATAAAAGGTTCAATACCGTGTCATCTCGCAGCTTCAAATATTAAAACGTTTTTTTAACTATTTTCTTTTTTTGTTTTCAGATTTATCTTCCTCTCTCTCTCTCTCTCATTGGCTGAGTTCAAACGACAACGCTACATTTAAAGTGAAAAGTATCCATGCATTTTGTATTTGTGTGCCATAAACTTCGGTCAATGATAAAATCCCTCTCAACTCTTATAGTGAGGGTGGTGACTATTGAAATTGAACTATCATTTTGCAGTCCGAATGTATTGAAATTCTGTAAAATGGAAATGCCGAACGAATCCAAGATTGAAAATAACTTGAACTAGTATTGATGTTTCCGATCTACTGAAAACTGAACTACTTAGCAAGGTTGAATTGCTTGAGCTGAGAAAGTGTTACTAAAATTATTTGAATGAAAATTAACGCTTCCTAGGAGTGTGTTTTGCTACTGGTAAGTGTGATGAATAAAAATAGTTTAGACGAATTGCATTTACAATTGTAGGTGCTTCGCTGTTACAAAGACTTGTACTAATTTTAATATTCAATTCTTTCGTGTTTGCAATTAATTTTAGCCTGTTAAAATGAATTCGGAGACAAAGAATCTTTTAAACCCATTCGGGATGAATGAATTGATTCAAAGCACGGAGCATGAAAAATAGTAGACCAAAATTAGAGTAATTGCTGATGAAAAAGATAAAATAGCAGGATTTTTCAGTTTTGAGGTAAACACCCGGAATGAGAAAATTGATAACACAACCCGTCGATTTTAGTTCTGGCAAACTTTTGTTATTCGGGTTTGATACCGAGGCTGTGATCATCTTATTTTTTCAGACAGGCCAAATTTTGTTTTCCATGTTCTTCTTCGTTGCCTCCATTCACATTTAATTTGTCATTGAAAAAAGATCAAAAATTGGTTGATTAATTTGACGTATAGCCAAAGGCTTTTCTGAAATTCTGTAGGTGTGTATGCGGTACTAAAAAATCCAGTTTCTAATTAATAACCGAGTCTTATTCCTAATTATTATGCTAGAGTTACAGCCTTTTATTGCATCAGCATGAAGAGTCAAATGATTATATGCGTTTTTCTTGCCAATAGAAATTGTAGTGTTTTGCGATGCTGGATAAGTTACATGTTGTGAAATCGACCGGAAAAGCCTATCGATGTGTGACATTTGATATTTGTTTCTGCGGAACGATTTCTTTAGTACTGTTGAGTCTAACGGTAATTTAAACTCTTTGTTACTTTTACACCTATAGGTTGAAGAAATATATTGGTTATAACAATTAGTCAGCCTCTCAAAAGGTTTTCTTTGAGCAATTTTGTTAAATAATTGCTGACGTTTTCCGGTATATTTCTGGAATTTCTTTTTTAATGTTTCGCTTAGAACCCTCTGTGAAGTTGCGATTTGGCTGCATGAATCTTTGATACTCTGAACAACAACATATGTTTGAACTTTAATATGTGTTACAAGTATGGCAGACTTTTAGTGGATATTTTACACCGATGTTGCTGATTTACAACTTGATGAAATTTGGCTGATAGTTTAAGTGGAAAGCACTGTCTTTTGAACAGATCTCTATCAATTAACAATTGGAGATCGTCCGGTACAATTGAATTTAAAATCAGTAACTTGCCGACCATTGTTTGATAAGGCTGCTCGGATTCGGCCCTGCGTTAGAGTATGTTCTCAATTCAGTCTGTATAGTGTGTTTGTCAAATTGTCTTGTATTGAATGGCATTTTTAATGACATAATTTTTGTACAGCATACACTTTAAGTGTCCACAATTAGTACCACATTTTCACTTCCAGTTGTGATAGGCATACTTAAGAATTCGACCATCATGTTGTCGGAACTGCTGTAATTAGAGTCAAAAGGTATCTTTTAATAATTGTGTTCTTGAAGGAAAAATACCTAAATTGTCGTTTTGAACACCTTTCACAAAAGAACTGATTGAGTTTCGGTAGTTGTTGGTTAGTTTCGGTAGTTGTTGGTAGTTGTTGGTTTTTTGGTTCGCGAAAGCCTATGGGAAAATTGTTTGGTGTCCCGACAACAACTTTTGTGTATTGAGAGCAATACTTTTTTCAGACGACCATGACGATCCAAAGATGTGACTATGAGTTCTCGGTGTGCAAGAGGTTGATTTCCGAAAGGTTGATTTCCGAACGATGTGTGCAAGAGGTTGAGTTCCGAAAGGTTGATTTCCAAGAGGTTCTTCCGAAAGAAGAAACTTTTCAGTCAGCCAAAAATGTCTGCTTAACTCTTCAAATCTGTTAATAAAAAAGAGAAACAGAAATAACCAATTCATTTGTGTAGCATGAATAAAAATGGATCAATTCGTGTCAATTAACTCTTTTAGGAAACAAAAAATTTTCAATGATCAAAATGTCCAATAACGTATTATCTCTCACTCTCTCTCTCTCTCTCTCATTGGTTGAGTTTAAAGACAACAATTCGCGAACACAGCACTCCATTTCGTAAAAAATACCCACGAAAATTGAATTTCTCTGCCAAATTTTGGTCAGTGATACACTATCCGCTCTCCACTCTAATAGTGAGAAAAGCAGATTCAGTTAATCAAACAGTAGCTTCTTATTGGTGGAAAATGCTAGATGGCCCAAAAGAACATGTGGCCCTAATTCAATCCCGCAGCTGATAATCTACCAATCTGCAGTTTCTACCTATTAAGTTTCTCTTCAGTTCACGTTAAGGTCCATTTCGGAAAACCTCGGTCAGCGTAAAATGCCCAAATTCAGCTTTCAATTTACCATATAGATTTCTGTTCTGTAAATTTTTCCCACTTAGACGACCAACGCTTAGCTAATCTTAACAAAAAATTGACTTTCTCTTCAATTATATCATCTGAACTGAAAACTAGAGAAGTGAGGCAGATATGCTCCTCATGGTCGGTTTGCAGGTACCTCCTCGTCTCGTCTGAGCAGCACGTTAGAACATCTTGAGAACTTCTCAGACTGTAGAATTTTGCTTGAACTTTGGTGACATGGATTTTGCGATGCAGTTTGCTGAGGGCTGTGAGATCCAAAAACATCTCGATCAATGTTGTAGTGATTTTTATTCGTGCAGAAAAGTGTTTCCAGTTTCCGATGGAAAAATTGTATCACTTGAACAAAAAATCGAAGGAAGTGAGTCTGATATGCTTCTCAATGCCAGCTTGCAGGTACCTTTTCCTCGTATTGTCTGTGAGGTATGTTAAAACATCAGGAGAATTCTTGGACTATAGAAATTTACCTGAGTTTTTGTGGCATGGATTTGTTAGACGTGGACTTTTGAGGGCTTTGGACTCCAAAAAACAACTCGGCCCTGGGAGTAGAGTTAATTCCAGTTATTTTCCAAATATTACAGAGTAGAATTATTTTTTCCAAATATTTCTAGTTGCGCATAGAACAGAATATGGGAACTATTGTATGAGAAATTTTGATACGAGAATGAGGAACCGTTGTTTTTGCAGACATAATTTGGACTTTTCTAAACCAACGTTACTGATTGTACAACTTGATAAGGTTTGGCTGATATTGTAAGTGCGAAGCGTTTTCTTTTGAACAAATCTCCTCTGAACAAATCCAGGACAAGTGAATTTAGCATCATATACTTGGAAAACATTGGTTCATACAGTGCTCTAATGCCTCCCTGAGCTAGAAAATGTTTGCTGACGAATGTTCTCAACTCAGTCTGGTAGGGTATGTTTGACGAATTACATTGTTTTGACTTGCTGGCAATTTATTGACTCTATTTTTCTACTGCATTCGGTTGGAGTGTCCGCAATTAGTACCACATTTCCAATTGCAGTTGTTATAGGCATATTAAAGAGTTGAACCAAGTTGTTTTGGGATCTGCTATATCTATAATCAAAGGGTATTTTTTCATACTTCTCTTAAAAAATTACACCTAAATTGCTTTTTTGTACATCTTTCTCAGAAGAACTGACTGACTTTTGTTTGTTAACGTTAGAGTTTGGCTTCTTGGCTCGCGACACTGTTTTGTGTTTGTAGTGCAGTACTTTTTTGGACGATCATGACAATACAAATTTGTGACTTTGAGTTGCCGATGAGCAGGGGGTTGATTTCCGAAAAGAGTTTAAAGTTTCTGTCTCTACCTTGGGCGAATTGAGAGTTTTTTCATTGCTTATTCAGCTTTCTTCCGAAATACATTGCCTAAATTTGCTTTTGGACCATGTTGCTGTAGTGCTTCTTCTGCGTAATGCCAGAACTCAGCAGTTGAAAGGCTGCCATTTATGCTGTGTTGGTTTCTGCTGCTGAGGATTGATCCTTCCTTCTAGCCGAAGCTAAGATATATAAGAGAAAATTTTTTTCCGTATGAAAAATTGCTAAAAAATTATATATGCTCTCAATAGTTTTTAATAGCGAGTAGCTGAAATATACATCGAATAACTTCAATTAACAACTCTGAAACAACTCTTACATATTTGCAAATTAAGGTACAAAGTTGATGGTTTCTCTAAAATTTCAGGGCTCCTGTTTGACGCAGATAAAAGTTCTAAAAGTGGTACACGCCACTTAACTTCATAAATTAACAGACGACAAATTGGTCATCGAAACTTTTCCGTCTGCAACAATCTATTTACCTGCCTGGTAAAACGATTAATAAAAAATGGAAACAAAAATTACCATTTCGTTTGTGTAGGATGTAATAATGGTGGTTCAATTTTGAGTCCGTTAATTAGTTTCGAAATCAATCAATTTTTATTGAACAAAAAGTTCAACAACGTTTCATCTCTCACTCTCTCTCATTGGTTGAGTTTAAAGACAACTATTCGCGTACACAGCAAATTTTTTGTTAAAGTGTACATTAAAAATGTATTTGTCTTCAAAATATCGGTCAGTGATACCTTACCCGTTCTCAACTCTGATAGTAGGAAAAGCAGATTCAGTCAATCAAACACTACATTTGCATTGGTTGTGAAATTGGTAGGTGGCCCATCAGAGCATGTGGCCGTAATTCAATCTCGCAGCTGATATTCTACTAACCTGCGGTCTCTACATATGCCGAAACGAAACTTTTAATTGACCATATAGATACATGTTCTGTAAGTTGTCCCACTTAGAGGACAAATGCATAGCTAATCTGTACAAAATTTTTAAATTCTCTCTAAACATGTCATCTGAACTGAAAACTAAAGAAGTGAGGCAGATATGCTCCTCAAGGTCAGGTTACAGGTACCTCCTCGTCTCGTCCGAGCAGCAAGTTATAATATTTTGAGAATTTCTCCGACTATAGAGCTTTGCCTGAACTTTGGTGACATGGATTTTGCGATGCAGTTTACTGAGGGCTATGAACTCCAAAAAACATATCGGCCCAGGTTGTGGTTATTTTTATGCCTGCAGAAAAGTGTTTCTAGTTTTGCATGGAACAATTATATCCTCTAAACTAAAATCGAAAGAAGTGAGCCAATAATAATAATAATAATAAATAATAATGAATTTAACTAAACTTGGTTGCACCAAGCTTAGTACGTCCCTAACGGGGCTTGAATTTGGTTTCTCTCAAACACTGTCCATCCATATGGGTACAATTTGTAATTAAAATTCTTCTGAGCTAAATCAAATAGATATTCTTTGACTTCTTTTTTGAATTCCTGAGGACTTGAATATGGGTTATAGTTGGGAAAATCACGTGCCAGTGACATCGAATTGTTGAAGTTTGTAACTCGTTGGAAAAAATTTGATCGGCAACGCTGGCGATTACATTCGTTTGAGTATAAAAATATTTTCTCGTTTGATCGTGTTTTCGGATGTCCATTCCTTATTTGCCAAAATTGCTCTGCCTCAAGTGGAAGTTTTCTTGTCAAAATTCTGTTCAAAACTACGAGATCCAAAAAGACAAGTTGATATGTGATCGGAAGTAAATTTACTGATCGAAGACAATCATTGTATTCTTTATCAGTAAAATGACTGTTTGATTGTATCCATTTTAAACTTTTTCTCTGAAGCATTTCCATTTGCCTGACGATAGTTTTACTGGCATACCAAACATTTGATCCATAAAACAAGATTGACATTATGTAAGTTTTGACTAGGTTGCATTTAACTGACAATTTTGTTTCACTTGGAATTGATCTCTTTAGATAAGCAAGCTTCTGATTGGCTTTTCGTAGAACAAAACTTAAATGATAATCCCATGACAAATTTTCGGAAAAATATATGCGCAAGTCTTTGAAGTGTATTTCCTGTGAGATGTTTCTATGGCTGGGAAGACGCAAAATTTGCTCGTTTTGATTTTTACGTAAGGAAAATTGCACGTTTTTAAATTTATCGAAATTGAAGTTTAACCGATTCTCCTTGCTCCACACAATAGCATTTTCAATATCTTTTTCCAGCTGCATTTTATTGTCTACCGTGCTGACGATTTTTGTGTCAACCGCGTATAAAAAGCACTCATTGGCAATTATTTCGGGTAGGTCATTTATATAAACGGAAAAAAGAAACACAGTGAAAATTGACCCTTGAGGCCCACCGCTGGTGATCGGTCGAAAGTCCGATTTTCCGCAAGATATTACAACTCTCTGTTGTCGATCTGTTAAATATGACGCATAAAACCTCAAGAAAGCACTATCAAATCTCATTCGACATAATTTTACAAGTATGATGTTATAATTGATGGTGTCAAAGGCTTTTGCTATGTCTAGATACACTGTCATTGGCATTTTGTTGGCTTCAAGTAACTCATACAACCTGTTGCAGTAGACAAGCAATTGAGTGATGGTTGAACGATTTTTCCTAAAACCATGTTGCTCTACGCAAAGCTTTTGTTGCAGAAAGATTGAGAACTGTTTATACACCATACGCTCAAATAGTAGTGACAAGGAGCTAAGCATGGCAATCGGTCGGTAGTTTTTGATATCTAATTTGCTCCCACTTTTGAAATGGGGTCGTACATGCACTTTTTTCCACAAACTGGGAAACTCACATTTGCTAACACAGCAACTGAAGATAAACAAATGTTGATTCGAAATGTACGGTAAAGCAGATTTCAGAAATTTTGGGCTGATTCCATCAGAAGAGTTAGCACCACTACGTATGTTTTTGACTTCCTCGCTCATAGCCGCTTTGCTAAACTGAATGTCATCAAGAAATATTTCTGGACTTTGATTAAATGGAATAACAACTTCAGTATCGTCTTGAACAAAAACAGAAGCGAAATAATTGTTAAAACAATCTGCAATGCTCTTGTACCCAAAGACTTCTTTTTCCATGTACACCATTTTCTCTGGAAGAGCTGGTTGTTTTGTTATTTGTCTCATCAATTTATATGCATCGTTTGTTGACCAGACCTTGCTTTTTTCAACGAAATTTTTCTTGTCATTATTTAGAGAAATGGATAATTCTTCTCTAAGTCGTGAAATTTTCTCTGCGTTTTGTGTATTTTTCAAAGCTGTTCTGAGTTTATATTCTAAATGGATACTGTTAGAGGACATGTAAAAAGGTGCATTCGTTCTTCTAGATGTTTTGAGTGGAATTGCAATAGAAGACGCTACTTCTAATTTATGGTAAAAGGAGTCGACAATATTATCAACTGAGTCAAATGAAGACGTTGGAAAATTAAAATTGATCGTAAATTCGTTCCAATTAGCTTTGCCAATATTTAAACGTTTCATTTTAGGCAAGGGTTCTTGCTCAGCATATTCAATCGAAATTTCAGCTAACAAATACTTGTGATCTGAGAACGATTTCTCCTCTAATATTTCGCTACACAAATTAGCATTGTTACTCAGAAAAATGTCCAGCGAGGTTGCATGAGATTGCAGCGATGACATATTTAGTTTTTTGAATTCGTTCAAAACTGCTTTTTCGTATGAACAATTACTACTTAAAGTAAGCCAATCTGTGTGAGTGAAGTTCATATCACCATTCAAAAAGAAAGTAAAGGATTCAATCGACCTTTGATATTCTTGGACATCTCTGACAATCTCTTGAATGGTTTTGCAGAATATGCTTTTGAATATGCTTCTCAATGCCACCTTGCAGGTAACTCCTCCTCGTATTGTCTGTGAGGTATGTCAGAACATCTTGAAAATTCTTGGACTATGGAATTCTACCTCAGCTTTGGTGACATGGATTTTGAGATGCGAATTCCTGAGGCCTGTGGACTTCAGAAAACATCACGGCCCTTAAAGTAGAGTTATTTTCAATATGTCTTCAGAAAAATGTTTGCAGTTGCGCATAGAACAGAATATTGGAAATTTTTGTATGGGAAATTTTGTTACGAGTATGAGGAACCGTTGTTCTTTGCAGACATAAATTGGACTGATTGTACAACTTGATAAGGTTTGGCTGATATTTTAAGTTGCGAAGCGTTTTCTTTTGAACAAATCTCTTCTGAAGAAATCCAGGACAAGTGAATTTAGCATCATTTACTTGCCAAACATCATACAGCTTGGTTCATACAGCAGCTCGGATGAGTCCCTGAGCTAGAAAAAGTTTGTTGAGGAATGTTCTCAACTCAGTCTGGTGAGGTATGTTTGACGAATTACATTGTGTTGACTTGCCGGCATTTTTTTTGACTTTATTTTTCTACTACATACGGTTTATGTGTCCACAATTAATACCACGTTTTCATTTCCATCTGTTATAGGAATAGTAAAGAGTTGAACCAAGTTGTTTTGGGATCTGCTATAGTTAGAATCAAAGGGTTTTTTAAATACTTTTCCTGAAATAATTACACGTAAATCGTCTTTTTGTACATCTTTCTCAAAAGAACTGACTGACTTTTGTTTGTTAATGTTAGAGTTTGGCTTCTTGGCTCGCGACTCTGTCTTGTGTTTGTAGTGCAGTACTTTTTGGATGATCATGACGATACAAATTTGTGACTTTGAGTTCCCGGTGAGCTGGGGGTTCATTTCCGAAAAGAGTTAAAAGTTTCTACCTCTACCTTGGGCGAATTGAGAATATTTTCATTGCTTATTCAGGTTTCTATCGAAACACAATGCCTAAATTTGCTTTTGGACTTTTTTGCTGTAGTGCTTCTTCTGCGTAATGCCAGAAATCAGCATTTGAAAGGCTGCCATTTATGCTGTGTTGGTTTTTGCTGCTGAGGATTACTCCTTCCTTCTACGCCAAAGCTAAGATATATAAGAGAAAATTTTTTCCGTATAAACGATGTTTGCTAAAAAAATTATATATGCTCTCTCCTTTTTAATAGCGAGTAGCTGTAATATACATCAAAAAACTTCAATTAGCAACTCTGGAAAATTTTCTGATCAGTTAGTGTTAAAGAAGAAAATGTATTGTTAGGCCAATAATGACGCCTTTTTAATCAAAACTAATTTGCGCCGCTTTACATATTTCCAATTTAAGGCACACAATTGATGGTTTCTCTAAAATTGCGGAGCTCTTGTTTGACGCAGACAAAAGTTTTTGGAAAGTTTTTTTTTCTTGCTATTGTTTTGCGTTTTTTTTTCTTCATTTAATTTTTAAAATCATTCACACTTTTTACATTAAACTGTGTCTGACGGCCTGCGTAGCTAGTTAGTTCATTAATTCAGTTAAAACTTCAAGTCTTATCGAAAAACATGTCAAACTGTTTCCAAATCATGCTTCAAAACATTCGTTCACTAACCAAAAACTTTGATGATCTACAAGTGTTACTAGAAAGTCTAAGTGAGAAACCGTCGGCAATCTGTCTGACGGAAACCTGGCTCAAGGAATATCATCACACAAAATCAATGTTTCTAGAGGGTTATAGACCTCTCGTTAATATCAACAGAAAAAAAAAAGAGGAGGAGGTGTTGCAATTTTTATTAAAAAATCTCTACAAGCAAAAGTTGTTAACTCGTGTAATTCAAACGGCCTTCAGGCACTCACTATGAGAGTTACCGGAACCGGCGAGACCGCCATCTATGTAACTTGCATGTATATGCCTCCAAATTCAGTTAACACGGAAACCCTTTCAAAAATTGAAAGTTATATTGACAGTTTGATAATAGAACCGCAATCTTATAATATCGTCTGTGGTGACTTTAATATCAATTTTTTAAAGAACAATCAGAAACGAGAGACGTTAAAGGAAATTATGAAAGGATGTTGTATGAAAACAATTGATGAAAATTCAATTACGCGAGAAACCACATGCTCAAAATCAAATTTAGACATCTTTTTTGCAATTTTACAGCAGAGTTACAAGTTAAAAAGACATGTATATCTGATCATTATTCTGTATTTCTTGGTTTTCAGACAGGAACACAGATGGAAAACAAACTTGAATACATCACTTCAAGAAACTGGCAAAAACTTAAAGATATCTCCCTAATTGAAAAAATAAATTTTTTTTGAGTCATGAAATATCAAAACTTGAAAATTGCGAGAAATACAAGACAATTGATAACAAGTTTGAAGAGCTTCAAATTTTACTGAAATCAATTTTGGACAGATATCTTCCCAAGCAGGTTTTAAAAAATAAAAACCATCACAGCTGGGTTGATAACCAATTGAAAAGAGAAACTGCAAAAAAGAATAGGATGTTCAGAGAAAGTATGAAATCAAAAACAACAGAGGCAAAAGAAAAGTACCAAGAACAACGTAAAAAAGTTAAACATATGGTGAAAGTAAAAATGAAACAATTTTATCATAAAATAATAGAAAAGCATGCAGCAAAATCAAACAGAAAATTTTTTCAATTAATAAGAAATCTTAGCGGAAATGAGCGAGAAAAAGTGCAAAATCTCAACCAAAAGGAAGTAAACGATTTCAATCACTTCTTTGCAACAATTGGTGAAAAATTGAACAAAAAGTTTAGACAAAGTGAGAGTTCATTAAAAAATCAACAAGTTCAATCTATGTTTTTGTTACCAACGAGCCAAAAAGAAGTGCTTAGAGTTATCCAGGATTCTAAGTCAAAATACAGCGAAGACTATATGGATCTTAACTATATCTTTATAAAAGCTGTAGCAGTTTCAATCGCGCGCTACCTATCCAAACTGATTAACACATGTTTTCAGGAAGGCATTTTTCCGGACTCATTGAAAATAGCATCAGTAATACCTCTACATAAAGAAGGTGAAAAAAATGAACCCAATAATTTTCGCCCAATATCTCTCTTACCAACTCTTGGTAAAATTTTTGAAAAAATTATTCTAAATCGTATTTCCAACTATTTTAAAGACTTTGAAATTTTAAACAGCAAACAATTCGGTTTTAGAGAAAAAAGAGGAACTGTTGACGCAGTTAGCAGCTTGGTTGAGTTGATACGATCATCAAAACATTCTTATACGGAGCAAACTTATTGCACATTTTTAGATTTACGTAAAGCTTTCGACACTATTGACAGAAAAATTCTGCTTCAAAAGTGTAAAATGTATGGATTAAGGGGTCCTGTATATACTGTTTTGGAATCTTATTTAAAAAACAGGAAACAATTTGTACAGTCTGGACAAAGGAAGTCGCAAATGACAGAAGTTAAATACGGGGTACCACAAAGGTCTATATTAGGCCCACTTCTTTTCATTGTTTACATAAATGATTTGAAAACCAACAGCCCATGCTCAAACTTCATTTTCTATGCTGATGATACTGCAGTTTACACAAAATCAAATAAAGCCAATGCTTGTCGGGAACATCAACAGATCTTATCTCAAACAGAAAACTGGCTTAAAATGAACAAACTTACACTGAACACGGATAAAAGTAAAACTATAACCTTTAAGACTAAGCATGACAGAAGTGATGTCTTTACAATGAACGGCAAGCGCCTTGAAAATATAAATTCTTTAAGTTACTTGGGCATAACGATTGACAAAAAGTTATGTTTTAGAGAACACTCGAATCGCGTAGAAAATAAATTGGTACAATTTTGCGGACTTTTCTATAAATTGAGAAAAATTTTAAATCGCAGCCAATTGATCAAGATCTTCAACACTTATGTTAAACCAGTGGTTCAATACGGGATTCTAGTCTATGGTACTGCCAGTAGAGCTACGATGCAGAAAATCGATGCGAAAATTAATAGAATACTGAGAGTAATCTTTTTTGTTCAAAAGTTTGACTCAGTTTCTCTCATCAGAGAGAAATATAAAGTTTTTTCGGCCCAGGAGCTTCATCTGTACGAAGTTTTTAAACTGATGACAAAATGCATAAGACGTGAAAGTTGCATCATGGACATAAATCACTTCATTACACAAAATGAACTGTCAAAACTGTACTCATGCGAAAAACGTGTTAAAGCTGTCCCCCTTAATTCATCTTTTTCCGAAAACAGTCTGTCAAATAAAATCCGAAAACTCTTAAACGTTTTTCTCAAACTGGATTCTAATTTTGTAACAAAAGTGAAAAATTTGAGCGGCGCACAGTTAAATAATTTTGCTCACGAAAAGCTAGAAAACTATTTTTTAATGAATGAACAACTCACTAGGTTAATTTATGGCTTAAATTAGAAAATTTATTCATCAAAAAGTATGACCAAATTGAAATCATTTTAACACTAACCTTCCTTGTTTTTTTTATCGCTACCACTTTAATTTTGATTTCCACTGAATAACTTTGAAATAAATAACATGAAATTTCTCTTCCGACTATGAGACGCCTGAAAACGGACCTTATGGTCTAATGGCGATCTTTCTGGTGCTCTTTTTTTGTATTGATCAACTGTGTAAGTGCTCTATTTATTCTGCTGTAAAGACACCAGTAAACAATTTATTATTATTATTATGTAAATGTGGTACACACCATTTTTACTTCAAAAATTACCAGACGACAAAATGGTCATCGAAACTTTTGTCTGCAACAATCTATTTACCCGGAAAAGCTAATAATAGAAATGGAAACAAAAATTACCATTTAGTTCGTGTAGGATGTAATAATCGTGGATCAATTTGAGTCCATTAATTGGTTTAGAAATCAATCAATTTTCAATGAACAAAATGTTCAATAACGTATTATCTCTCACTCTCTCTCATTGGTTGAGTTTAAAGACAACTATTCGCGAACACAACACATTTTTTGTCAAAGTGTATATGAAATTTATATTTGTCTGCCACAAATTTTGGTCAGTGATACAGTACCCGTTCTCAACTCTGACAGTAAGAAAAGCAGATTCAGTCAATCAAACACTACATTTGCATTGGTTGTGAAATGGGTAGGTGATATTCTACCGCAGCTGATATTCTACTAATCTGCGGTTTCTACCTCGTTTTGCCCTTCGGTCTCAGTTAATGTCGCCCGTTTCGCAAAGCTTGCATTGGCGTAAAATGCGGAGACACAATTTTTAATAGACCATATTGATACATGTTCTGTAAGTTTGTCCCACTTAGAGGACAAACGTTTAGCTAAACTGTACAAGAAATGAGGCTGATATGCTCCAAGGTCAGCTTACAGGTACCTCCTCGTTTCGTCCGAGCAGCATGTTTGAACATCTTGAGAATTTCTCCGACTATAGAGCTTTGCCTGAACTTTGGTGACATGGATTTTGCGATGCAGTTTCCTGAGGGCTGTGAACTACAAAACATCTCGGCGCAGTTTCTAGTTATTTTTATGCCTGCAGAAAAAAGTTTGCAGTTTCGCATGGAACAAAGAGAGACTGGCGAGTCTCCCAAAAACTCTCTTACCCCCCAAGGAATCGTTGATTAATGAGTTCGTACACAAGTGCACTAAAATCAAATTCGTGCCAAAATCCGTTAGAATTCGAGAGATTTCTGAAAGGTAAAACATAAGTGTAATTAAGTCCTGTAATTTTTGCTTCAACAGGATATGGCTCTTCTAAACCTCATTTGTCTGATCTTTTTATGCATCTCTACAACAACCTGTGTTGTATTTACTGGATTCTATCTTCAAGGTTGAAGGAAGCGGTTTTGATTACAGTGCACTGATTTCAGAGTTGCGTCAGATATACCTTGCCCACCCTTTTTTGATGAAACTTTACAAATTACTCTGCAGATTGTTTAAAGTATCAATTAGATGAATGGCTTTTAATTGTTCTCAAGTAGCTTCAAAACTCCTTACAAGCTGGTATCGCAATCATCACAATTGCCAACCAATCTTTTTTGCAGAATCATATTTTTGAAACCCAGGAACCACCCAAGAAAAGCAAGGTCTATGAAATGACAACACCTCCCGGTAATTCAGGGTATCGCTATCTCGACACGGGGAGCTGTGAAAGAATGATGCACAATTTAATCTTCGATGCCGTCTAAGCTTCTCTTCAGCACAATCCCGTCTCGTATATATTTGTAATTTTCATTTAAAAGGTATGAAAACTGTTTACGAACCAAACCAGCAGCGAACTTAAGATGATCTTCACTCATAATAATTTGTTACTAATGAAAAACGTCACCGACGTTCATCAATAACTTGTTATTTGTAACATTACAGCGTATCTTGAGATGAAAAAACGCTTCCGAAAACTTAAACTTAAAAAAGACCCCCCCCCCCCTCAGTTATCAGACGTCATGAAAATCAGTTATTGCAGAAGTGTAACAAAACTGGAACGACTTTCAGTAACAAACGATGCACTCTCTCAACATAGGATACCTTTTGGCCCTGATATTCGGAACTCGGAACACTTCATCGCGCTTTCGAAAACTGCCAACTTTTTCGTTTTATACATAAAACACGAGAAGTTTACCAATTAATTTTTACATTTGTACAATTATTTACAACATTTGTAACAGTCCAATTTGTAACAGTCCATCCTTCTAAGAACAGTTCATACTAATGGCAAGAATCGATTGCTTAGTTTCTTCGAAGTTTTGCAGCCTTTTGCTTTTCCTCAACGTCCGCTTTCATTTGAGCCATGGTAACACTCTCGACCGCTGCGAAATGAGGACTGTATCCTGCTAACCAATCCAAAAACTCACTTTTGGGAAGGTTCGCAACATGTTCACAAAAGAAATCTATAGCTGGGCGAACGTTAGGATCACACAGTTCCCAAGCTCTTAATTTCGCGTCCTCGAGCAGGAATCGTTTCAATGCAGCGCCTGTGATCATCTGAGAGGGCACGGAGCCTACGCGCCCAAGTTCCTCGAACCTTGTCAGAACTTTGTCATGATGTGCCGGTACATTGCCAACACTTTCTACGGTCGAGTCACCATCCAAATTCGAAGATCTTTTGGAACCAAAAGAGGACGGTAAATTTCCCACTAAAGTGATATACCAATCTACATACTGTTCTTGTGCGTCGCGATCTTGTTGATATATCGGCTTGGCCGCTTGTCTTACCAAACTAATGGCGTCGTTGAACTCAATGTTGGAGCTTTTTCTCGCGTTCAGAGCTTCCCCGATGGCGTTCAGTTTCGCCCTTGAAACGCTCCTTTGAACCCGTTTGTGCTGCGCAAGAAAATCACGCATTTGAAGCCCGTGTTCCAATTTCACTTGGCTCCAGTAATTTCTCATTCTTATAGGAACATCTGCAGCGTTATCAGCTAAAATAGTTGACGAAAATTCCTCCTCGTCATCCTGGGTGAACTCAACTTTTTTCGAACTCTTTTCAGTTTTACCCCCAACGTCTAACGACTTCATGCTTCCATTATCTGCGGTTCCCGGTGCAGTTCCTGAAACGGTGAAAACAGCATCACGTTCACGGTGATTTTCTACAGCGTCTCTATGCAATGAACCAGGAATACGGCAAAACAATAACAGAGTACATTTTTAGGAAAGCATGAACAAAACCAAAGGAGAGAACACTAATAGGACTTACTGTTCCCTTGTTTTTTTGTGTGTAATAGACCGTTTAAATGTAATTAACATAGTCGGCAGATTGTCGGAAAATAGCTGCAATAGACGCTTGTGGCCTTCCATGAATTAAAAAAAACTAAAATATAGCTGGCAGATTGCCAGAAAATAGCCACAATAGCTTCGTAGATCTGCAGTCTCAAAAAACAGTAAAAAGGCAGACCAAAAAAATCGTCTTTTCACTGAAGGCTGATAGGTTATATTTTGATTAAAAATCTGTATAAGTTTTTACTGCCTCTATTAGCTGCTCTCAAATAACCTTCATTTAGAGTGACACACCCATTTGACCTTATCTCTTTGAATTAAAGTAAAAAAAAGTAAATATCAAAGTGAGGAAGTCATCTTTGAGAGTGAGGTAAGTCAAGTGTGACCATAAATTTAATCACACGAATGAACAAAAAACTCGCTCCACTAAGAGCGAAAAATGACGTCACACACGCACTTCAGTTGAAATTGCATGAACGAATGGACAAAAAGCAGATTTGAAGTGGTTGTTACGTCATATGGTCGTAACAAAAATCTCGAAAAAACCAAGAGAAGCCAATAATAGCCCCAGCTATCGCTGTGTGGCTATTAAAAAATAAGATGGACAGATTGACCACCAGTCTTTTAATAGACCACTACATTTTTTGGTAAGATTCGGACACATTTTCATGAGACACATACGCTCTAAAAGGAAAAAGCCCCTCGAAATCAAAAACTTAAGGTTCTGATGCTCAAGAATTAAGGCATATAAGTTTGGCAGTCACGCACTCAAATATTAACTACAAAGCAGTAGACTAAGCATTAAAGCAACGCAAGAACAACAAACAAGCCAAGATTCTACTTTTAAAAAAGACCAAAAATTTTTAAAACAGGATCAATATCAAAAAACAACTGCTATGAACTAACACTGCCAATTATATTCCTCTATTTTTCATCAGCAACCTGTCATTAAATGTCGATGAGTCCTCTCACTAATAATAATAAATGATAAAACAAAAATCGCAATAAAACTCGAAGAAACTTTTTGAAAACACAGTATAAAAGTCACAGAACCCAACAGCTACTGAAGGATACAATTACATCAATTAATTAAGTCTTCAATGACCACCGTTAACAATGGTCATCAATGAGATTAAGTGATACGACAGCAATAAGCACAACAAATACTAGCAAAACTGAAAAATCAGACTTAAAGAACGAACAAGCAAATGAACAAACAAACGAAAGCAATAGCGATTAACTGAAATAACTTGCTTTAATTGAAGCTTTTTTTAGCATGCAATGAGACCTGTCAATAACGAGAATAAGAGTTAAGACGACAAATTCGAAAAGAAAAACTCGCAAAACTCGATAATTATTATTGAAACCAATTAGTGTCAAAGTCATAAAGCACTAGTTTTGCACAAAAACGACGATTAAACCGATAAACTTAACCTCTATTAGCAATATCAGAGACCTTTCCCCAATGAAATTAAATGATAAGACGTCAAAAAAAACAATGAAAACTTCAGAACTCAAAAAAACCACTCAAACTTTTTGAGAAGAAGTAGTGTCAAAGTCATGAAAACCACTAGCCATTAACTCGAGCCATTAAATAGGTTCTTTTATGCCTCATAAGCAACCAATCCAACCTGTCATTGATGATACTAGGTGATAAGACAACATATTTTTAAAAAGGGGACGAAGACGAGGAAAAGGAAACAACAATTTATATAATATATAAAATTCACTAAACAACAAAATATAAAATTCACTAAAATTATATGACAAAAAATTGTAGCAACGTCATAAAAAGTTTTAGCTAGCCCTTACGGAATTCAAACAAAGGTAAATAGGCACAATTAGAACACATATGTACCGTCTGAAAAGCACTGAAGGAGAGGAAACTCCAAATTGTTCGAACACCAATTTCTCATTCCACTTTAAAGTTATTTTCAAAAAAATCACACCTCAAACCTACTCAATTTTTCGCTCCCTTTATTATTTCAGTGTAAAATCACCACTCTAATTTGACTTATCACTGACGTGAAAAAGCCGAAAAGCTTGAACATATCTTAAGACAGCGCATCAATACAAATCAAATTCTTTGAATTGTAAAAAAAAAACCACGATGTCCCCAATAATAGCCGCTATCGCTTCACGGCTATTCATAAAAATATACATTTGTTTGAAAAGGGTTTTTTCCATCCAACCGATAACAAAACTATCACTACAATTACCTGTATAATCAGAGGCCGATTTGTTATTATTCGTCGGATTTGACTCATCTTCGTTTTTCGGCTCAGTATGTGAGATTTCCAAAGCCGTTTCATCGTGCAACTCTGACACCGCCTCCGTTGTTGTAATAGCCGTATCTGCGGTTCCGGGAATGGGTTGGTTCTGGTTACCCTGGATGAAAGATTCGGACATGGAAATTGTTGTTTCCTTTTCCTCGTCTTCGTCCAATTGCTCTAGAGGTTTTCTAGCCTCAGACTCAGCAGAAGATGCCAAAATATTTGATTGATTAACTACAAGTGTATTGTCCCGAACCTTATTCGAAGAGGACACGGGCCGGCTATCAGCTTGCGATTTGTCAGCTGTTCTAGACGAGCTACCACTGGTTGGCCTGCTAGCCAGTGATTCAAAATTTTCCTCTCCAATTTCCTCCACGATTGCTTCAGTAATTCCTATTGTGTCCAGAACCGACTCGTTGTTCGTTTCATTGACGACCACAGAATTTTGCGATTTCAGTTGCAGCCCAGCGGCGCTGGATCGATCAGCAAAGGAGACGTTGGAACTTGTGTGAGAACCGGCCGAATGAAGCCTGGCCAGTGATCCAGTAGCGCTTCCCTCCCTCTTTAAATGCTTTCTGCTTGAATCATTATTCTCCGTTCTACTAGACGATTCGCCTTTTGGGACGTACATCGATTTGCTTCGTGATCGTCTTTTTGGTTTGGGTTCCGAAAACAGTTTCTCCCATTCATTTTCATCTGCCTTTTCTTTCAGAACCTTCGACCTGAGTACTTTCTGGCCTCCGGGGTCTAAACGACTAAAACATGTTGCCAAAGATGTGAATTTGTAACTTGGCTCAACTATTAAATTGTTGAATATCCAAAGCAGAACACACAATTGTCGGTACAAAACTTCGTTTCTTTCTTCGAGTGAAAACGGACCTGTTTCATGACCTTTTCTCCCAAACACATGCGCGCTTTGTCTGTTGAAATTCTGGTTGATGTTTAAACTCGGAGTAAACGGGCGGAAAATCAATCCAGATTTTGGTTTACGAAATACAGAAGCAGATTCTCTAAACGGAGTTTGGCTGAAACTTGGTTCAAGAACTGTTGTACTTTGCTCTGCTATAAACGCTTCCTCGTCTGTAAAACTCTCGTTTTCTGACTTATCCGTTTCATCAATATCATCATCGATATAGTTACTGAGAGCTGTTGTGTTAGCAGCAGTATTTATGCCACCAAAATTACTTTTGGCTGTACTTGCGCGTACATACCTCTTCGTCAAGTTAGCAGAGAAGGTTGCGTGTTTCCTAGTAATCTCACTTCTTATAGTCGGGTATAATTTTGAGCAATCATTCTCCTTATTGAACAAAATGGAAGTATCAAAATCTAGTTCCTCAACGTAAGAGATTTCGCTATCGCTTAGATCTCGCATTTCATGTTCTGGTTTGACAGTCTTAGAGGTCTTATGCACTGGCAACTTTGCCGAGGATGCTCTCGAACGTGGAATCTGTTCAGAAGTACAACTTGAATTATCATTATCTAATAGATCGAACCAACTTTTGCCCAAACAGGATACGCTTTTAACACTTTTTCGACCAGATGTCAACATATTTCTGAGCTGGTTGGGATCGTAATGTTGTTTCTTCTCCTTTTCTCTTTCCATGGTCGATGAAGGAACCGCGCTTTTAATCCGGCGTTTCGTTTCTTTCTCTCGAAAAGCTGCCCGCGATGATGCTGCTACGACATTTTTTATTCCATGAAGGGATTTAATGAAGCTGGCCCCAAACAGGAGGTCTTGGTGTAGCTTCTCAGGCCCGGGAATTTCTTTGGGTTGTCCCAATGCTGTTCGAACAAGCAATTCATCATCCAAGATTGGCTCTCCACCAATGCTAGCATACGGCTGAAGAACAAAATCAATTGATAGGTCAGCACAATCGATAGAGCTCGGACGACTTGCTTTCAAAGGCCAAGTTCCTTCTAACCTTTGAGTACCGAGAGGTAGACTGAACCACTGCTAGATAAATTTTAATTGTAGAAAGACTAATAACGATGAGGCTATCAGTGACCGCTAAAAATATTTTGAAACACTCGACTCAACTTTTAAAATAATAAATATGTGCAGGACAAATTAGAATACCAGATTTTCATATAAATAGTAAACATAGCCGGCAGATTGCCGGAAAATAGCCGCGATAGAAGCTTGTGGCCTTCCGTGAATTGAAACAACTAAAGGAATAAGATCGGCCACCAGTCCTTTAATAGACCACTAGACTTATTGGGTTATATTCGGACTGTCAATTTTATGACATACGGTCTATAAGGTAAAAGCCATAAAAGAGCTTATTCAAAATTGATATTCAAAATCAAAAACTCAAGACTAATAATCAAGTATTAGGGCATATAAGTTTGACACTACTTAGATGCACACTATTAACTAGTAAAGGTTCATAAAAAATAAAGTTCCATAAGTGAGTTCAGAAGTCATTTTTTAGTGAGGTAAGTCACGCAATTGATCTAAAAGCAGAAATGACGTCACGTACACAAAGTTTAACTGCAAAGCAGTAGAAGTCATTGAAAAAGTAAATTCCAAGAAGTCAGGTCGTAAGAATCATCGATGGAGACGACGAATTAAAAAACATAGCAGGACAAGTCCTGAAATACAATTCAAAGAACTGAATGAAAAACTCAGATGTACTCTACCTGGCCAGCAGACCAGTTGAACAATGCCTGCCAGGACACAAACAAAATCATCTCAAAAACATGATAAACTAAAAGAATCAAAACTAAACAAAAATAAACCCATTGCTAAAACTCTTGAAGCCTTTAAACCTAAGGCAAAATTTTTTCCCTTTAAAAATACCTATTTCAAAAATATGTTCAAAACCAATTTTTGTTTCTGAAATCGGTCCAGTATTATATCTGCAAGACCTGAAAAATATTCATTGGCCCTTGAAGATCGATTAACTCGAAAATGAACAAAAATTAAAAAAAAAGATATCAATTGCTAATTATAAGACAATGTTGCTGAAAATCGTGATATAAATATCTTCAGAAGCATTTCTGTGTCTTTAGAGGTTATCCAGTAACCCAATTCCAAGCTTCAAAAAATCTCATTGGCTCATAGATCGATAGGCAATAATTTTTAGAGAAAATTTCAAGTTTTAAAAAATAGAAATTCGTTCTATTAAAATGTTGAAAGCCATTCAATTGCCCCCTAGCAACTATTTAATAACATACTAACAAACCCTGGAAGAGGTTATCTGGCTACTGAGGCAAGAAAAAAATAAATAAACAAAAGTTTTGAAAAAAACTTGAAAAGAATTGCAAACTTCGAAAAGTCGAAAGGTTAAATTGTTGAAAACAAATCCATTGAAACTAAAAACCATGCAGTAACTTTTTATCAGAACGTGGAATATGTTTTCTCGCACTTGAGAATGGATGAATATCAAAAACTGACAAAAACTTAAGGAAGCTTTAAAAAAAATTGCAGATTTTACCAAAAAAAGGGCTAAAACTCGAGACATTAAAATGTTAAAAACCATTCCATTGTTACTAGAAACATAAAATAGCCATAACAAGTTATTTTGTCTCGCAAAAGGCCTTAATCATTTTTCAAAAACTTCAACGTAAGACTAACCAAAAAAACCACAAAAAACATGAAAAATTGCACCATTTTGAGCCCAAAAACTCCTCCTAAAAATGACCTTTCAACCTTAAATTAAGGCCATCCCAGCAGCTGCACCACTATAAGCACTTGAAGGACTTCTAAAGCCCACTTTGGGCCTCTAATGAAACTTAATACCCGCTGGTCTTTACCTGTTTATCCCGTTTTGAAAGATCAAAGTCATTGAAAAATGTGTGAACACATCTTTAAAAAAACACAGCGCACCAATACAATTCAAATTCTTTGAATTGTAAAAAAACCAAGATGTCCCCAATAATAGCCGCTATCGCTTCGCGGCTATTAATAATTTATAATTTACACGAACGAGTTTCAAGCAGAGTTACATGACCGCTAAAATTACTTCCAACTTCTGAATTTCATTGTAAACCAAAAAGGGCTTTTCCAAGAACGCCAGATGTTCTCAGTGACTTCATCAGACCTCACTCATACTTCACTTAACGCGTTCTTGTTTGACTTTTGGCATTTGTTCGTTTGCCGCCAAGGAATTAAGATACTGATACTTTTAATTAAGACCAATTTAGGTTAAACAAAAATTAACTCAGAAAGAAATCAAATTTAAGCAGAAAAGACCAGAGGCAGACTTAATTCTTACAAAAAAAGGTTTGAAAGCAATTTAACATATGGGAAAATAATGGGAAGACATCTTGGAGGTTCACAGACACTCGTGTACAGATGAAGCTAAGATTTCGCAATGCAACGCAGCGACACATTCAATGCAACACAGGATAAAGTACGCAAACACAGACACAAAACTAACAATGACGTGTACCTACCGCTCGAGCTACAGCTAAAATTATCAAATAATTACATTAACAAACACATTCCGCTACAAAGATAAAGCCAGTCATAGTATGAAATACAAAAAAAAGATCCGTAATGTGCCTCTGCGCATGAAGTTCTAATCGATCATACGCTACAATGTATCAAAACTCTAAAATGTGAAATCTGTTTAAATAATATGAATATTCCAGATGTTATTCAAAATAGCTTACCTGCTTTAACAAGAGCTGGATGAACTAACTTGCTGTACAATTGATAGTTGCATCTTGTTTAAACAATTACAGGTATCGGAAAATTAGAAGATAAAAATTTTGGTCATTTTCACCTCAAGTTTTTCCTATTTCAACATTAACAGCTTATCTTTAAAATTAAAGATAATTTATCTTTTATCTCCTACGCATTGATTCCAAAAACAGAAACATAGCTGGCAGATTGCCAGAAAATATCCGCAATAGATTCGTAGATCGGCAGTCTAAAAAAACAGTAAAAAAGACAGACCAAAAAAATTCGTCTTTTCATTGAAAGCTGATCTGTTATATTTTGATTAAAAATCTGTATAAGTTATTGCTGCCTCTATTAGCTGATCTCAAATAACCTTCATTTAGAGTGACACACACCCATTTGACCTTATCTCTTTGAATTAAAGAAAAAAAAAGTCAATTTCAAAGTGAGGAAGTCATTTTTGAGAGTGAGGTAAGTCAAGTGTGACCAAAAATTTAATCACGCGCATGAACAAAACTCACTCCACTAAGAGCGAAAAATGACGTCACACATGCAATTCAGTTGAAATTGCATGAACGAATGAACAAAAAGTGGCTGTGACGTCATATGGTCGTAACAAAAATCATGACGACGAAATAAAAAACATAGCCGGAAGAATTCCGGAAGCGACTCGAAGCGTCAGAAATTCACAAACAAAACCGTAATTGCAAGGGAAGCCACAAACTTTTGTATTAAACCATCAACTCACTACCTCCCCAGGTCTGCTCTAAAAATTGGTGAAACTTAAACCACTGTCAACAAGAGAAACAAAATGCAGCAAAAAATTACATTATTGAAAACGTTTGGTAACGTTAAGAAATCCAATATAATTAAGGTGGTCAAAAACCTGATAGTCTGAAGAAGCTGACAAGGTTATCAATAGCCCTCAATTAATTCATGATTCTAATCTGAAAAAGATCGCGAAAGCAAACGGCAGATAATAATCTTAGAAACTAAGTTAAATCTTTTCAAAAAAGAAAGCTCAAATTTAAGAATCAGAAAACACCCATAATTACACTTTTAGTCACTGCGATTAAGACAAAAAACAACACATACCTGTTCCTTCTTGCACATAAGCTAGACAACATGATTTCATACTAAATCAAAAATAAAATTGATCATAGAAAAGACATAAGCAGCAGAATATTCAGAGGCAAAAAATCCTTTTAATTAATACCCAGGCCGGAGGAAAGCTGCAGTAATTAGTCATAAGTGGAAATTTTGGAAAAAGCTTGCTATCAAACTCTCAGTACTGCCTTACGTTGAATGAAATCAACTGCAAACCAAAGAACTGACGAAAATCTAAGAAAAAGCTGAAATCATTCATTTTTTACAACTGAAAAATCAATATACCGAAAATGAATGTAGGTGGCAGGACAAAGCTAGAATGATACTAACTAGAATGTTACTATGGGCACATGTAAGGAACACCGTAACAAAAAGACATTCTTGATATTTGAAAGTTGAAAATCAATTTAAAAAAATCACGAAAAACGAATACATTTCATTGTTCAGCATTCAAGACATAGAAAAGATAACTAGTCATCCGATACAAAGATTTATCCTCCTGAAGAGAACAAAAAAAAGGAAAAAGCAGAATTCATTAATACGAAACATTGGAACATTTTGCAAAAAATGGTCAAAGAACTTTTAAGTTAAGACTGCATTTATGAAAAACTTTTAACTGTTTTTTCAGAACTTAGCGCCAAAAATGATTGAATTTTATTGAAACGAAATTAAAGTCCCTCATGTTGCCCAAAAAAACTATTTCTAGCAAATGCAACCAAAACACAAACGAAAAACTGACGAAATCGGAGAAAACTACCAAAATCTGATTAGCATATGTACAATTTTATGAAACAAAATTACATCGAGGTAGAAAGAGGCGTTGAGTATAGGAATTATCAAAGAGAAGTAGCCATATTAACTGATTTGTGACAAAAATACGGTTAGAAGATCCAAAAATGAAGAAATTAGTATTAAAAAAGCCAAAAATTAACTAAAAAAATCAAGAATTATGTGCCAATTTTCAACTTTAAACGCATTTTCAGGCTCTGCAAAACACTGTGGTATCAATTTCCGAGGTTGAAATTTCAATATAGTATCGAATAAAATTTATTTCTACAAGAAACCAAATTAAAAGCAAAAAAATTGGGCCACTTAGACGAAAAAACGGCTAAAAACGGTTATCTATATGTTCCATTCAGTCAAAAACTACTTATCAAAGTCAAAAAGTTATTCACATCAAAAAACTTCTCTCGCTCAGAAAAAAATAGTTCATACGGCAATTTTACTCACTTTCGCTTTTAGGTCAAAACAGCGTCTGAACGAATAGTATTTCCGGTAAAAAAAACCTTAAGAAAACCAATACTCCTCTTCGAGTCGTAAAAAACCAAGAGAAGGCCAATAATAGCCCCAGCTACCGCTGTGCGGCTATTAAAAATTGATTTAAGATCAAATGTGAGACAAGAACAAACGTTTGGTTCAGCTTTTTGCAAATTCTAGAAGCAGGACGTTTCAAGACCATTGTCGCAGATTCTGCTCTCATGGTTAGCATAAACATCTATTAATGATTTTGGACAGAGCTCTGCGAGAGGATTAAAGATTTTGACATCAATGTATGTTCTTGACGGTATTGCAAAGTCCAATAGTTCCGATGTGTCTCGCTTCATCTTCTGAGATATAACTTACTTGAAACCATCCCCCCTCAAGTGGTAGAAGATGAAACGCAACTTGTACATCGGCACAGACTTCATTCGGCAACTTGGAGAATATTTAGCTGATGTTTTGTGCATAATTGTTCCCAAAATTTTTGAACAAAAAATCTGAAAACTTCATGAGAAAACAGCCCCAATTTTTTTGTTCAGGCAATTTTTGACTTCTTTTGAGGGCATCTCAGACCAACAAATGTGGTAACAATTTAAAGCTCAACATATGTGGTATCAAATTAAATTTCACTACAAAGAGAAGTTTCAGGAATTCGGCCATTTTGAAAGAAAAAACTTATGACAACAATTTTGACCAACAATGTAATGCAATTTAGCACAAAATAATGCAATAAAATTTGGTAAAAATTCAATCAATACAGACAGTAACCATGATGAAGAAACCAATGGTTTTTTAAGGATATCCTAACAAAAATTATAACATAACCGACTAACGTCGGGCGAATTGCTCTCAAACGACCGGCGAGCGGTTGGCTTGGTCAGTAGCTAGCCACGGGGGGGTGCACCGGGGGCTGATGGGGGCAGCACTGGGTGGGGGGGGGGGGCAAAAGCGCGGTGGGGGGGGGGGGGGTGGAGCCAATAGTGGGGGTGGGGGGTCAACAAAGGGGGGGGGGGGTGTCAATCTCTAAGAACCGCCCCTCACACCATAAGTATAAGTATAAGTCTCCAAGACAGTTTGAGCTGAAACAGACCTGAAAGGCTCTAAGAGCACATAATGCCCGCTGGGCGCTACCTGTTTATCCCGTTTTTGAGGACGAAAAGTCAAAAGCGTCAGACGAAAAATTGGTCAAGCGAAAAATCGCATAAAAAAGACCGACAGGACTAATATAATTGCTACAAACTTCGTTTGAGAGCAATTAATTAACATTTTCGGAATGTCTCCAACTAGAAGAGAAACAAAAAATTAAGAGCATTTGAGGAAATTGGGAAAGGTTCAGCCAACTTCAGACATCTTCACAAACTTTCATCCAATTTTCCTTCAATTTCGGAACTTATAGTAGTCATGAGAACCAGGAAGGAAAAAATTTGAGATGTTTTTTGTTGATTAATTGTTAACAAGAATTTTTGAAAAATCAAAAGAATTATGATTTTATTTCATATAGAACGTGAAAAAAATGATGAAAGGTTATGTTTTAGAACTATGAGGTACTCTTTCTTCATGCACCATTACCTGAAAAAAGACGGAGAATTACTGATTATGCATTTCGTTCATATTTGGGCTACACTGAGATTTGAATATAAAATTTTTTTGATATTTCTTAATTTTGTGATATTTTATGCCACTTTTGAAGTTCTTTGATTCAAATTTGTTTCAATCATTAAAACAGAAAACAATATCAGTAGTCAGGGGCAACTTCATGCACTCAGTCAGAATCAACTATTACTGACTAACCATTTCATATAATTTTCATTGTACTTCGGTGCAAATTTTTTTTTAAAGAGCCCTTCATACATTTTAATGACTGGTCAATTGAAAGTGAAAATTCGGGCGGGTTTTCATGGCATCTGGAGAGAACAGGTAGCAACAAAACAAATAACCTAAGAAGCGAAGGGCTATTTTTGTAGTACGAGAGAAAAAAGATTTTCGCGAGTTTGCGTTGACGTGCAGTGCTACTACTGCTTTCACTGTTATGCCAAATTAATTGAAAATTACTGTTACATCAATGAATTAGCAAATCAATTCACCACTAATGTAAATTTTCTCCTTGTGTCCAATATAATAAAAGACAGGTCACAATTGCTCTACAATTATGCTATGCTTATGGTCTGGTTTTTGATCTTCTTCTACGTAGCTTATGGTTCTTTCGAATGTTATAATACATTTAGTTGAGAATTTCATTAGGTTCTACAAGAATAAAAAACGTTGTCACAGGGAATTAAAACCCAAAGTACCGCATCTCCTTTCACCACTTTTTAAGGTGCCTTTTGGAGCAGCTTTTATTCAAATTCAGGGGTAGATAAGCTAGAGAATCTTATTTACTAATTCAGTCTTGTCACAATTCACAAACGTTAGGAAGGAAGAACGCAAATTAACCCTTTACCATTTCATTATTTGAATCTCGAATCTATCTCTGCAACACTGAAAAAAATAAATCCCACGCAATTTTGTATGCCTTATATTTTTTCCTTTTAGTTTTTCAAAAATTACTTATTTTTCTAAGAAAGGGGCGGTAACTGTTTTGAAAATCCAAATCGAATTGGCTATTTTTGCCCTTATTTGAGGTCGGATTTTTTTGTTCTAAAAACTACCATAGAATGTAGCGTGAGCTTTATTCAAGTTCTACTTTAATGTGTGTCCTAACTCGTATTTTGATTTCCTTGATACATGAGGTTTAAAATAGTATTTTCGTTAGGCATTCGTGTCAATTGAGTAACTTCATCTGCTATATCACTAACAAAAAACATTAGTTGATTAACAAAAAGTCAAAAAGGTAGTCAGAATTGCGTTTTCTTTTATGTTTTCTAATGTATTTCAGATCTTAGGTTTCTCATACAGATTGATTTGTTTTAAACGCTTTTGATGCTTTTTAATGTAACTATCGGATTTTTTTCGGTTGTTCCCAAGTATGTTTTGCACCCCCAGTTACAGAGCACACGCTATGACATCAAAATTGATATGTAAAATATCGCATGTGCTTCTAGGGACGCAAATAAAATCCACCCACTAAACTGGGGGACAAAAACGTGAAAAATCTTAACTGCCTAAATTAATTTTCACTTCTGAATGCTATTTATTCCTTCTTTTGAGCAAAAAAATAAATAACCTTACTAAAGAAACTTGAGAACAGTAAAGACGCTTTTGTCTCGTTGATAAGGTCAGCCAAATGATCAAATTAATTAGTGCACTTAAAGGCAAACAATCGTTTCAGCTTCCAGTATTGTTGTTCTGAACAAATTCTCATTGTTACGAATGAGTAAAAATGAGAACCACTCCAATGAATAAAGGCCATTTTCGTTCGATTTTGGGTTCATTTTCGATTACCTAAGAAAAACTTGCTTTTCAGGTTGCTTCAAACAGCAGCATTTATTAAACTGCATTTATTAAACACAGAGATATGAAAGCTAGAGAATCTTAATTAATAATTCAGTGGTGTCAGTAGTAAGAAATAGGGGGGTCTGCCGCACACTTTTTGACACATTTCTACCAAAACCTTTTCCCCACCCAGATTCGAACCTAGAAATGTGTCAAAAAGTGTGCGGCAGACCCCCCTATTTCTTACTACTGGTGTCAAATAGGAAAACATCTCTCGCAAGCTGAAAAAGTAGTTGATTTTTTATTATTTGATTATATGGATCTCAAATCTGTCCATGCAACATTATAACTTCTGTTTATTTTTCTAGTTTTTTTAATCCAAACCCATTTGTTTTTCAAAAAGCGGGGCGCCACCTGTTTTAGACATCCACATCGAAGTCGCCATTTTCCCCTCGACGTCGCCATTTTTCCCTTACTTCAGGCCAGAAACTTTTGGTCCGAAGATCTTTTTTATAGAATGTGGCGTGTGCTTCTCTACGGTGTTATTTAATAAGTAGCATTTCAGTTAACTTTGTTCCTGTGGTAACAGTTAACCGTTGTTAAGAGACATTTCTGAAATCAACGATGATGATGCACGATTAGACAATAAGGCCAACGGTTTTTGGGAATCCAGGTTCAACAAAAACAATGTAAGGTAAAAATTTTTAACCCACTGGCAAAAAGTTGCCCTGATAGCAATAGCGAAGCCTAAAAGTATCATGAATCTACAAAAGGGACAAATATGAATAGTAATTGAAGTAATTGATGTTGAGTAAGTAACATTTTGTCCATTTGTTTTTGCATGCACTGACCGAACTGGCCCATCAGCCTCAAAAGCGCTAAATCAACGGGCATCGAAGCTCTCTGCGCGAAAAAAGGACATCTACACTGACGTCTGATTTAACGACAAAAATCAGCTTCACTCTCATAAGGAGCTCCAACCTATGCATTAGAGGCTCAAAGACTCTTAGGCCATGCAAAATTGTTGATGATTCAACCGGAGCTGTTGTTGAAGAAGGGCAGCTGTTAGTTTGATTAATTGTTGTGATAGACTTATTAAAAAGCAAATTCGTTTGCTGACTATTAATAACCATTTTAGTTAACTTTGTTCAACGAATCAGAAAAGAGCTGGATAGTCCTTGAGCTTTAGGGATTTTAGGCATCCGATTTTCCTATATAACTTCAAAATAAAGCTAGATTTTACAGCCTAAACCCCTTAAATTATGGATCAGCATAATTCGACTCAGCGAAACCGTTCAAAAATTGCGCAAAATTACAATTTTAAGAAGTCAATTTTCTTCTATTAAATGATCATGTCAATGACTGCACCGAAAGACTATGTACACATGCGCGTTTGCTACGTACACAAGCAACACAAGAAACAAGAGCAATCGGTTCAGTCTCACAACAAGAGCAATCAGTCTCACAACAAGAGCAATAAGTCACAACAAGAGCAAGCAGTCTCAACAAAGCAATCAGTCTCAACAAGAGCAATCAGTCTAGAGATCGGTCGCTTCATTTTGATGTTACTTCAACCTTTGAACTTTTGAGCATGTTGCTAAGTTTGGACGTCTTCACCACTCTGTCTGACGAAAATAAATACAGTCTCCTGCAATCACAACAACAAGAGCTTTATTATCTACGAGAACTGTTGCGGATTGGACAGAATGTTTGAAAAAATCGACACCCCGCGAGAAATTTAAAAAACTGATAGTTTCGAATTTTTCACGTGAATTTTTTTTCGGTTATTTCAGAAAACCCTACATCAGAGATCCAACTCAGACCAGAACTGCAACAGCAAGCTGAGCAAATGCAACATCCATCTGACAGCCGACAACATACGCAGATCAATTTGTTGACCCAACACAAAATGCCAGCACAATTGATGCCTATAGACCACATTTATCTATCCTAAAGGACGGCACTACAGAGGCAATAGTAATCGGAGATTCAATCAACAACAGAATTGACGGCAAGCAAAATGGACCGAATATGTTAGCAAGAGGATTCGGGGGTCATATAATCTCAGGACTGCTTGATAGAACTGCCAAAACCAGAGCAAAAAAGTGAAACAGGTAACAATTCTAATTGGAATCAATGATTGTCTATCGGCTGATTTCGACATTCAAGAATCAATTACGGCATACGAAAAGCTTATATATAACTACGCTCACAAATTCACACCAGAGACAATTTCAATATGCACTATTCCCACTTGGCGCCTTTAGAAAAGAGTAATGTTAGTGTCAATAAATTCAACAAGCAACTATGCAGTTTAGTTTAAAAATAAAGAGTTTCAAAATAAAAATGACTATATTCACATAGATTGCCTCCATCCCTCTTAAAACGGCGCTAAGGCTATTGTGAAGTCTCTTCGCAACAACCTGATAAACTTAAATGTTGAAATAAGCGACTGTGCAATATCAATTCAACCGAAACAGCATCGACAAACACCAAGTCCTAGCCAAAACGATGTATTTCACTTTTTAAAAAAAATCATAACGAATAACGCACCTTTTGGATAAGGTCTTCCTTTTACTAGCAACGCCCTTGATGCTTTTGTATATTACTATAATTGCAATGCAAAAAATAAAACTTTGTCAATGTAGTGTCACGGGTTATCTGGAATCAACCCAGGTTGATTCACGCAAAATTTATTGCAATTATTCTTCTGCTATGTGGTGACGTGGAGCCAAATCCAGGGCCAACAGTTTCTTAAGAATCTTTTAGCAATAAAAAAATGTCCTAAAAACATTAAAATTTTCTCTTTCAAAGCGCAAGCAAGTATAGTTAAGAAAGAAATATCATTGAAATTTCTCCTCCAGGACTTTGCGGAAAACGCAATTTTAGGACTAAGTGAAACTTGGTTCACTGGAATTAATTGCTCTAAGCTTTGCAACGTTTGAAACGATACTAATGCACTTCCGAAAAGACCGCTTTCAAAAAGATAAAAAGAAAGGTGGAGGTGTGGCCCTATTTGTTCAAAGATACTAGCACCAAAAGAAAGACCTGATTTAGTGATGTTTGACTAAAATGCGTTTGAGTCAGTTGGGGTTGAACGTAAAAAAAGTTTTTCAAAAAAATCGAAAAATGCTTATCAACCTAACGTACAATCCCTTAAAACATCAAGAAAACTTTTTAGAACTGTCATACAGCTTAGACTACGCTTTTGGACAATGCAACATTGTACATATACTGGGTGGCTTTAACCTGAATTGTTTAAACGAAAGTGAGAAAAAAAATTAAAATTTGCAAAGCATCATAACACCTTATGGTCTAGGCACTGTTGACGTACAGGAACCCACAACACTAGCACAACATTCAGAATCAGACATTGATTACATTTTGACCAAACGTGTAGAAGAAAACAGGCAATATAATTTTGATACCCATTCAAATAAGATCATTCAGCATCTTCTATTGTAACTGATATCAAATTGATAAAATGCAAAGCGAAAATTATATAGTTTCGACAAGAAACCGTACAATGCAAATGATTTCGCAGCAACATCCTTGATGCATTGTGACGAGGAAAGTATTTTCCCCATGGCAATTCATTTATCAATGCAATGATGTTATCGTAATGCTTAATATATTGATATCGATTGTTAGCAATACACTCGAAACTCAAGCTTCAATTGTAAAAAAAATTATTCGAAATCGCAAACACAAGAACATGCTGAAAACTGAATGGTCATACCAGAAAAACAAAACGTCTACCAATTGGGATTTTTATAACAAAAAGCGACAATCGCTACCAAACATAATAAATGTTAAAAAGACAGAACATTCAAGGCATTGTTTGGATCTCTTGACACTGATAAAAACGCTGGAATTCCATTAATTTAATTAGAAGGAAAAAAATAATTTCACTGCTGTAACTGTGTTGCAAAGTTCGTTTAAAGACCTACTAACTAAGGGATTTCAAATAGCGGAGTTTCCTAATTATACTTTTTCCTAACTTAGTAATTATTTAGGGACAAGAATGTAAAACGATATACCCACAAAAATAACCTAGTAAACATACCAAACTGTACAGTTTTCAGTTTGTTACAGAAAAAAAATTTTCATGATGTTGTCAGGGAGTTGAGTTCCAACAAGCCATTAGGTCCTTGTACAGTTCCTGCCTGGGCTATAAAAGATAAAAGATCAAACAATAATTGTACCAGATCTTATTTACATTTTTAACGAATGCATTAAACAAAATATTTTTCCAGAATGCATTAAAAAAGCGAAAATCAGCCCTATCTACAAAAAAGGTGACCCGATGGATGCAACCAACTACCGCCCAATCTCAATCACAAGTGCAATTTCAAAAATTTTTGAACGAATCCTACATCAACAAATAACGAATCACGTAAAAAAAAAAAATTTGACCTAATGAATCCGCTTCAATTTGGTTTTCGAAAGTTATTCCACAGCCGATACTTAGTTATTTTTCATCGAAAAAGTTCGTAAAAGTATTGGCTCAAAGAATATGGTCCAAACTGCGCTTTTGGATCTCTCAAAAGCATTTGATCCAATATCTCATGGTATCCTAATAGACAAACTAAAAATAATTGGCTTGGATTCACAGAAACTTATAAAAATCTTTTTTTTCTAACAGACTTCAACGTGTAAAATTAGATTCAATTTTTCCAACTGGATAACATTGAAAACATAATATAAAAAAGAAGTCCCTGGAATCAAACATACATAATTAAGCAAACTACTTCAGAGAACCAATTAAATTTCAATTCTTCAAAAACGGATTTCGTTTGTTTCAGCAAACAAAAAGAGCAGAAGAAACAAAACCCAGGACACAATATTAGTTGATAATCTAGTATCAAAAAGTTTAATGAATGTTAATATTTAGGACTAACAATTGATAGCAGTCTCAGTTTCATGAATCATATTAAACAAACGTTAAAGAAGATGGCTCAGGGGATAAATACTACCGACTCAATTGGAACTCAACTCCCTACATCAAGCTTAGAAATTTTACTTCATTCATTTGTTTTGTCACATCTCCATTATTCCGCTCTATTTATCAGCATATAAAACCTATGATGCCTTCTCTAGAAAAGCAGCTGAACTGGGGTCTTAAAAAGGTGTTCTTCCCCCTCAATTTGCAAATCGTCACGGCGCTTAAGAACAAAAAAACAGGTGATCGGGAACAGATAATTGATCAACTTTAATTTTTATTTCAGAAAATACTTCAGGCGAGAAAAAAATGCATTCAATACGACACTGATTTTACCAGGTGCAAAACACTACATCAACGAGCGTACTCAAAAAATATTTTTCCATGACCACAGATCAACTTCTTTTCTCGATAACTCTTTTTTCCCATGATACGTCAAAAAAACATAACCGACTAAACGTCGGAAGAATTGCTCTCGAACGACTAGTTGGAGCTCTAAATGAATTGCAGCCTGCTTCAGTCGGGGGGTGGGGCGAGGGGAAGAGGGAGCTTATATGGGACTAAGAAGTTCAATAGTGGGCTTCAAATAACCGCATTAGAGGTTAATATATACCACTATTAAGATTTAAAGTAAAAAATGGCACCAGTTTCGGCGCGCTTTTCCTTTGACTTTTAGTATTAAATTGCCGCCAATTGAGTTCAGCTGCTTGAAATTGTGATTGAGAGAGAACTTTAGATCACGCGAAACGCAAAAAGTGAAGGGCGTAAAAGTCACTCGAAAATTCAAAATTGTCAAGCGAAAATTTTGCATTAAAAAAGACACACACGTTTACAATACTTGCTATGAACTCCGTTCAAGAGCAATTAAAAATGGAAATCACTACCAAATCAACTAAGAGATTTCAAAACTAGCAACAGTGTGTTCAAAAATTGTTAATAAAGCACTAAAAAGATCGAATTCCTGATAGCGTGAATAATTCTGAATGTCTTTCGTGGCGAATCTGAGTTTCGACTAGTTTAATCTTTAAAAACCTCACTGTGGAATTTTGCAACTTAACGTAATTTTGTTAAGATTTATATTTTTAACTGTACACTTTAGCATTGATATCGTCCCGCTTCAACAATTACGGTGCTAAACAATAAAGTGTCTTCTTCTTATTTTATATGAGAAAGGCCATCAGTAAGAAAAACTTATAAAAAAATGAACTCTTGCTGGACAAAATGATCGACTAATGAAGGCGAGCATTTAACAATTTATTTAGTTGAGTCTCTTCTTTATCGTTCGCAAAATTAATATTTATACCTTATGAGAAGGTGTTTTGTATCCTTGTGAAGTTACTTGGTGTTTTCTTCTGATGTAGTTTTCAGCTCTCACAACAGTCCGCTGAGGTTCTGCCAATGTATAAGTCTCAGTATTTCTTGCTTTCAGCTTCGAAGTTGCACTAAAATTACGTGTAGACGGAGGAGGTGCAACAGCAATAAAACTGCGAGCATTCAATTTTGCAGCCTCAGAATTCGATGTCTTGCGTCGGGGGCGATTCATGGCAAACTGAAATTAAAAGCCCTTCAGTTTAAAACCATTTTCTGAAAATTGTTAACCCAATGCAGGTAAATATGGGATCACAAAGGGTCAACCTTGTATATTTAGTATTTAGTTACAGTAGCTCATTTTCTTTGCAACAAGTAAATTAAAATTATAACCATACGGTTAAATATACTTGAAACAAAAAATACTTCAAATCATTCAAACAAAATAAAATAATAAACACCAACCAATTTCTTAAAGAATTACATAATTTTTTTTTTCCGATTGTTTTCTTCCTAAAAATAAAAATAACTTCTAAAAGCTCCTACGTTACTATTCAAAGGAATTTTTCATGTTGTGAGAGCAAGAAATCATTAAATGTTTTCTTAAAAACGTTTTCTTTCTTGCCAACCGAAGCCACTGTGGTAACTTATTCCATTTTTTTCTTTCTTTCTGTATTTTCATTGTTGACCTATGAAAACCTTCATCAAAAAGATACATGGAGGGCCCCGTAACATATATAGTGCAACATATATATGGAGGGCCCCGGAGCAGCCAATACTCACCCAGTGCTGGGATGGGCATTTCTTAATTTAGCTTTTTTTATTCTGAAATCTACATATACACAATGTAAAAATGGAGAAAGCAACTGAAAATTTTCATGCTAACAGTCAGTGTCCAGTTAGTCGATGATATTGGTCCGAACAAAAAGGGGGGATTGCTCTTAAGCCGTGCCGGACAATCCAACTATTAGACATTACTGCATCGTAAATAATTTTGAAGACAAGGCACTATAGCTCTTTTAGAGCTGCGTCATGAGAATTGTATTAATGCTTTAAAAGAAGCCTGGTTGACTAGGTGACAGTAATAGACTGTACAATCCAAATCTTGACCAACTTGAAAGACATTGATTTGATCAACGGAGTAAATAAGGAAGTGGATAAAAGTTAACATGGAAGGGAATTTGGCTTTTCTTGACATTAACGTAAAAGTGAGCAGCAAAAGTAATATGACGTGTTATTGGTATCAAAAACCAACTGACACTGGAATAATACTGAATTTTCGCACCGCTTCAGCATAAGAGAAATGTGATTCAAGGGACGGTTCATAGGGTTTTTAATGCAACCTCTAATTGGTTGGCCTTCGATCAGGCTCTTGAAATGAACAACACTTGCTGGACCAAAAATCAATATCCCGATGATTGGTCTTCAAAAATAGTGAACCAGACTCAAGAAAAGATAATAAGTGGCGGTAAAGACCAATTGAGAACAACACCAAAGGAGCATCAAAAAAGCAAGACTAGATCTTATGATAAGCCAACTATTTTTCTACAATACAGAGGCAACCTTACTCAAAACTTTGCAAGCAAATTAAAGAAATTATGCGAACTGCAAGTGGTTTTAACAACGCGGAAATTAAGATCATGCCTCCCCACCCTGAAATCATCTTTCGATAGAGACCTGAAATCCCACGTGGTATATGAGATTAAATGTAATGGATGTGGATCCATCTATGTTGGGCAAACAAGCCGGCCTGTTACCACAAGGATAACAGAACATCAAAAGAAGGATTCACGGGTGTGTCAACATCTGCTTGAATGTCGCGGCGCCACGAAAGACATCGAATGGAAAATTCTGGACGCCTGTCGGACGGTAGAAAAACTAATGATTATCGAAGCTATATACATCAGCAAGCTGAAGCCGGCACTAAACACACGCGATGAAAATAGGGGACGGGAACTCACGTTAAATATTAGTTCAAAATATAATTTTGACTAGATGAGGATGCATCGGGCAAAAAACATTTTGTGCGTGACAAAACGAAATTTGCGAAACCTCCACAAGAAAGACACTTAAGTTAAGGGCATTTCGGAATAACCCTAAAAATTCAAGAACATGGCCGAAATCGAAAAATCCGGAAAAGGCATGCTTTTAAATAAATTGATAACGGATATCAATATGAGTTGTAAATAGGCTAAATATTGTACATATGAAAAAATTTTCAATTGAATTTTTTAGAATAGTTCCTAGAATTGTTTTAATTGTGGTCTCAGACAAATGTAAATACATATTTAATTTAGCTTTTACAAATTGTAAAACAGTTTTATCCTGACGATGAACAAAAAGTTCGAAAACGTTTGTTTTAAATATCGGAAGTAATTTTAATTTGACAAATCGGTTTCTTTTACTATAATGTAGAAGAAACTAATTTGTCGAACAAAAATTCTGATATTTAAAACAAACGTTTTCGAACTTTAAGTTGAACTTCAGGTTAAAATTGTTTCACAAATTGTTAAAGAAAATGAATACGTATTTACAACTGTCACACCACAATTTAAACAATTCAAGGAACTATCTGCAAAAAATTAAATCGAAAATTGTCCATTTATACAATATTTAGCCTACTCACAACTCATATTTACAGCTGTTATCAATTTCTTTAAAAAAATTCCTATTCTGGATTTTTCAATTTTGACCATTTTTTGTATTTCTAGGGTAATTCCGAATTCGCCCTAACCCTACGTATCCCTCTTGTTGTTGTTTTGCAGATGTTGTTTTTTTTCAAGCACAAAATATTTTCTGCCCTGTTTTTGTTTCCCAAGTCCAAATTATGATTTGAGCTTTTAATTTAGCTTGAGTTCCCTCCCCCTATTTTCATCGCGTGTTTGGTCCCGGCTATTTTGTATAGCTTCGACTGTCATGAGTTTCACTACTGTGCTAGATGCATCCAGAATTTTACAATCAATATCATTCGTGGAGCCAATACATTCAACAAGATATTGACCCACCTGTGAATCCTTCTTTTGATGTTCTGATATACTAGTTCTAACAAGCCGACTTGTCTGCTCCACATAGATAGATCCGTACCCATTACATTTTATCTCATATATCACGTGGGAGTTCAGGTTTCTATCGAAAGATGGTATTAGGTGGGGAGACAGGATTTGATTTTCCGCTTTATGAATAACACTTGCAAGTCACATAGTTTCTTCAATTTGCTCGCCAAGTTTTGATTAAGGTTTACTCTGTAAAGAAATATTGTTTATTATCATGAGATCTAGTCATTTTTGATGCTCTTTTGATGTTGTTCTGAATTGATCTTACCACCAATTATTATCTCTGCTAAGGTCTGGTTCACTATTTTTGAAATCTGTTCATCTGGATACTGTTTTTTGGGCCAACATCTCTTGTTCTTCACATGCGCCTGATTGAAAGCCAGCCAATTAGATGTTGACTTAATGATGCTGTGAGCTGTCCCTTGAATCACATTTGTTTTTTCCTGAACGGGTGCTCAGCTGCAAAATTACAGTATTATTCCATTGCGCAGTTGGTTTTTGATACTAATGATAGTTTATATTTACGTTGATATCAAGCAATGTGAAAACCCTTCCATGTTCACTTTCTCTCTCTGAAGTAAAATTCCGATTCTTGTGTAATGAATTTGCAGACTTAGAGTTTTCGTCCGGGTCACCACATTATGTCATCCACATACCTTTTGAACACTTTTCCCAATCAACATGCCCCTGTGTCTGTTGATTGCTACAATACGTACAAATCCAAATAATGTTATGCAAGTTGGCGTATTCTTCATTTCCTATCTTTTGGCATTATAAATGATAACTTTTTTGCATGACTCATGTTCTACTCCTCTTCCTCGGAAAATCCCCAAGTGATACCTCAAATAATTTCATCCACACGTTTCCTAGTAAAACAGCCATTGACTCACCAAAAGCTAGACCATCTGATTGTACATACCAGATCTCGTTACATTTAGAATTAACATCTTTCCACGCTATCCAACCGGCTATTAAGTATCCAACCGGCAATTTGGTGTACAAATTTTTACGTCAAGAGGTACTATGTGCTCGTTATCATCAATATAGAGTGACTCTAAAGCTTTTCTAGCATCTTGCGTGATGGTTTCAATGCTCGCGCCCAGTAGTCTCTGAAGAAAAGGTGCCAGAAATCTGTTGAAGTTTATAGAACTGCTACCAGGTATCAAAAGAAAAAGCTCGAGATTTGTACTTTTTTGTGTATCTTTAGTAGGCCTTAAAGCCTCGCTGGTTGTGAACCAGCTGATTTTAGGGTTTGATAAAATTTGTCCCTAATTTTTCCCTGCTTCATCAATTGTTGCAGTCTGTTATTTATCTGTTTTTCTTTTAAATTTTTCTCTTTTGCTTCATTGATCTTTTGGATTTGATCCAAGTTTAACACATTAATTTTTTCCCTACGTTGACTTCTTCATCACACAGAAGCTTCAGACTTTTTCGAACATAAACGCCAGCAAATACTTTGTTTATAGGTAATCATGTGCTTTTTGACCCCTCTATCCATTGGGATTTAGCGTACAATTTTTTTATACCATTTTGCCGACCCTTCAATTTCACAAACCTGCTCACACTCCGTTTTCTTCTGGGTTAATTCACGCACAAGTTTGTCAACGTCTGCAAAAAAGTGCACCCTTGAACTTGTCTATCGCAGGTTGTTTAGTTCGCAACAATAGGACGTCAAGTACATACTTTGGAAGTTGACCACCATCCATTATCGCAACTTTACTATGGGAGCCATTCCGCAGTAATATATCCTGTCCCTCTGACAGTTTAGCAAGTTTTCCACTAAGTCTATTTCGAACCATTGCGGAGTGATTCTTTCTTTCACACCTGATGCTGCTAACAGCGGATGGCATCAATTCTGGTCTCACATTCTCTCTTAATTTTCTCCTATCTGTTTCTTCCATGAAAACTTTACGGTTTTTTCCAAACACGGCTTTTTAATTCTTGTTTCAGGACATTTAAATAAAATAATTGGACCATTTGCTCAGAAAAACTTTTAGAAGCGGGAGTCATCAAAAAATCTGAAATGATATCATTGTTAATGCATTGTTTTGGCCTGCTACTGAACGTAAAATTCGATGAACTTTACTTAAAGTTAGATTAATTGGGAATGACCTGATGATAAACGTAATTTTCGTGAAGGTTTGTTTTAAAAATCAGAGTTAATTTCAATTTGACATTTCATTTCTTCTTCGTCATTTGATTTGTAGAAGTGGATAAATGTCAATGGTGCCAAAATTTTGCGGTTCGAAAATAGGCAATGATCTTTCACATATGACAAAAAATTTTGGATACACCGTTGGCATAATGCAAATTGTTCTCTCAAAACCTTCTAGTAAATCTTTCTTTGTACCCAAATCAGCAATGTTTTTCGCAGTTTATGGAAAATTGGCTTAAAGCATTGATAATGCTTCCACTGAAAACGAAAAAATTAATATAATTGGAAATTAAAAATACATGAACAAGCGTCAACATAAACTGAATACAATTTTTCTGACAAAACCACTTTCACATGTGAACTCATTTTCTTTCTGTATTCGACTCTCCAGTCAAAATCAATCACGTGGCTCAAACTCTGATCTCCGAAATATCGTTAACTGAAAAATAAAAATCACATATGAAAAACATTTTGGATAAGATTTTGAGCCGTTTACACTCACAGAATGTCAAAATTATAATAACTGGTACATGGGGAATGGAAATGTCATTTAAAAATTAATTTCTTGTGAAAACAAACGTGTTTCGGTGTTGCGTTCATCGTAATTTTTACTTAATAATGATTCACAATCAAATGAAATAATTTGCAATGTATATACACTTGTCATTGACTACATCCTTCTACCTCTAGGAAATGAATTAAAATAACAACGAATTTTTGCAATTGTTTATGGTTGGTTGTATCAATACATAAATTTTTACATTCAATACACCCAAAGAATTGTAATTCTTAGCCCGGAGTTTTTGAGTTTTTTGAGGAAATTGATTTCGTACCTGAAAAGGAGTTTTTAAGTCAGTCCTATCCTGTGTTAACCATCAAGAAGAAAAAGAGGAACACGTGCCTCAAAATGGGTTCACAAAAATCGGAACTAATAGGCTCACAAACGATTATAGAAATTTTAAAAGGAAATTCAACCATACATGTAGCAGCTGCAGACTAAAGAGCACCCATTTAAACAGTGTTGGAACAGTTTATACTGCAGAAGATCCAACACATGAAACGGCAACGTTAAAACAAACAACAGAACACAAAAAAGGGAAACTGCAAATTTAATTAAAGTTTGCTCTCTTAGCACAACAGGTCTTTTATCATTCAAAGACTCATTCAAGTGCAAAGTAAATTAGTAGTTGCAGGTAGTGCGGTAGTAGTGTGTCTCTGAACAGTTTACAAATTCTAAAAGATATCGGATACACAAAAATTAGATTGTTCCCTCTAGCAGAAAAATTCTAGCTGATGATAATACATCAGTGAAAAAGTTGAGAAGAATTAAGATTCTAGTTCTAATAAAAAAGTGAAGCTGTCAAAACGTTTTCATGAGTACCTAGTCATTCGAGAAAATTTTATTTCATGACGGCTGGCACAGTTTTCCTCTGGGAACAAAGTGAATTTTAAGTGTATGAGAAAAACTAATTCTTTGCGGTAAAGACAACGAGAGAAGGTGGGCATACCATTTACTCCTCAAAAAGTAGAGAAATTCAATTCATACGCTTTTCTATTGCATGATTTTATCATACCCGCAAAATGCCAGGCGTAGATAGACATCATCGTGAAAAAATGAAAACTTAGAAGCAAAAAAGCCAACACCTACATCATGGAAGTCCTGAAGGAGTTTGGAAACCGCACCGATGTTGTAGTGGCTAAAAACTTGGTTTCTGAACAAAATTCGTGGAACCAAATGAAGATTGCTAACCCCATCGAAAACCAAATCAATTTTTTCAAAAGACCCAAAGTAGGAGATTTCTTCTGCAACGACGACGGCATACAGGTAAATGAATTGTTCACTAAAAGACAAACAAAAAAATCCAGACTCATTCCGGATTGGGACTCATGCAACATTAGAGTGCAGAGAATCAACTAGTTGAAGTGTATGTTTTTAAAGCAGAATCAATTATTTCCCAGGAAATCCAATAATTTGGCCTTCTGCGAGCAAAAAGCATGAAATAACACTTGAAAACACTTCGAAGCCATTCTGACGGCCTATGCTAGTATGAGCTTCAAAAAAAGCAGAAAAAAAACCTTTTTTGGAAGACCTTGAAGAAGCTGGGTAGGTTTAACCAACTCACTTCTACTGAATGCACCGTTAACTTTTTTCAATAAGAAAGATGGAACATTCCGACTAGCAGTAGACTATAAGGCTCTAAGTAAACAAAATGAAAAGAAAAGATGGCCGTTGCCAAGAATCAAACAACGACTTAACTTCAGTCTAGATTCAAGGCCCTAGTCAAGGAGTCGCAATTTGACAGCGTTAACTACTCCCATGGGTTTGTACAAAAGGAAGAGGATACCTATGGCTTTAACCTCAGTGCCGAGAGCGTTCCAAACATGATAGAATTAATCTGGTCAGAACTTTAATATGAGGTAGCTTAGATAAATTTTGGTCACGCAATCTTTTTGGCAAGGTGTTTGGAATACCATTCACAACATTTTAGGATTTTGCTTTGTTGTATTAAAGAAGATTGTTTAAAAGTAAAGGGCTCCAGAGGCCGCGTTTTCCAAAAACAAATCTATTTTCTAAACCACAAATCAAAAAAACTCTTGAGGTTGATCCGGAAAAGTAACCGCAGTAAACAAATTGAACCCCCGGCTGAAAAGAAAGAAAATCATGCACCTCTTGGAGTAATTTGATATATCACCGAATAATAGAAGACTTTGGTAAAACGGCTGATCCACTGCATCTTCTGTTGAACAATCTGAAAAAAAGATGGGACCAAAGAATGCGTCAATCTATGAAGCAACTTAAGATAACACTCCAAGATGCACCCCTTTAGTTTCTACAAATGAAACCGACCCTTATTCGTTGAGAACAGATGCTTCCCTAATTGGAATAGGAGCGATAGTTACCAGAAGCAGAGTAACCAGAGTAATTGTCTATGCGAGGAAATTTCTGATTAAATGTCAGCAAAACAATTCTGCCTCAAGAAAGAAAGTTATATGCAATTGTTTTTTTCAGACACCACTTTAGTAACTAACGGGGGGGATTTTATTATCGTAACAGACCATGTCGCTCCTACGTGGTTGTACAGCTTCAAGGAAACCGAAGGAATGCTGGCGATATAGTTTGAGAAGCCGGGAAAATTTCAATTTCAAACCCATCACCATGCAGGGGAGAAAATTCCTCATGCTGAGAGCCTGTCCAGAGTGCCAGCAGTGGAGGAGTCATCTCAGGTTTTTCGCAGAACAGCTGGTCCGATACTTTTGGAGACCAGGCGGAAGAGCTGCGACAGCACCAGCAAAACTGCCGACAAATAGAAGATGATTTTTCGTGGGTGGTACAAGAGAAGCGACCCGAAAAGAAAAAAAATTATTTAGCTTCAAAGTTAACATGAACACTTCTCGACAGATTTCCAAAAGTTTCATATCAACTAGGGGATGTTAAAACAACAAAAACTTCTGGTGATTCACTTCCGAGTCCTGCAAATAGTTGTACTTTGATTTTCCATGGATTTTATTACCAGGTGCTGCGACCAGGTGGAAGAGCTGCGACAGCACCAGCAAAACTGCCGACAAATAGAAGATGATTTTTCGTGGGTGGTACAAGAGAAGTGACCCGAAGAGAAAAAAAATTTTTTAGCTTCAAAGTTAACATGAACACTTCTCGACAGATTTCCAAAAGTTTCATATCAACTAGGGGATGTTAAAACAACGAAAACTGCTGGTAATTCACTTCCGAGTCCTGCAAATAGTTTTACTTTGATTTTCCATGGATTTTATTCTGACTGTTCTACACGAATCCATGGGGAACCAAAGAGTGCACAACACTCCTGAAAGAATTCAAGTACGCTTTTATGTGGTTGGAATGAAACATGATGTAAACGATTGGATGATGAGTTGCGTCAAATGTTCAAAAAAACATCAAAAAACCCACAAACAATCCTTAACCCTATGAAACTGAGCCACTCTTTTTGACAGTTGGCTTTAGGTATTACGGGACTCCTAACAAAAAGCGATGGCTTGAAATATATTTTTACTCATAGGAGATCACTTCTACAATTTCCTATGCAAAACCAAGCAGCAAAAGTAGTTGCCAATTCTTTTTTCTTTTCTGGACTGTTGGGTTTCACTTTTTAGCTGCACCGTAAGCTTGCGTAACAATAAGGGTACAATTTTTTGTCAGGTAAATTCAAAAAGGAATGTGCAAGGAATTGGGTACTGATCACAGCTCTGCAACAGCGTACTCGAGGAAAGAAATTGATAGAACGAACAAACCAAAAATTTGAGAGCGTTTGGCAGAGTACGTAGGATACGATGACACCTGGAAAAACTTCCCAGTGACTAATATGGTATACCGCAATTTCTGATTACCCAATAACAAAAAACAGTCTCTACTAAACTTCGTTTGGTGCTCCGTGCGTGCTGCTTTTTGACTGTATGTATGAAGTCAGGTCTTCACCACTCCAGTTGATTAAGCTGTTAACCGGAAGAAGTAGCTGCAGGTTTGCCACGAGTTAATACAATCAAACATGGAAGTAGATCAAGACAGACAGAGATCATACTGTGATCAAAAACAGTTGGTAAAAAGTACCAACCTGAGGGCCTGGCTTTGCCGATTAATTAAAAAAACAGGGCAATCAAAAAATTTCAAAATACTTATAGCGATCCTCTTGTTACATAAGAAATAGTGAACGAGTCAAAGTTTAAAACCGAAGATTTGAAGAGTCAAAAACACTAAAATTTCAGTACAACAGCCTAAAAAAAGTTCAAGACTGGTACAAACGGAAACCAAAAAAACTAAATTAATTGAACAACAAACCTGCAATGGAGAAAAGCCAGAAAGAGTTATCGGAAATGATTTTGAGCAAAAAGATTATAGAAAAAGTGTTGACGAGAATAAAAGTGCTGTTCAGAAAACAAAACCTATAGAAGAGTTCCCAAGTCATATTCAGAGGTGTGAAAATCGAATGAAAAATTGTTGATGTTCACACCTGACACAGGGACACTGTTTGATCCGAATGCAGAAGCGGAATCTAAGAAGAAAAGATCAGAGCCAGCTAATACCAACAAAACAGAGTAAGTAGTACTTCATTGAAATCGTGGGGTAATCCTAACCTGCAACACAAGGAACACAAAACACGAACACAACATAAAATCAGATTGAAAGCAATTGTTGTTCCAACAACATGACTCAATGCTCCAGTAGACAAAAAATCAAGAAATAGATCCCGACAGGAAATCAGATCCAGGCAAAAATAGAGGCGGAAAACACAAGAAACCTAAAAACCTAAGGCTCGACCAGTTGCCGGCCAATCTAAACGCAGCCAAAAAAGACTATTTCCGTAACAAAGATTTTTAAAAAAGCAGATTAAAATTATGAAGTATTTTATTAAAAGGAGAGTTTCAGCGATATGTGCACGGACAGGGTGAGATCGAAAACAGACTCGTTTTTTTTTGCTATGCTAATTGTTCTGGGTTTTTTATGTTGCTCATAGGAATCAAAAACCTAGAAATTACAGCAATTAATTTAAAAAGCTGGATTAGAAAATCAAGATCTGGTTTATGAGGGAGCACTAGGCTCACACGAAACCAAAAAAAAGCTCTTTCTATATCTGCCGGAAACGTTTTATATCACGAGAACGTCAGAGTCCATTTCAATTACTGCATGTTCCAAGCTGCACCACTGAAAAGGACAACATGGTCATTTGTTGAGCCAACAAATTAAAACAAATAAGCTTGCAATGAAAAAAACTAACCATCAAAACCAATATTTTTTACCAATTTAACTTCGATGTAGATTCTTCGGAAACAACATAAAGATTCTCCTCGAACTACTGAAGATGTCTGTAAGACCAGTTCAGGTGCGGTATCTGTCAAAAAATTTGAAAACTCGCATGAAGTTTCTTTACAACAAATTGTCAAATATGCAACAAATTGTCAAATATGCTTTGTAGGACGAACAATTTTTATAGAGAAAACGTAAACATTCTAGCATTAATGGTGAACGGAGATTCACATTAATTATATTATCAATTCGGTTCTCTCATTCTCTAAAATGGTAAAAATGGGGTCTAATTACTGCATGTAGAGCCAGCAGTTGCAAAATATGGACACATCGTTGTGCCAATTGATAGTACAATTAACCAGTCCGAGCTTATGTGAGGAAGTTCCAGTTATCAAAAGATAAGTTGATAAGCAAACTTTGTTTGATATTATAAACCAATGCCTTAGGTTTTCTGTAAAAAATACACTCTCATTAAATGGAATCTTCTTTATCCCAACGTGCTTCAAATATATAATGATTCATAGAGGCGTTTGAACAAAACTTTAACCGTTTTTAGGCGTTTAAAACTCAAACTTCGTCTTACATTGGGATAACCAAAAGTAAAATTCCTATTTTCGCAAAATAGTTGATGTTTTGTTCACAGAGAAACAGTTACAAGAGAGTTGACTAGGCTAAAGTTACACAGTTGAAGATCAATAAGAGGAAAATTGTTTGCTTGGCCCAAGTGAAAAGTTTTCATTTTAACAACTATTAGCTTTTGTGAGAAATACGGGGGAAAATTGGCAAGACATACCTTTGATTAAACCAATGAGCAGAAACAAGTCAAAAGTTTTGCACATAGTGTTGGATCTGAACTTACATTTAAGTTTAATTTTAAAAGCAAAAATTTTGGTTGTCATCTTACAAATAGCCTTATCAATTGTCTTCTTCTGTTAAAGTGTCCAATCAAAAGTGGCATTTCTATCGATTAAAACGTTGTTAACATTTTCTATAACCATTTAAAAAAATCAACAATTACAAAACCTCCAAATATGGAGTACAATCATTAAAACAAAGGACAACGAGTTGTTGGCTAGTAGCAAAATGGCATTTAAGCCAGGCGCCGAAAACCAATACGAAGAAACTTCATAAAATGCATAATTTTTTAATGTTAATAGATTGTTTTCACTGTTGGTAGGCTTTTTTTTAATTATGTCTTTTACTAGTGTGTGTTTAAAAAACGGCATAGAACCAAAACTGGTTAAGTATTTGTTTTGTCTCCAACAATATTTTGGATTACAAGCAGTCATAAGACGCGGAGTTTACAGGACATGTGGAGTCAAATTTCTTAAAATGGCCGTGGCCCTTGATGAACTGTACCATACAACGATGATACAACAACCTACTATGACTGTAAAGGAGTGGATACGATTAAAAGTTCGGGTTGAGAACAATCAGAAGCAGGGAATTGCTTCTCTTCAATTCTTCAATTAGAGAAACAACTTAAAAATTTGCCAAAGGAAAATGTTAGGCTTATATGGCAAGTTGTTGAGTTATTTCAGTGCTAGAATCGAAGCAACAAGCAGCAGTTCACATGAATCGAAATGCACAATCGAACAGACTTGTTTCAACTGCGAGGCTGCTAGCTAGAACAGAATCGGACGCTTTGTCTGAGGAATTAACCCCAGAGTTAAAATTAAATGGGCTTGAGAGCGGCTCAAAAAAGTCTTCAAAATCAGCTGCCAAAAACAGAAGGTTTGGAAAGAATTCGCAGCCGTATATAAACGCCAAGAAGTTGATTGGAAAAAAAACTACAGGAAGTTAAAAAGAAGTTTCCTTGTGAAGAGCTGCTGTCAATTTGCGACCTTCTACAGCCGTCTCCCGCTGCATCTATGAAAGAAAATCAGAAGCGATTTTGGAGCCGAGCCCTTTTGACACAACCGGACGAGAGAGGCAAAACCAAAAGATTCCAATTATTGAACCAAAGTTATATTGAATAACCAGTATGCTTTTGATAGTGGAAAATAGAAATTCATCCAAACAAGCTCATGATGTTTTTAAAGAAGAGGTTTTCAAAAGTTACATCTTTAATTGTTTTAAACAAAAAAAAACACTGAAATTGACTAAAAACTGCCATTATTTACGGCCTAAGATATATTAGACAGTTGCTTCAAACAATTGTCATACGAATTTATTGTTCTTATATCAGAACCGAGTTAGTGTCTGAGAATAATTATGCAGCTCTACGTTTTTGCTGGGACCAAACACTGTGTTTGGAAAAAAACACAAAGAGCAGGGACTCTGGGACCAACTTATCTCAGTGTAAGCAAAAAAATGATAACACAGTGGGCCAAAACTGATAATACTTGAATTTCACATATCAAAAAAAAAATCAAACACATTGTAAAGATTACTGATTGTAAACCTAATTATAAAATTTATCGAGCCCTTGACATGCATCGAGTATAAACCATTCATTATTATTTGCCGTACCACAACACTCAACGATGTGTTGTCTCAGCGGAGAGTCTTTATTTTAATGTTCGGATAGTATAGTGGTAACAAATCAGCTATTATAGCCAACAGAGATTTAATTGCATCCCTTATATTTAATGTTTTATACCGCTTGCAGTTGCAGATTTAAATCAGAAGATGAAATTAGGGTGGGCACACTGATTCTCATCTTCTTGTTACAATGTGAAGATGATCTGAATATCACACAGTTATTTAGGTGTACTCACAGTAAATTGAATGATGTTTCCTCCATAATGATTAAAAATGTTGCTCTCTCTTGGGATTGTTTGTTTTCATCTTGTGATTATTTTATCCATTATGTCATAAACAGTATTGGATGACCAATCAATTTGGCACGGCTTTTTTGTCCGGATCTCTTCATTTTTATTACGAAAGACTTGAAAGTTTTCAAATCACTGACTGCATTGAAAATATTATGCATAGGCCCTTGGATTACAGTTCTTTTAAATCACATTTTTTGTGCAGCCCCGTTGTAACGGTGTGCAGCTACGGAACCGCTTGATTATGACTATTAAGGGGATTTGAAATAAAAAGCAGTCATTTTTTTGTCGGTGTTCACTTTTATGTACAGATGTAGGAAGGTCAGGGTCGATTTCCCCTGTGTAACACAATATTGACATAAAAGCTCTTTTGAAGAGTAATTGCAAACTCGAGGTACTTTGGACAATTGCGCGTAATTAAAAATGCACAATATGCCATCCACATACCTTTTGAACAATTTTAATTCCCATTTATCCTCTCTTGTACCTTTTTCTGCACAAAAGAACAGGTCCACAGAATTTCCTCAGTAACAGTTTGACATTTCGCATGATACCATATCTTATTTACGCAAAATACACTCCTTTTCCCCGAAAGTAACGCGTTGGTTACAAAAAAAGCAGCTTTCAATCCAAGTCAAGAGGTTTGTTCTTCCCTACCTCATTGGGCTTTTGCGTAGATTTCATTCACAAATTTGACAGATTTATGGCCAACAACGATTACATGGCTAGGCCGTACCATTGCGTGTATCCCTTTTATTAAACTTGAATCGAACTTTTGTCATGGATTGAAAAAAGCTCCTCATAGCTCTCCTTTTAATCTCCATAACCTCATCACTGGAGTACATTTCTTTAAGGTCTTATAACCGGTACATTGGTGTACAGCTTTTTAACATCAATAAAATACTATTTGACCATCTTCCTCCAAAATGGTAGATTATAAGGCGGCTTTAGCATTTTTGGGTTAGATTCAAAATTTGTTGCTGATAGTTTCTGGTAGCGACAGAACAGGCCGTTTTCATGTACCGTTTTCATGTACCGTTTTCATGTACCGTTTTCATGTACCTTAGCATGTCCATGGCGTCCGGTTGTTTGCAATCCAGTAATTTGCCAGTTTGTTTGCAATCCAGGACTTTGATAACACTTATCATTTATCTTTTCCCGGACTCTTTAATTCCTGCAAACTGCTATCTATCTGCGTCTATGTCTTCATGTTTACATGGCAATTTTCTGAATTATGGGCCACAAATTGACTGTCACTAATAAAGTTAGTTAGTTTATCAATTATTTTGGTTATCTTACAGAAGACTCATTTATAAATCTAGTGACATCGAAAAAGATTTTCTGACAAAATATTCTGGCTGCTAGGTTTTTCAATACCTGTTTTCAGTAGAACCACATATTCTTGAACCACATTAGGACGACTTAATTTTTTTTTCAAAAACAATGCAAGCAAAATTGTTAAACTATTAAACTTTTGAACGAAAAGAACCCAGCAAAATTTTTTTTTCGTCAACAATTTTCAGCAAAAACAATCTAAACCAGAAAAAAAATGAAAACTTGCGTTGGAAACTCAGGACGAAAACGTAATTCAATGTGGATAGGCAAATGAGTCCAAAGTATTTATCACAACATCAAAAAAGGTCAGAAATGGAACATGGTACTATTAAGGTTTGCGTACTTGAACAGTTATTGACAGCTTTATTTGGAGCCACTCGAGAAGAGGGAGTTTTTTCCACGCATCTTAGAAACCTTCAATTCAACGATTCGACGATTGATCACACCGTGATTGGAATACCCAAAATCTTTGTGATTTCCTCAGTAAAATTAACGGGCGTTGAAATAACCGGACTAATTTTAACTAGGCCAAGATTGTACTTTGTGCTGAGAAAAACCTCTTTCATCAGAGTGTTTGAGTAGTTCAACTATTAGATTTTTAAAACTTGTTTAGATCAAGTATACATTAGACGAAGCATTTGCAGCAAGAAATGTTTTTGCGCAGTTTTAAACATTTTTACAGTCAGTTACTCAGAAAAACTAATGAAAGAATCCAAGTCGAAAAAAAACGATTGAGGAAAAAAGGTATTCGAAGAAGTCCAGTATTTGAACAAAAAAAAATTTTTTTAATCTCAAGACAAAAAAAATTTTCATTTTGTATATGCCAAGATAGGTAGCAACAATTATGAAAAACAACAGAAAGAAATGAGAAAAGAATCAATCGGTACAGTTGTTCAATGTTATGATGGAAATGCTCATTTGAGTATTTACTGAGAACTCTAATTTCGAGCAACTCATTTTTTTTTCACGAATATTTGCAAGCTTCAATTCAGTTATTCAAACGAAAAAAATTTCAAACAATAATTGGAATATCCGTAAACGTTCGGTGTCCTTCAATGATGCTTTCCGAGTGATTAACATGCGTTGAAGCAGCCGGACTCATTTTATTTGCACCAAGAAGGTAGCAACATTTACTACGTTTCCTTTGTGCTCAGAAAAACTTGCACAGTGACCAAGGGTCGATGTTCATATCCAGTTTCTTCAGTAGTCTTGCCAGTGATCTGGGAGTAAAGATGACATTCACAACATCCTTGTACCAACAAGCAAACCCGATGTTAGAACGACAAGTCAAACAGTCGAGGACTGCCGTTCCAAAACATCGACCAACACCAATTTGAGTGGAGAAATTTTCTACATTTCGCCATGATGGCCTACCGATCATCAGTCCATAGTGTAATAAAATACCACCCAGCGTATGTAGTATTAGATTTCTCCTGTGACTACATCTAGACTGCATCCATAGCAGGCTACAGAGCACAATACTTGCAATACCAATGACTATGATCTCACAATTAAAAACAAACTAGAAGAGATGCATCAGTTGATGCACAAGAGATCATGAATGTCAAACAGTGGCGCCAGAAGACTTATTATGATGGAGGTAGGCATAGGTGGAGCTACAAAATAAGTGGAGAATTGTTAGTTTTCATCGAGACGATAAAAAAGGGACAGACACGAAAATTCACTTCATTCTTCTATAAAGGACCATACACAATAGTTGAAATCATAAATAACTCTAATTTCAAGGTGGAAGATAAAAAGTCAAAGAAATCTAATAAACTCCAGAATTCCCCAGCCACAAACAAATTCAAAAACTATAGAAAAATGAGAAAAGTATCAATTGGGACAGCTGTTTAATGTGTCCATAGAAATGCTTATTTTTACATTTATTGACAACCTAATTTTCAAGTCAACCAAAGAAAGCACATAGAATTTTATCTCACGAACTTTTGAAGCTTCCAATCAACAAACCAACAAATGAAAAATGAAAGAGTGATTGCAATATTCAAAAACGTTTTGTCTCCTTCTGTGATGCTCTCAGAGCCCTCAACGTGTGTTGAAAAAAGCAAATGCGTTTTGTTTTTGTCAAAAAATAGCAACAATTACTTAGCTTCCTTTTTGCTCAGACAAACTTACCACGGATAGAACATCAGGTCCGGGTTTTTCAGTATTCGTAGCAGTGAACAGGGGGTACAGATGACATTCACAAAATTTCTCCAAACCTAGGCAAACGGGATGTTAGAAAAAACAAGTCAAATAATCGATGACTGCGACTCCATATACATTGGCCACTACCAAAATGAGTGAACAAATGTTCTACTTTTAGCCAATACGGCCAATCGATCATCATTCCGATTTTAGAAAGACAAACTGAACAAACGAGGAGCGCTTCTCCAAATACGTAGAGCAATGCCACAATGAGTGAACAAAAATTCTACAGTCATGACGGCCCACCGATCAACAATCCTATGTTAGAAAGATCCAATAAAAAAAACAAGGACCACTTTTCCAAGTACATAGGCCAATACCAAAATGAGCGGACAAATATTCTACACATTGCCATGATGGCCTATCAATCATCACTCCATAGTGCAACAAAATGCCGCCTAGGGTATGTAGTATCGGATTTCATCTGTCACTCCTGCTTAACTACATCTATGGCACACTACAGACCACAATATATGCAGTATCAGTTACCAAAATCTGACAATGGAATGAAAACTGCACGAGACGCATCAGTTGATGAGATAGGACGTGGATGTTAAACAAAAGCGCCAGAAAACCTATTATTAACGAAGTAGACCTGGGTGTAGCAACATAATAAGTGAAGAAGTGTTAATTTTCAACTAAACGGTAAATGAGGAGAGACACGAAAAAATAGTTCCTTCTAAAGAGGACCATACACAATTGTCAAAATCATAAAAGACTCGAATTTCAACGCTGAAGCTAAAGAAACCTTTTAAACTCCTTCATGCTTCTGCATCACGCAAAACGAAAAACAACATAAAAAAAGAGTAAAGGATCAATTGGGCCAGTTCAGACCAGAATGATGCAATTCTTGAGTTACCAGAGATAGTACTAAACACAGACAGTGAAAATACTTTTAACCCAGAAGACCAACCATTAGATGATAAAGCTAACAGTGTACCAAGTGCTACAATTGACAATTTTGAGAAAGATGGTGCTATAGAATCAGAGCAGAAAACCAAAAAGTGCACCGGAGAGCAAAAAAAAAATGCCGAGTAACGAGATGAACCCTCTTCCAGGCCTGAAGAAAGAACTGCAAAAAAGCAGCCAAAACGCAATTGGGAGCCCAAACGAAAGAAAACGTTGGAAAACAAAAGTTTATGAGAACAATGAAAAGTTGATCCGAAGGCAAAAAAAATTAGCAGCCAAAAAAGAGCACCTGAGAAGTAAAAGAGTGACTTTTTTGAGCAAGATGAAGAACATTTTAGCAGTGGGAAACCGGCGACGTTTTTGTTTTTCAGGAAAAATTCAGAAACAAAGAGTGGATTAAAAAAAATTGCAATATTCTCCGGCACATCGGATAATGAACTACCACTGTCATGTTTGTATTGGGCAAAAAAAGCCGTTTTAGGTACTCCGTCATATTGTACTATAACGTACGGACACGATTTATTAAACAATATCGCATCAACGAAAGTTGATTCTCTGGAAAAACTGACTGAAATAAGATACTGAAAAACTGAATGATACAAACTGAAATAAGAGAATGCTAAAACCGAAAACAAAATCAGACGGGAGTTTATAAATTGCTGAGGTTCAGCCAGAGACAAAAATAATATTTAACAGGTATATACCGTGTTCGCACTTACAATGAATGACTTATAAGTCCACGGCTTTTTGGTCACAGGAGCCTCAAGGCTCAGAAAACCAAATTGACCTTTGCATGAGGGAACGTAAACAAAATAGCAAGAAAAATTGCACTAGCTGGTTTCTGAGATACAGCCCTTAAAATCAGCAAGTCTCTTAGGGAAAAATTTGTACAACTGTTAAGTGAGAAACACTTTGTCGAGGAGCATAGCTAAATCTTCGCAAACAATGGTAAACGCCAAAGTGCCTTGTTTGCTGAAGCTTCATACTTTGTCTCACCTACAGAAAAACTTGCTGGAAATGTGGTAAACAATAGAAAAGTTTACATTGCAACCACGACTACTCTAAGATTTTCTAAAAGCATTCGACAAAGCAACAAATTGTGAACACGATTCTCTTATTTTTCCCAAAATCAAAGCAAACAAAACCATCAAACTAGTAAATACTGTAAGGAAATGACCCAGAAAAAATATTTCAAACAACAGAGCAGTTTTCAGCAGAAGCACTATACACCAGAACAAAAATGACAAGTTTTGATTGCAAAACCTAATTTTATGCTTACAGTAGGTAGGAATAACAGGGGTTACAGGCGTTATTCAACTCAAAAATTTTCAGAAATGGAACTTGGTAACATTCAGGTAACCATAAAAATGCCTATTTGAGAAGTTTTTTGACAACTTTGTTTTCGAGCTACTCAAGAAGAGGAAAAACTTCTTCACAAATCTCAGCAGACTTAATTGATTGAAAATTTATCGACCCAACGCTTGAAAATTCAAACATTGATTGAAATATCCAAAAAGGTTGTTAGAGCTTCGGTAACGCTCTTCCAGCCACGAACTCATGTTGAAAGAACAGAAAACATTTTATATGTGCCACAACCACTAAACTGACTTTTTGTTCAGAAGAACTTTCTATCTTATTAAATTGTTTTGAGTATTTTTTAAATCAGTTTCTAAAAACTTTCAACAAATTTTAATCAGTTTCTAAAAATTTTCAACAAACCACATATTGTGAAGAAGATTGAGTTTTTTTTCCGGAAACAAAGCAAGCAATATTGTCAAACCACTAAACACTGTAACGATGATGACCCAGCAAACAATTTTGAAAACAACAAAACAAACTTTTTGAGCAGAAACGTTATGCATCAGAACAAAATTAAAAACTTGCATCGGAAAGCGTATTTCTATGCTGACAGTAGGTAAAAACAATAAAAGGAATTCCATGTTTTTTCGAACCAAAAATTTTCAGAATCAGAATTTGGTGATATTAGAGTGACAATGAAAACGTTTATTTGGAAAATTATTGGCAATTTTAATTTTGAGCTTCTCGAGGAGAGGGAAAATTTTTTCACGAATCTTTAAGAACTTATATGATTGAAAGATTAACGACTCACTGGCTGATGGTTCAAGCAGTGATTGAATTTTTCAAAACAGTTGTTAGTACTTTGGTAACGCTCTTCTTGCCAAGAACTCATGTTGAATGAACAGTATACGTTTTATATGTGCTACAATCACTAAGCTTACTTTTTGGTCAGAAGAACACCATTTCTGATTAGATTGTTTGAATATTTCTTCTATTAGGTATGAAGATTTTGCATTGGAACACCCAGTTGCAACAAAAAACTTTTCTTGCAAAGGAATTAACTATTTTTGTTAATTTAAAGACCGAAAGCTCATAATAATGTTTGAAAGCTAATGTTATTGCTGTGCCCGCTCTAACAATCTACCTCATATTTCAATTTTTGATAAATTTTTCCTAAAGTATTTATCTGCTAGACTTCAATGGAGCTGGACTTTGGTTATAATTTTTGCGGAATCTTTATCCCATAACGGTAAGGCAAACGTACAATCAATTACAAAATAAATAACAAAAGCCTTCAAGATCAAACGAAGAAGATTGAGGAAAAAAATGTATTCGAAGAGCCCAGTATTTAAAAAAATGGTGATTGTCTTGATCTCAAAACAAAATAAATGATACGGAAGCAGAATGGTTTTTCTTTAATTTATCAAAGCAGGCACCCCACAAATTGGCAAATGTTTATTGTTTGCCACAGTTGTGGAAGATTGTATCGGAGACTTCCGCGAGAGTATACTGGTTTGACAATTGTCCACATCGAGTTCGGGAGGTGTCTATGTTAGGACTGCTGGCACCTGCAAAAAATTGATCCCAATTTCTACAGGCATGCAGGAGAACTAGAGAAGTTGAGGAGCGCAAACGGTTCATATCAAAGACACTTTTTCTAGCTTTGCTAAAAATTGGGCGACATAGCGATGAGGCTAGAGAGGCAACACAAGGGGAATGGATAATTTGAGCGCAGAGTATGAGGCGCTCCAAAGCAATCTAAAGGTAGCGGTAGACCGAAGCGCCAAATAAGGGAAATGATTGACTCATTGAAACAGGAATTGGCCGATTTTAATTTCAAAGCAACTGAAAAGAGCCCAGCTGCCAAAAACAGAACAAAAAAGACTAACCAGCTACAGTCAGAGCTTCAAAAACTGAACCATTACCACCAGTTCTTGCTCTACGAGTGCCGGAGAAAAGACAATGTCATTGATTGTCAACAAAATTACTTTACAATGAAAAATTCAAAGGTTAGACCACCGTGACGTGTATTTTAGAGCTTTGAAGCCAGGATATTGAGAATGGGTGTGCTATTCAGTATGACGTGATGTTGTTGCAGAATTCTGCCACCAGAGATCGAACAAAAATTATTACCACAAAAAGAGAGTTTTAACGCACCCTGATGCTGGTGGAAAAAACAATTTCTTCAAAACAATCGTGCATACCAGATTTTAGCGAGCGATACAGCACGACAAATCTACAACAAAGGCGAAGAAAAGCAAACACAATATTCAACATTGAAAACAATGAAAACGCTATAAAAATAAAAAGTTGTTATACAATAAGACATTCATTTGAGCTGAAAATAGTGATGAAATACTGAGTAAGTGTTACCTTCTTTTCTTATTGAAAGGGGCAGTGTGAGTGTCATACGTGTACTAAAATTCGCACTAAAGGGCTTGGGCTTCATGGTTCAAATCCTATACTATTACTTGATTTATGCCTGATTTAAGGTTGATAGTCGTTATCAAATGGAAATAGACTGGCAGGATACGAATCTGAGAGGGTGCAAATCACAAGCGAAAGACTTTATAGCAAAAATGTTTACTGCAGTACCCAGGTTATATCAGACTGCAATTGAGGTTGGAAAGGAAAAAAATGTGAAATGAGGACGATATTTATATATACCTAAAAATTGAACATGCCTATTTTCTCTAAAACCAGTTTTTGATAGCAATCTGAAAATTCGTGCGGTCTATTAACTCCGTTGTTGTGATTTCAGCTCCACCTATGTCGTCCGAACTTGTCGATAATCTGACTACGAGAACTTTGGAGCATCAAAAAATTGATGCACGGGGCGGTCAGCATGTTGTGGAATGCTGTGGTGCACTGACAGCTTTTGATTATAAAGTAATAATTAATTACCAGGTTGTGGAAATTCTTCTTACCGTGGAGTCTCTTCACATTAATAATCGGTATTGAACACACAGGAAGAGTATAAAAGCCAAGAATTGACCTGGAATTATTAGCTGCAGAAAGTATGATCTGCGATGAAACTTTCGAATTACTAGTGACCAAAAGTGATAAAATAAGAAAATGAAAACCGCCCACTAAATCCAATTAAAGAAGTACTATTTTAAAAATGTTTTATTTTAATTGCTGCTGAAAGTATAATGTTAAACGACTAAAGCATGAAAAGTAATACGTACCTCAATCCACGTGTTGATTTTCATGTTGGTTATTTTTGAAATGAATTAATGCACCAAGAAGCCAACACGTGCAACTTTTACCAACTTTGTCCCCAATTTTTCATATTTTTAGGTGTCATATGTTGACCCTTGATCTTTCAGGATTTAAATATCAGAGTAAAATGCTAGTAAATATTGGATGCCATGAAAAGTAAAGGAAGCTGTAAACTAAAGATCACCATGAAATTAAGAGTGCATTAATTTGGGGGAATAAATAAGGGCTGAATTTTGTGCTAAATGACAATTCTGTCAACCATTAGTTATAATGTAATTATTCGATTACCAGCTTTTCGTCTGCGTTTCCATTAACCGACAGTTTATGGGCCCAAAGTCTTTCTATATTAAGTAATCAGTCCCTCCTCGTAAAAAAAAAACATCGCTGCTGCACCTCTTAGGGGGTCGCTGAAATCACTGGAGGATTAAGACAGAGATGACAAGGGGAGACAAGCCTTTTAGTGAAAAAGTGGCCGAATGAGACCAGCACGTGAAGGAGCAACAGTGAGAGGCTTGTGTAGCCGGTTGTGGAACTTCAGTTGGAAGCTTCTGTCAATGTTTGGTGGACTTCAATCGTGGGGTGCTAAGTTTTTGAAGCTAAGCAGTGGTTTCTGCATGTGAAGTCAAGAGTGAGTGGAGATGTTGTGGCGGATCAGTTAGGAGCGCGGAGGATCAATTTTGTGACAGAGCTGTCGGGGAACCAGGATTACTTAGTATAGCTGAAAACAAATCAACTTAAACAACAGTTTCATTTCCAATTGTGTGTGCTGTGCTTCTGTATGATACAGGATTGGTCAAAAAGCACATCAGTTGGAGTACAAAATTTCTTAAATAAGATTAAGATAGCGATTTGCGCACAAAATCCTCGCAGAGTGTTGGCATCCTCATTGTGCTTAATCGCGGGAGAGAAACCCTGGCTCAATGTCAATGTCCTGCTTTCAATTTTGTCACGGATGCTACAAAACTCAAACAGAACGTCAACTTCTAGATTAATTTAGTCGACTCAACTTTTTTGCGTAGTGTATTTTTTTGTTTCTCTAACAGCGCTACCTTATACATTAAGTGCTAACCTGGTACTGTAAAGCATTTCTTTGATTCACAAACATAACGACTCAACGATTTGTCGTCTTGTAACACATCCACTAACAGGCAACAAACTCATAAACGCTACCAAAAAAGCAGTTTTTATCTAAATCCGAACCAGATATTTTTTCACAGTCCGACTTGTTTTACAAAAAATAATTACGTAGAGCAATACTAGCTTAGAGAAACAAAGCACAGAGTTGTTGGGGCAGCATAAATCTTTGATTCAGTAGAGAACAGTTATTGTTAAGAGTTAGTTTGAGGCGAACGGAAATTAAAAGAAAAGAAGCCAGCTCTAACAATGAGCCCAGAAACAGACAAATTGGTATTCAGCGGTCTTGAAGAAGATTTCTTGTATTTTGCTGAACAATTTGAGGCTTGTATGCACTTTTTAAAACTTCGTTAAGTCCTTAGTGGAGAAACCACCTATCTAGATTATATAGAAGCTGCTAGATATAATTCTTCGGAAGAGCAACGCAATCAAGCTATAGAAAAAGGACGAGACGTAATAGAAGAGTAGCAGAAGACTATGTGGTCCGAGTTAGTTCATGTTTTAGACAAAATATCAGTTGTTTTCCTTGGACCGCATAAGGGCGATGGCACTAGATTTTGGAATGTACTGTGTAAGCGCTTCAAAAGTTTCAAGAGCCCACAGCTACCTAAACTGATAGCTCAATCGACGAGCCTTAAAGAGACTTCAAGTGAGAGTACAGAAGATTATCTCACCAGAGCAGAATATATGCAATACAACTTAACACTAGTGAATGAAGGAATCAATGAAAAAGTGTTGGTCTCAATAATTCTAAAAGAATTTGGCTAATTAAAATTTCGCAACACTCGTGAAGCAGAGCAAAGACAAAATATCTCTATAGGAAATTAAACATGACCTGAAGAACTTCGATTATGGAAATGTAAGAAAGAAAACAGAAATCGTATTATTTAACAGGGATAGGAAATTTTTCAACTGCCATAAAGTATGGTGAGCACGCCCAAATAGCCAAATTGTGTAGAAAGCAAGAAAAACCTGAGAAAAGGTTTGTGGGTCAAAGCAAGAGAACCACTCAGAGGGGCTCGCAAAATTAGTTGAGAAGCAGAATTCAGAAGAACAGGAGCAGTTTTCCTTCTTTCAATCTTTGAAAAACAACTGTGCAAAAGCGCTATTTATGGACTCAAGTGCTGCCAATCATATAATTAAAAAAGTATTTATTCATAGATTAAGACAAGGAGTATTCTGGTGCCACCACTAATTAAAACAACAGTACCATTTTTAATAGTGCGAAAGACACAGTTCAAATCATAGTTTTAGATTCCGAAGATAAAGAGCGAAGAATAAGATTAAGTAATTTGTTGCCTGTTCCGGACAATACAAAGAATCTTTTATCAATGACAAAAATAAGAACAACAGGCAATGAGGACTTCATTGGTAGGACTTTATAAACCCCAATTAAGTACGGAATAATTTTCCCTTTTGAGGAAAGAGATAGCTCGTTTATCTGAAACACCATTGACTACGATGAAGATGTATACAAACTAAAAGATCACGCAGTAAGACTAAAACTAGGCGAGCACAATTTAACAAACTGTGAAAGATGTCAGCTAAACAAATCAAAGAAACTTCCAGTACCAAATGACAAAGGAACAAGAGCAAGTGATGTCCAAGAAATTATCCTTTGGAATTTATTAGAGCCCATCCAACCGGAAGCGGTTGATAGACACAAGTATGCAACAGGGTTCGTGGACAGTTTTAGCAGGTATCAAAAATTTTAATTTTTGTGATCAAGGGATGAAGCCGTTGAAAAATATGAACAGTTCTTAGCGGATATAGGACAATCATGAATCTTAGTTTGCGATGGGGCAGGAAATATGTCTCAAATGACATTAAAACAATCATGTAGACAAATAGTCTTAGACTGGAATTCTCAGCAACGTATACACCATATGAAAACAAAACGATTGAGAGGAATTGGGGGACAATCACCCCCAATGGTTATACGTCTTTTAGAGCATTCAGTTTTAGAAAAAATATTGGCAATATGCACTAAATGTGTTAAGTGAGATCAAAGTTTTTTCTTTCCTTTGAGATATTCAGAAGACACCTTTTGAGGCAGTGTAGTAAACGAAACCTGACTTAGAATCTATCCATGTGTTTGGTTGTTCAGATTTTGTTCATGTTGAAAAAAGTTTTTTGATTGATAGAACTTCTCAAAAAGGAAAATTAGGGAGTCTTTCGACAATAGTTAGTCCTATCTCGTAGGTAATCCAAATGACAATGGGATCTCTATGGTTGGAAAATCTCGGCATAAAATTTTCAACATAAAAACTGTTTGTTGAGGTTAAAAAAAATATGAGATAGTCAGCAAGCATCAGTCTAATATTAATAGAGTTTTGATTCCGGTAGTTTTTCTTTGAAAAAGTATGAAAAAAGAAAAACGACCTATGTTCATTGATTAAGCAATTAGGGACAAAAACTGATATGAAGCAATAAAATGAGAATGCAACACATTAGTGGACAATAGAAATTGGAATTTGTAAAGAACAAAGGAACCGAAGCCATTGGTAGCCGCTGACCTTCACCCTTAACATTGGTCTTAGCGAGGCAATAACAAGGTATAAAGCAAAATTCGTAGCAAAAGCGTTTAGCCAAGTTCTAGGACGGAATTACAACGATACATAATCTCCAACAACACGCCACACAGCAATGGAAAAACTGATAAGGCAGACTATAGAGACACCAAGTTGAAACGGATATCAAAACATCATTCTTAAACGCTGATATCAAAGGAGAAATCTTCATTCAGCAGCCCAAAATGTGTGAAAAGTTTGACAAACCAGGAAACCCACTAATTTGTATGCCGAGGAACAATTTATATGGATTGAAACAGTTCGGCAGAAGCTGGTACCTCTCAATCAAATATTTTCTCAGCCAATTTCGTTTCATGCTGGCTGTTCACAATGAGTGACTTTTTATAATGAAAGATGAAAACGGTATACAGGGAACATTGTGTCTTTGGGTAGATGATAAAGTGATATTAGGATTTAAGTAAGACATCTTGAAAAACTTTAAAAATAAAGTTTAAAGAATTAGCAGTTACGGAAATCTTAGTTTGCTCTTAAATACAAAAATTGAGCAAACAGAAAATAATGCTAGGTCGAGAAGCTTAGGTAAAAAAATTGCTAGAGAAGTTTAACATGAGCAAATCAAAGACGCTGGAAAGAACATTAGACGTTAGCTCAAAACTGTCAGAAATAGATTCACCAGAAATAGACAGCAATGAGAATAGAGAAATTCAGTTATGTGATTATAGGGGTCTAATGGCATGCTTGAACTATCTGGCATTAACAAGTAGACCAGACATTGCGCAAGCAGTTAATTCATTGAGTTCTTGTGTTCAGAATCCTGGAAAGCTGCATTGGAAAGCTGCAAAAGGGAGTTCAATTTACCTGAAAAGGCCAAAATCAGAGAATTTCGTGAAGAAATTGAGTTGACAGGGTTTTCAGATTCAGATTGGGCAGGCAACATGGGCAATAGAGTAAGTACAAGTGGTTATTGTTTTAAACTTATCAATAGTTCAGGTGCAATCAGTTGGGCTAGTAAATTACGAAAGAGTGTATCTACTTCAACGGTTGAAGCTGAGCTTAGCGCTGTAGTTGGGGCGGCAATTGAAGAAGTTGTACATTTAGCAATTCTATTACATGAAGTAATTAGAAAACTACAGTAAACCTCATTGTGGACAATCAAGCCCGCATTGCTCTTAGTATCAGTTCGATGAATCACGGAAAAACAAAGCAGCTTATATTGGAAGTTTACTTCGTTCGAATATATTCGAAAGTCGGTTATTAGAACCAAACAACTTGCCTATCGATCAAGTGCCTGCTGACACTCCTACAAAAGCCTTCGAGAGAACCAAAATATAACTTTTTCTAGATGTTCCTGTCGGAACAAACACTTAATACGATAGGAGGAGTACTAAAAGTATAATGTTAATTGTTAAAAGTATTAAAAGATATACACACCTAAATCCACGTGTTGATTTACATGTTGGTTATTTATGAAATGAGTGAATGCAACAAGAAGCTAACACGAGCTTCTTCTACAAATTTTTCCCCAATTTTTCATTTTGTTAAGTGTGATCTTTTGGCCCTCAATCTTTTAGGGATATAAATTGTCAGAAAAAAAGCTAGTAAAGATCGGATGTCATGAGAAATCAAAAAATTGTACATTAAAGGTGATAAGTTGCGGTAATTCGAGGTACAAAATAAGGGCTGATTTTTATGCTATTTTCGACTGTTGTCAACCAATAATCTAATTTGGTTATTGGTTTACAAAATTTGTCTATGCGTTCCCCTTAGCCGACAATTCTCTCCTTTTAAACAAAACTGTAATGCAAATACTACGCAAAGTTCAGAAAAAGTAAATATGTATTCAATACCCTTTACTGTATTTGGTACTTATGCAAATATTTCAGTCATCTTGTTTTTGACTCCCGACTGTGCAAGTTTTGCAAAAACCATCTTGTAATTTTTCAACCTTCTTTTGACATTTCACTCTTTTAAGATGTAAAACAGAAATTTGAAAAGCTCGGTCTTCGAGCAATTCTAAAAAATAAAAATTTAACAATCCAAGATAAAAAAGTTACAAGAGAAAGTAGCAATGATGATTAATTTGTTTTCACTCAGTTTTCAGTCCAACAGAAAATTTCGTTACTGGCAAAATCAAGATTGAAAATCAAAAGGTTGACAAATTTCCCCGTCTCAAAACGAAAAATGCATGAAAAACTGTCACTGGGCATCACAAAATCTCGTAGACCGGATTGTCTACTTTTAGTTAAGACATGAGTTGACTGCTTAATATTCGAGATACGTGGTAAACTTTATTAGTGTAACCATTATACAGGAAAGAAAAAAATCGACAGAAGTTAAAAATCTACCCCCAATGTCTCGATTAGATGTCGAGAGCAAATCGTTCGAAACTTTTTTTTTTACTAAGACCTCTACTATCAATTCAGCTTATTCGTTATCAGCACGGTTCTGTAAAAAAAAACTGAGATCTGTCGAAGCCAACATGCTATTATTTCTAAAATAACATACATGAAGCGCTTGATGAAGACCTCCTTTCGGAAATCACGGCCTTTTCTACTGAAATCTGGAAGGCCTTTGATAACGTTCCTCTCTTCAAACTTATACAAAAAGTTTCTGATATAGGGGTTGGTGGATGCATTCTCGAGGTGCCTATAGACTATTGGAAAATTCGGAAACAATTTGTGCGTGCCGGAATTGAATGTCACGTGTAGAGTCCCACAGTGTCCACTGCTCCGACCACTCCTATTCTGCATCTTCGTAAATGATTTGCCAGACTTCCTTGTCTCTGTTAAACTGTTCATATTTGCCAATGATTTCAAAATTCTTGTGCAATAGCCATTCAACGAAACACAGAAGGCCGTAGATACTGTTGAAAATTGAGTCCAAATGAACAAGATGAAACTATCGATTAACAAATCTGCAAAACTAGTTCTCAGGGGAGTAGAAAAAATCTCACCTTGATATGAGCAAAAGAATTCAGAGGAGTTGTTGCGTGCCAAGTAAAACGAATTAGTAAACTAGGCCTCTAAACGTCTCTTATTTACTTGTTTTTTAAAGTTTCGCATGCGCAGCAACAAAGCAATCATACATGCCAAGCCTGGAACGCATTTGAAAGAAGAATGTTAGATTAATAACCGATAACAGAGCTTTATCTTATGTTTGTCAATTAAGGTTGCTAAGCATCTTACCCCTTCCAAGGTTCCTGCAATTGACAATTTGCTCTACGCTATGAATCAAATGAACCATTAATAAAATCTCGTACCCCAAACACACACTCGAGGAACTGTCAAATGACATTATTATGGTTTCGAAAACACAAATAAAAAAAATGAATTGAATTTTTGCTGCTAGCGACACTATTGGTAACTCGAATGTCGCGATACGTTGACATAACAATTTCAACGGGTCAAAAAAACGATTGCCAATCTCCAGGAGGTAATTTTTTGATGAAAGATTCCCTAAACAAAATTTCTGCACGTGGCATTTGTTCTGTGAATGTCATTAGTGAAGAAAAACGAGAATCTTTTTTTAAGTAAAAGTTGACTGGGAGTTACCTAACCCCTCAGGCATCTGCGAAACCCTAACAACAGAAAAAACAACAACATCAACAACAACATCAATGATAAACATTAAAATCAATATTAACTTGGTTCATTTATCAAATTAAGACAATGGTAAAACTGGTTTAGCTATGGTTTAGATAAAGCCAGCATTCAATCATTGAAAACCAATCCTACCATCCAAGCTAAACACTCAATGGAGTCTTCAAATTATCAGATTTTTTCTCATGCATAGACCTTTATTAACGCTTTCTCTGTATTTTAACAGGCACCACGCTCAATTCATTAAACGTATAACAAATTGAACAAGGGCGTATACGATCCAGGTTTCAAAGGCCGCGTGTATGATGGGAAACGTAAAAGGCAAGGCAACATTTGAGGAACTTGTCATACGGCAATGGATACCATTTACATATCCATATCCGTATTTAGTGCAAATTATATTATTTATTTCCATTTGAAGGGCAAGTGCTGTTTTGATTTCAGTTAAGTTTATTTCCTCCCATTTTTAGCAAAGTACTGTCTGTTCATACTGTCTAGGCAGGAAATTCATTTGTTCATACTATAAACAAATCTTAAAGTTGCTTCCTTGTTCGTGATTGAGTTGAACAAACCTTTTCTTAATTTGTAATCACCCAAATCTCTCAGTCTCCCATTTGCAACTCTAGATTTCAGTTTAATTTAAATCTTGCAAAACGCTTCTCAATTTAACTCAGTAACTTTGGCAAGTGCCAATCGCACCGCGATTGACCACTCTAGATAATAACAACTCAAATATAAATAATTGGTTCGCCAATTGCGGCGCAATTGCCTACTCAGAGTTGTAACCAAGCATTCGCAACTCAATTGGATTTATTCATCGCAATTGAGCATAACATGGCGCAGTCAGCAGCGGACTCCAAGAAGACACCACTTCACATAGAGGCATTTTGGGAAAAACCGACAGCAACACCTTCCCTGGGACAAATGGACACAACAGTTGAAATTGGCTCTACTAGCTAAAGAGGGAATTCAATTAGACAATCTGTTAAACGATCTTCCATCAACAGTAACCTACCCACCCGAACCAACCTATGAAGAACCAGTAGAAAACCAAACACAAGTGACGGAACGAGATCGGAAAGTCCGTAATCAACAATTGAAAGTCAACTGGAAAAATCGCTGTAAAAAGGTTGATGAGATTGGGATTTTGTGTGGAGATAAACCGTGGGGGCTTTGTGAACAAAAAGCGATCTCACTGTTGTACTTGAGTATTGGAACAGAGGGACGACAAATTTTCAAGAGTAAACACCCCCACTTCCAAATAGAGAAACAACCTTTCAAAGAATTGTGGCAGGCAATGGAGGATTCATTCACGAAAGTTCGTAACATAATTTATGATCGCTTTGTTTTCTACTCCTGTAAGCAACATAAGGGAGAATCTGTAAAAAGTTTCTATGGTCGCCTCATAAGATTAGCAGAAAATTGTACTCTAGGTAGTGAAGAAACTACCCGGATTTGCGATGCATTCATAGTAAATATGATTGATCATGAGACTCAAAAAGAACTGTGGAAAGAAACAGTCGAGCCATCCAAAGCATTGGAGATAGCTATACAAATGGAGATGGGAGCACAGAATCAACACAAGATAAACCAGAATTTGATGTCAAGCTCAAATTCTGTGAATTTAATCAACAATGCCCAACAAACCAAGCGAGATTTCACACGATACGCAACTGTACCTCAAAATTACCAATACACAAGCATTTGTATGAATTGTGGCCTTCGTTGGAGTCATAATCATAAACAAATTTGCCCCGCGAATGGAAAAAAATGTAATAATTGTGGAATCACTGGCCACTTCGCAAGAAAATGTCGCAAACCAAAAAAGTCACCAGGACAAACACAGAATGCTCAACAACCGAACGTTAATCAAATCGATCAATCTCCCGAAAAGAGTGATGATGAAGAATCTGTTAATTACATAACGAGCTACCAACAATTGTATGAACAGGTGTATGATTCAAACTATGATAGCGATTCAGATGATTACGTGGCGGTGATTTCGTCAGACTCGGTACATCAGCTGGAACCACTAAATGTAGAGGTACAACTGGGGAAAGTTAAGGCGCTAGCAATGATCGACTCTGGTAGTGCAGTTAGCATCATAACGGAAACTTTGGCAGATAAAATCCTCCAAACAACTACATCTGCAAAGTGGACGGACACGAAAGACAAGAGAAACTTGAAAACTTTTTCAAACGAACCCATTAAAGATCTTGGACATTTGGAAACCACAATCACCTACAATCATTGGAAAGATAAAGCAGCAGTGTTGACTGTGGTAACAAGATGGACATAGAAACATAATTGGGAGGGACCTTTTCACAACCCTGGGACTTGCAGTGGTACAACAACAACCTGATAATGGTTAATGCGTTAATAACATTAAAACCTCTACATGTAAAATTAAAGAGACAATCGCGACGCAATTTCGTCATTTAGTCTCACGAATTGGTTTGTCCAAAACACATGTAGCGAAATCAAAGCTTCATCAAAAGTTTACAGCAAAGCATCAAAAAGGTCGTCCTGTTCCGATAAATCTTCAACCTAGAGTGTCGGCGGAATTAGAAAGATTACAAACTGAAGGTCATATCGAAAAACTATCTAGTTGTTCCGATGAACATTTTATTTCCCCGATCGTTATCACAGTAAAGAAAGACCAATCAATAAAACTCGCATTAGATTCTAATGTACTAAATAAAGCCATACATAAAAATAAATATCAAGTGCCTAATATTGACATGCTTATTGACACAATATCACAGAATCTTACCAAGACACAAAATGGTCAACAAGCGTATTTCACCACATTAGACTTAAAGTATGCCTATAGTCAATTAAAATTACACCACGACACAGCAAAATATTGTAATTTTAACATCATTTGCGGAAAATCTACGGGTACATATAGATTCAAAACTGGTTTTTATGGCTTCACAGATATGCCGGCAGAATTTCAAAAAGCTATGGACTACACTCTTATAGGTTTGCAAAACACGTATTGTTTCATGGAGGATATCATAATCGTCAGTACAGGTACTGAAGCAGACCATTTGGCATATGTTTTCAAATGTTTAAAAAAATTAGATGATGATAATCTAAGAATTAATCTTCAAAAATGCCATTTCGCAAAAACTGAAATTGAATGGTTAGGCTATAACTTAACACAAACTGGAATTTCACATCTAGAAATTAAAACTGCAGCAATATTAACAATACCACCACCAACGACACTAAAACGCCTTAGATCATTTTTAGGGTCAGTACACTGTATTGGTAAATTCATACCACATCTTGCACAATTATGCCACCCACTTCGACCACTTCTAAAAAAGTCAGTAAAGTTTATCTGGACAGAAGAACACACAAAACATTTCAACCTGATAGAAGAAAAAATTGCCAATAGCACAGAAAATAGCCACTATAACCCAAAACTTGATGTCAGGGTCAAATGTGATGCCTCTCGTTCCGGACTGGGGGCCGCATTGGAGCAAAATACACCAGACGGTTGGAAACTAATAGCATTCGCGTCACGTTTCCTCAATTCAACAGAGGAACGCTATAGTGTTAATGAATTAGAATTATTGGGAATAGTTTGGTCAATTGACTACTTCAAGTACTAATTGTACGGAAAAAATTTTACTGTAGTAACAGACCATAGAGCCCTCCTATCCATACTCAAAGAACACAGATCAAACAAATCGTATAACAGCCGATTATCACGATGGATCGATAGACTAGTTTCGTACAACTTCACAATAGAACATATGCCAGGTGCAAAAATGGGTCTCGTCGACTATATCTCAAGAAATCCATATGCGAGAGCTTAAAAGATATCTACATATGACGAGCTTTTTGTTGTGGCAACAATCTCAAAAATCCGTAGTTCTATGAAATACCTAATTACCAATAAACAAAATTCAACTAAAAAATTCACTAGAACACTAAAGTCGAATTGGCCCTCACACAAGTTAAAACGGCCATTCGAGCCGCAACTACCTACATTACAAAATTCAAAATTAAATAAACGCTACAAAACATTTGCATCGCAATCACTCCCTTCACAACCGAAAACACCATTCGCGACGCAATTGACACTTACTACTTCTAAATCTAATCCGTATTTTATACATCCAATTGCATCGCAAATGCCACTTAAAGTTACCAAATTCCAATTTGCACCAAATAACTCTAAAGTTAATAATTCACATTCCATTAACAAATTCAATGCTAAAGAAGTGCAAATGTCAGACAGTAAAGAATGTGAACACTCTGAACAATTATCCCCAATAAAGCCCATTAATGATATTAAGTCAAATAATCCACCTAATAACGCTAAATATAGCGCGAAAATAAAAATTCCAAAGTATAAATACCACTTGCACAAGAATCACTCGCTTTTTGCCCAAATTAAACCTACAATTAACTTGACAATAAATACACAAAACAAATTTTCCAACTTGGATAATTCAGTCAACTCTATCAGTACAAAGTCCAAAGCCAAAGCTACCCGATCGAAATCAACACCAACCAAAGAAAGGGTGACATTTTCGGATACCACCCCCCCTCTACGCCAGGAACCACCACTACCTCAAACACAGAAACGCCCACTGGTAGCATTTTTGAGGAGACAGACGATATATTGTTCACCGAAACCTTAAACAAGTTCTTCAGCAAGAAGTTCCTGGCCATCCTAACAGGCAAGGACGCAATCCTCAAGGAGGTTCGGGATTGTGTTATTAGAAATGATCCAGACCGACTGCAAGAGATAAGTCCGTATCTCTTTTCATATGGGCGTGACTTGAGTGTCAAGCATGGGTGCGTGTGCTTGGATGAGCGGATAGCTATTCCCAAGGCAATCAAAGACGCGGTATTGGAAGACATCCGTTCAACACATCCCGGAAATTTTGCCATGCTATCCCTTGCACAAAACATTTGGTGGCCCTACATTCATAGAGATATACTGGCAAAAGCCAGTGAGTGCAAAGCTTGCACGGATTTTGGTAAGAATCTTAAATCAGTGATTTCGCACCGCAAATGGGCACCTCTTCCAAAATGTAGTGAACCAAATGACGAAATACAAATAGACTTTGTCGGTCCCATTTTGAACGAAAACGGCATTGAACAATATTTTATTACAAGTATAGATAGATATTCAAAGTATCCCTCAACAAAAATAGTAAATAACGCTTCAGGCTCAAATGTACTAAAATTTTTAAATAAATATATATACCAACACGGAGTACCTAGATTTATTAGATTAGATCAAGCTAGATGTTTTACAGGAAAAAAAACTGAAATCTTCTGTACAGAAAATAATATTACACCTATCTATGCCCCAGCAAATGATCACAGAGCAATTGGACTAGTATAACGTATTATTCAAATAATTAAACGTCAATTATCTTGCATGAAATCTCAATTAAATAAAAAATTTAACTTAGAATATTCAATTAAAGCAATAATACAACGATTAAGAATATCTAAACAAAAAACAATCAACACTAAACCATTTGAGGCACACTTTGGTAGGAAATGTAACACAACTATATCAAATATCACTACTAAATCTAACAGTAAAAATCTTAATTATAATGCAATAACTAAATATTATTTAGACAAAGATACAATTCCGGGTCGGTCATACCTGTCAGAGGAACAATGGGCAGATACGGCCCTTTGTTCGGACACAGAAATCGAACGTGTCATTTGTGCCGGAATTAGAGCTAGAGCTAGAGCTGAACAAGACAAACGAAATGACGGGGAACAACGACTGATTAAATCAGAGGGAATCTCCAGATCAATTCCCTGCTCCGAACGTAGCATCCAAGTAAAGCTGGCCCAAAAACTCAACGAGAATCAAAGACAAAAGAAAAACCTGGATGGGTTATACGAGGTATTGGCACCCGGGAGCACAGTTTGCAAAGTGAGTCCTACAACCAGTGTAATTAAGGAACCGAACAGACAGGAGGTACGGGTCAGAAATTCTGACATTGCAAAATTCGGTACCCGTGCGGAACGGGATACTGACTTATCACAATATATCGAAGGAAGGCCGAGGAAAATAAACGAGAAGACAATCGAACAGAAAATATACAAACACAAGCGGGACCTAATAAGAAAAAATACAGGGGATAAGAAGATAAAACGAAACAGAAAGCAGTCCGACGATGTTAGTGTAGTATCATCAGGCAGATCGTGTATTTCCTCCGCGAGTAATATAGCGAGATCCCTGAAAATGAGAATCACGAAAAGGAACCCCAAACATGACGAAGCTTTTACTAATCGGCCCGATCTAACGCAAATTCTGCATTTCAGTCCAATCTCACCACACGCACCACAATCGACCAACTCTGATGCAGCTGGCCCATCTGCGACGCAAATGGCTTCATCAAAACCACCAACGCCTATTCTACGAAAGTCGAGTAAAAGACAACTCACAATTAGCGATACATCTGACTCAGACACCTCTTCGGTAAGAAAGAGTAAACGAACGCTTTAAAAGAAGTCATCCCAGACTATTGTCGAAAAAGTCAGGAACACCGAAGGTTATTCTGAAAACGAGCGGCAAAAACATTTGAGAAATTTCTACAAGAAAATCATCGGATTGGACAGAGGCCCCAGAAAGCTTGCCTAGAGAGATGACCGTTCTCCAAGCAGAAAATGAAGAAAATTCTGATTCAGAATAAACACCATCAAACTTTATAAACTCACATATTTCACTTATTATTTAATATTTTAGTATTTAGTAACCGGTGAATAATTAGTAATTTTCTGATTTTAATTAGTAAATTTAATTTCTCTTAAAGAGAGGGAAATGTCATACGGCAATGGATACCATTCACATATCCATATCCGTATTTAGTGCAAATTATATTATTTAGTTCCATTTGAAGGGCAAGTGCTGTTTTGATTTCAGTTAAGTTTATTTCCTCCCTTTTTTAGCAAAGTACTGTCTGTTCATACTGTCTAGGCAGGAAATTCATTTGTTCATACTATAAACAAATCTTAAAGTTGCTTCCTTGTTCGTGATTGAGTTGAACAAACCTTTTCTTAATTTGTAATCACTTAAATCTCTAAGTCTCCCATTTGCATCTCTAGAATTCAGTTTAATTTAAATCTTGCAAAACGCTTCTCAATTTAACTGTAACTTTGGCAAGTGCCAATCGCACCGCGATTGACCACTCTAGATAGTAACAACTCAAATATAAATAATTGGTTCGCCAATTGCGGCGCAATTGCCTACTCAGAGTTGTAACCGAGCATTCGCAACTCAATTATATTTATTCATCGCAATTGAATATAACAGAGCTCTTCTATTTGTAATGTTTCTAATTTTCTGTAATGAGTTTTCTAGGCCAGTTTTTAAATGTTGGTTATGTTTTGACCTATAAATTATGACAACTATCAGGCCTGTAAAAAACTGTTAAAATCCCATCCGTTCCTTAATTTTGGTTATCATCCCGTATTGTATGCCGTCTAAATTTTTACAGCAATAATTGTTTCCTAGGAAGCTGTTTTATTCGTCAATTTTACTACTTGTGGACTGGTCCGACTTACTGACTGGAGTTTACTCCTTTTAGACTATCTAACTTTGTGAAAATCCTACAACGCAAAACTAGTGCATTTTTATAATATAAGGAATTGGAGGATGAATACGACGGGGCCTCCGTATGATGTTTAGTACGCTGGTGAGAGTTCTTTTCGTGTACCCAATATAGCGTTTAATGATACACTAAGGGGGACATGGATTCAAATATTAATCAAATTTCCCGGTTTTTGGGGCAATATTTTGAGTTGCTATATGTTCCCTACCATAATACTGTTATATGCACCAAACTGAATTCTAAATTAAGCTGTGCAAAAACCAGCTGGCCATGGTCTAAATCTAGAAATTTATTTACTAGAGTTTCTAGTCCGTTTTCTTTTGACACTTGCAATTTATCTCATTCCTGGACAATGTCCTACCTCACTTTTGACTGTTTAAAATTAATAGGAAATCATCTCTCCGGTTATTGTACCTTTAACTGTTGCGACAGTAAATTGCCAAGCTTTCTTGCTGTTATATTTCGGTTGTTCAAACTACAGTCGCCTCTACTTGGCACGCTTTGATTGTAGTTGTAACCTTCTTTTTCTCCTCGTGGATAAAACCCCACAAATCCAAGCCTCATTATTCTCGCCAAACCTCATTATCCTCTCTTTGGATTACCATGACAACGCTTCGCAAAGGTCATTGACCCAGTGACGGGTTTACCTCCAAAAATCCACACAACGTCTCCTACTTTTAATGGTTCTTACGATTGATGCCGTTTTCTTCTCTCTTTCCCTCTCTCTCTCATAAAGTAGGAAGACATTCCCTTAATAGGAGCTTGCTCGTCTGGCAGTTCATTATGTCTTTTCCACAATTGCGCTGCTGCTGATGATGGAAAACTCAGCAAGTCGTTTTTGCAATTGAGAAGTGAAAGAAGAAACCTCGGTTCATCGGCTTAACATCCGATATGTCTTTAGAGACAGTTGTCAAGGATCGAGAGTTCAACGCCTCAGAAACCAATGTAATAAATTCTTCGTGTGTAGATTTCCGGTTCAATGCAATCATCAAGATCAAAAATTTAGCCATCCCAATCGTTTTTCCCAAGCACTTCAGAAATGAGGTGAGGTGAGGATTGAACTATCATTTAACTTTGTTTTTGGATGCGTTTTGACAAGAAGGCTTTCTGGGTATTCTGTTGGTTTTTTCAGCTGCTTTGGGAAATTACTTGGCCTTATCTGAAAATTTTTTGAAGTTTTTCTAGGTGAGCGGAAAAACGTTTGAATGCTCACAGTTTAGAGGCAGTCGTCTGAATATTACAAACTTCAATATATACTGCCCTAAGTACCAAACAAGTAAAAAGAAAACAATGATAATGCGGCACTTTCTTCATTGTGTCTAGGCCAAACAGGCCAAGTATATCACCGCCAACAGATTGAAAGGCCACGGCTTGCGCAAAAAATAACCTGGAGATGGGTCGGCCGATTTAGGTTGACATTTTAATTGATCCGTTGTCTGCAATTGTTGAACACATTTTTTATCCAAAAAATGCTCGTTATTCCTTTTATCTTTCTATTTGATGCAACTCTCATGTGTGAGGGTTTTTAAAATGGTCGTATAGAAGTTATAGGAGAACAGTTTCGGTTTTTGCATTTTGCTCGTTAGGGAAAAAGGGTTAGGGAAAAAGATAGGACTTCTGCCGGGAATGTTTTGTTTTTGGGACTCACATTTAATTTTAGTTTCAATTTCCGACTTTGTGAAGCTATGAGAAGCAAGTTTTCTGCGTCGATAAGAAACTTTTATGGCTTAAGTTGTTCTTTTGGAGCTCTCCAGAGTTTCCAAACAGAACACAATATGCCATTTACAACATTCAAATTGAGAAACATCCAAGATCTTGTCTAAATGAACTGATTTCTTATATTTCATTAATATGGCCAATGAATGTAAATTATATTGCTTTGAAATTCTGGCCACTCGTCCTTTAGTTCATTGAGAAAAAGGAGTTACCTGCGCCAACGTCTCTCTTTAGGGAGCGCATTGGAAGCCCTTGAGCTCCGTCGTCGTTTCTCAGATTTTTCTCATGTCGCTATGTACCTCTATTCTCTTTTTTTTGTTCTTTCATGTATATTTTCTAAACGATTGGTCTGAAATGTTTTGTGCCTCAACTCTACGTTGTTTATCCAATGAATTACACCTGTCCAACGGATAAACTTGTTAAGTTTTATGTGAAGTTCCTTCTCTGAAAAACATGAGTCAGGTTCCATAAACGGCTGCTTGCATATCCAATTTGTGTATTTTGGGGGCTCCTATTGTGTTGTCTTGGGACTTAATCATCACAAACGATAGAAAAAATGATTTCCTTCTGAATTGATTAATCGTACGTAAGCCACAAAAGCGGTTGATGCGTCCGAAGAAAAATGTGCACCTCCTATGAGTCACAGGGTTGAGTGCAGTCAGCGCTAGATACTGCTATTTTTTAACAGTTCTCAAATGCCCTCATTTAATAGAATGAAACACTGTAGATCCCATTTCTGACCATTTTGCGATGCGTCATGTAACAAAGGTTTTGCTCGCATAATGCACGGTGCAGTACTACATCACTGTACATTATGGAAACAATACCTAGTAGACGGCTATGTGTCATGTCTTGAATACAATATTGTCTCATTCTAGGCTTTTCGAAACCCATTTAACTCTTGTGGGAAACCACAGCATACCTAGTGTTTGAGAGATAAATCATTTCTCCGAATTTGTTCAATTAGAGAGTCTAAGTGTTTCGTTGAATTCAAGCACCACTTTGTGAGAATAATTTTTCTCAAATGAAGCGCATCGAGGAGTCTTTTTAGGGTTTGCTTTTCTTGCTCCTCGTCTTCCAGAGAGTACACTAGATCATCCAAGTAAATATGGTCAGATATGATTCCTTAGAGTTCTGGAAACTCGTGTGCGTGGTCTATTTCATTTTGCATGACGTCGTAATTTGCGAAAGCTCGTGAGTCATAAGCTCCAGAAATATATCTTTAGCACTCAGAAATTTGTCTTTGGCACAAATTACCCAACATATCAGGTCCGGCCAGTAAAACATCATTTAGGCTTACTCGTCCACATTTGGAAGGAGAGTCTGTAATGCTTCCCATTTTTTCTGGTGGATAATACCATAAATGTCATGTGGATAATATGTCAGGGTGAATAATACCGTTATGACATATCAGCCATTTTGTGCTTTTCCCATTGCCCTGTTGAACTTTCTTCGCGCATAATTTTCATGTCACTCCAGAAAAAACCAGTTCTCTCCAGATAAGGCCAGTTTCCCTGGTGGCCGGCCCTGTTTATGTGACAAATGTTTCGCAGAACTTGAATTGTTATTTTTTCTGATATCTAAGACTCTTCTGATCATAGTTTAATTCGTCAGAAGACTAATTGTGTGCAAAAAATATGGTCAGAATATCTTTTTTTCATCTTGTTGTGTAACTGTTATAGTAATTTTTGCTTCTAGTTTGTCCAAACAAAAATAATTTACATCAATCAAACTAATCCTAATCTCTACATTTCAAATAGGATCAGCAATTCTGGTCTGTGAACGAAAATGTAAAAAGGTAAAATCGTTGATGGCGATTGTTGGCATCACTCCAGTGAGCGTCCAATCTTACCCAAACTTCTAAACGTAGAACTTTGCCTGCACTCTCGTTGTCGTATGAAATTGTATTGGTTTCGGGCCAAAATTGCAATAATAGCAATATTACCCAAAAATTGGAGACTGATACCTGATGGATGCGGATAGTATTTCGCAGTTTCAACAAGGAAAATGAGGTAGTTCTGTCTTTTCTATATTCCATCGTTTTGCCAGTTTTAGCGTTTTGTGTTGATGTAGTCTGCTTTCTCTAAATTTTCTATGAAAGCTGGTTCAATTCTTTCAGCATTAGCAACTTTAAGCTTATTGAAGTTTTTTGATATTAAGGTCGGAAGAATCTTTTGGCAACATGTTTTCTCAGCATACTGCAGCCACTTCGCTGATGCAGAAAAACAAACGTTTGGATCAATTTTTTGCTGTATCTAATGATGGATGGTACGCAGTGGATATGAATTGCCTTGTAACTACAATTAGACCGTATAGTTTTGAGGGTGGAAAAAATCCATTATCTGGCTTGATGTTTTTTTTTAATTTCTAGAGACTCTCCACCTTCCACATAATCTTGGTATTGAATGTTTTAATTTACTGCATTTCCTGCCCTTTATCCTGTTCAGTGGTTTGCTTTGACTGATGTTCTAACGATAACTCTACCGTCTGCTGAATTCGAGCACCACTTTGTGAGAATAATTTTTCTCAAATGAAGCGCATCGCGGTGCCTTTTTAGGGTTTGCTTTTCTTGTTCCTCGTCTTCCAGAGAGTACACTAGATCATCCGAGTAAATATAGTCAGATAAGATTCCTTAGAGTTCTGGAAATTCGTGTGCGTGGTCTATTCATTTTGCATGAGGTCGTAATTTGCGAAAGCTCGTGAGCCATAAGCTCCATAAATATATCTTTAGCACTCAGAAATTTATCTTCCGCACAAATTACCCAACATATCAGGTCCGGCCAGTAAAACATCATTTAGGCCTACTCGTCCACATTTGGAAGGAGAGTCTGTAATGCATCCCATTTTTTCTGGTGGATAATACCATTATTGTCAGGTGGATAATATGTCCATTTCAGCCATTGTGTGCTTTTCCCATCGCCCTGTTGATCTTTCTTCGCGCATAATTTTTTTGTCATTCCAGAAAAAAACCAGTTCTCTACATATAAGGCCAGTTTCCTGGTGGCCGGCCCTGTTTATGCGACAAGTGTTTCGCAGAACTTGAATTGTTATTCTTTCTGATACAATATTCTTTCTGAACTAAGACTCTTCTGATCATAGTTTAATTCGTCAGAAGACTAATTTTGTGCAAACAATATGGTCAGAATGTCTTGTTGTGTAAATGCTATAGTAATTTTTGCTTCTAGTTTGTCCAAACAAAAATAATTTACATCAATCAAACTAATCCTAAGCTCTACTTTTCAAATAGATCAGCAATTCTGGTCTGTGAACGAAAATTTAAAAAGGTGAAATCGTTGATGGCGGTTGTTGGCATCACTCCAGTGAGCGTCCAATCTTACCCAAATTTCTAAACGCAGAACTTTGCGTGCACTCTCGTTGTCATATGAAATTGTATTGGTTCCGGGCCAAAATTGCAATAATAGCAATATTACGCAAAAATTGGAGACTGATACCTGATGGATGCGGATAGTATTTCGCAGTTTCAACAAGTAAAATGAGGTAGTTCTGTCTTTTCTATATTCCATCGTTTTGCCAGTTTTAGCGTTTTGTGTTGATGTAGTCTGCTTTCTCTAAATTTTCTATGAAAGCTGGTTCAATTCTTTCAGCATTAGCAACTTTAAGCTTATTGAAGTTTTTTGGTTTTAAGGTCGGAAAAATTTTTTGGCAACATGTTTTCTCAGCATACTGCAGCCACTTCGCTGTAGCTAATGATGGATGGTACGCAGTGGATATGAATTGCCTTGTAACTACAATTAGACCATATAGTTTTGAGGGTGGAAAAAATGCATTATCTGGCTTGATGTTTTTTTTTAATTTCTAGAGACTCTCCACCTTCCACATAATCTTGGTAATGAATGTTTAAATTTACTGCATTTCCTGCCCTTTATCCTGTTCAGTGGTTTGCTTCGACTGATGTTCTAACTATAACTCTCTCCTTGGCATTCATTGATTTTTTAGCCAGCATACCTGTCCTCAAAAGTATTTTCGTTTCTGCTGAGCGGTGGACTAATCTTTTGTAACTGTTTCATTGATGAAAACAATAAGACTTTGCACCCGAACTGATCACTCAGCTCATTGAGTGCAGCCTCAAGAAGTTATTTTCCAGCGCTCTTTGTGTGACGATAGTCTATGCAAAGAGACCTATTTTGTGGTCTGATGTCATCGGTTTCTGGTGAACAATGATTTTAATTTTTTCGAACCTATCCGGCCAATTACTATTCCGTTGAACGATTTAATTCTCTTTCTTGAAAATGAATGTTTATCTGGGTTGAGAATTCGAAACAGGGACTTTCGCGATCAGTTAATGTTCCTCTGATTGCTCCGATGAGATCTGTTGCGGTTGACATCGGTCAGAACGGTATCAAGCGTGATTGGATCCGGAAAGCCTGACTTACAGGTGTTACGGGATACATAAACAGGGTTACCAAAATTAATTGTCTTCAAGAACTTTTCGAACGTGTAGGCAGAATACTTTGCCCTTATATCTTGACACCCGAAATACGTGTGACTGGAACTCCACTGATACCTTTCCCCCAGAAATTACTTGAAATTGGAGTCAGCCACTCGGTTCCAAATGTTTTGCCGACTGAAAAACCTATAACTAGGTGTCCAAAAATGTTTGTCTTTGAAGCGACCGATAGTTCCATATACCCTTCAAGACCACGAACAAACGCTGCAAACTGTTCTGGAACTACCAACTCACGATTGCCAGTCGCAACCTCTGATACCTTAAGAAAAAATTCAAGTACCATTCTAAACCAAGTATTGAGGCTAAGCTCGATACAGCAAGAGAGTACTTCAAGAGGCTCCTTAGCAAACACTCCTCAAAGTGGTTGTCGCATACTCTCATGGAACTCGGGCTCAAAAAAAGTCAAAAACTTTTGGCTGGCATATAACCGATTCTTCAAACCCAAGGCTGGAAAGTTCGAACCAATAAAAGACGACAATGAAAAATATCTCTGCTCAACCAACTAAATTGCTGGGGAATTCAGGAAAGTGTTCTTGAAAGCTAGGCACCTCCAACAGGAAACGTTCAATAGAGATTACGAAGATCATATCAATGAAGCAGTAGCCTCATCCAACTTATTCGACACTACGGACAACAATCCCCTATCCGAATACTTCTCCTAAAGCGAACTTGTCCGCGCTTTAAAAAACTGCTCTTGCTTCTCTTCTATCGACAATGATCAGATACACCCAATAATGCTGCAAAAAGTGGGCGCCAGATTTATAGAGATTCTACAAAGACGCTTTACTATCTGCCTCAGGAAAATTATCTGGCCCTGCAACACCTCTAGAGTGATATTTGTTTAAAAAGCTGACAAAAAACTATACGATGCCCCCTCCAGTTATTGGCCTCTGTCAATTGCTTCCCACATTGGAAATATTTTTGAGCGAATAATCGAGCGCAAACTAGAACGACACGCCGATAGATATAATTTTCTTGAAGAACACCAGAAAGGTTTCAGATATCGCAGGGGCACAGTTCGTTCGCTGTACGGACTGCACCTGGAAGTGGAGATGCAGAGATTTAGCCACCTGGAAGTGGAGATGCAGAAACTAGCACCCTAGTAAATATCGACAAGCGTTTCTGGACCTGCTGTCTGCTCTATAAACTCAAAGGCTATATAGTCAATGGTAATCTTTCGAAGCTCATAGGAACATTCTTAAGAAACAGAAAGGCTTACATTCAGATTGACTCCTTTTGCTCTGACGAATTCAAAATCCGGATTGGTCTGCCTCGGGGACGCGTTTTATCGCCGATCCTTTTCATCTTGTTTATCAACGATTCTTTGATCAGCCCGCACAAAGTGTTCAAATATGCAGACGATACATCGGCACTGGTTCATGCGCAATCGCCACTTAACCTGGCAGACCAGCTCGGAACTTTGTGGAGTACGATAAAAGTTGATGCTTCAACTGGAATATGAAAGTGAACGGATCAAATAGAGAAATAATGTCGCTCCGCACAGACGAACCTATGCCATTTACAATATATCTTAAAGGTAAATTATGCAAAACTAAAGAATTTAATATGTCACTAGGATAAATCATCGACAGGAAACTGACATACAAGAATCATCTCAACAATGCTATCAGTAAAGGGCACAAAAGTAGGAACTCAATCAAACGGAAATGTTCTAAGAGATAGGGTTGCACACTTATCACTCCGACACTCCTTTTGAAAACCGTTATCCAACCGCAACTCATCTATGATTCCCCAATTTTGGCACGTTCCCACTTGAAAACGCTACAAGTGCAACATATCGCAATTAAGATCAATTATCAAGAACTGCATGTCTCCATCACTGTCTGCCTATAAAATCTTTTTTGGAGTCCCCCACTAGATAATCTGTTCCAGAGCATTAGTGCAAAATTTCTGACAGAATTAAAACAACCAACCGGATATAGTGGCCGAAGCTCACTTCAACGCACTTGATCACGTTCGATCGACAGGGCGTCTCATCGAAGCTGTCTGAGAAGATTTGAAAAGGTCACGGGTAACTCTCTTGCTCTAGGATATAGTACTCAGTCAGTCCCTGCTTTCATCAATGATCGGTGACTGAGAAGATAGCCCTCGCCTGATAACTTTCCTGTCTTGAGAAAGTTCAGAAAAACAATGCCACACTGCCACAGCAAGAGCCCCCTGATCCTTGGAAATCCTTACTTAGTCAATAGAAAATGCAGCCTGGTTTTTGGCAACACCCCTCTTTTCGCAGAATTCAAATGGAGACTGAGTCAGTGTGCATCACCCCTGTGTATGTGCGGCCCAGCTGAGGAAAATTCGACACAATACTTCTATTGCCATCTACGGGACCAGTACCGAGCACAAAACATTGGAGAGCTCATCCTACTGATTTACGATGACTGTCAATCCCTCAGCAAGCTCATAAAGGCGACTGGAAAAGTTAACAAGCAAATCACTCAAAGACTGTCATTCTACCTTTTCAATCAACCCCCCGAAAAAAAACTAGCAAATGAGCTTACATCTTGGCGCAAACAGGGATCTTTCTTAGACTTTATATAAATATATACAATATATATATATATATATATATATATATATATATATATATATATATATACTTTATATATATATAGACTTTATTTATATATATGTGTGTGTGTGTTTGTGTGTGTGTGTGTATTTATATATATATATATATATATATATATATATATATATATATATAGACCCGGGTTGACCAAACATACAAAACTTAGTACGGCCGTACTACGGCGCCGTATAAGTCTTAGAAAAAAACCGTACTAGGGCCTTGTTATGTTTTGTATGGCGCCGTACTACGGCCTTACCAATATTATTAAGGCAACTTACTAAGGCCGTACCAAGATTAATAAGGTTGCTTAGGTATAAAAAAGCTGCAAAAATGACGGAAAAGTCTTCAGTAATGTTGAAAATCCGAGTTCTCAGAACTGTTCGGAATGTTCTGTGTGTCTTTGCATCCTCCTTTCCCATTCGGGTTGTGTACTTGAGCAACAAGTTTAAAACTACAGTAGGAATGAGCACAACATTACAAAAAAAAACCAGGTCAAAACTCTATCTCCTAACAGCATAATGAAGAAAATGGCAATCAACTCCTTACCGGATCAAAAATACCATAACTCAAAAATAATTATTCAAAATCGGAAATTTGAAAAAAAAAACGTCTGTAAAATTGCCCTTTTCTTAGTTCAGCCGTAGTCAAATTTCATTTTGTTCAGGATACACTCCATACCAAGTTTGATTTGATTCGGACAACTATTTGAATCGACCAAAATTACAATATTCCTAAGACATTTTTTCGAAATAATCAGAAAGATCCCGAAAAAATTTTGCGACTTACTTTTCGCCTAGCCAAAAAATAGCAGAAACTCTTTTCGTTCTATATCTACCATAAACGGGGTTACTTTTTACCAATGTTTCATTATTTTGGGTAACTCCCGATCAAAAATATCAAATTTCAAGAATACTTATTCAAAATAATTGGAAAATTCTGAATAAAAACGAAATTTTTTTCCTAACCAAAATTTTGCAAAGACTCTTTTTATTCGAAACTCTTCACACAGGGGGGTTACTGATTCAAACTCTATACACATCAGAGATCTCCCATGCCTAACGTGGTTGGAATTGAACAACTACTTGATCAATTGAAGGATATTTTTTTTTAAAAAAAACTACGTAATACTAATAACAATTTTTCCAAGGCAAGCTGAAACAACCACTTTTTAACCTACATAGGTTAGTGCCCTCCAACGTGAATTTTTGTTTAGTTCGAACAACTTCTTGGTCCGATTGAAAGACAAGATTAAAAGAAATTTATTAAACAGTAAAAAACATTGAAGTTTAGCAAGAAAAAAAATCTATTGAGTAAGGCTCAAAATTTAGTCATGCTCAAAATGATCTATTAGTAGTGAGAGAAAAATTTGTTCTTGGTATCATGCAAAAAATTTCCATCTGGCATCCCTTATACTCCACAATAACATACGTAAGTTCATCGCAATTGTTTGAGGTTCCACGCAGCGCAAAGTAGTCTTTCACTGTGAACAGATTGACAAGGCAAAAATTCTCTTCTTCATTTTCGAATTAGACCATTTCGCCAAACTCTACTTTCGTTCCGACGCTAGATACATAGGCATTTGAACTCGTGGAAAAAGACAATGAATCAAGCCGTAATTAAGTAAATTCCATAGTGGATCTCAAGCAACTATCACTAGGAATAATATGAACCGGTAGAACAGAGTGATTCACAATAGGCCGCTCCTTTGGCTTCATGGTATTCCCAAGCCACTGAGAAAAGTCGAGCAAATTGTCGTTTTTCAGTTTTGTTGAAAGCAGACTCTTGCGTCTAACATAACGCTCTATAATCAATTCGAGGCGATTCACCGTTCCTGTAAGTGGTTTACTAAGTAAATTGTTTGCACTCTCGAACATGAAAGCAGATGTGCACCATATAGGTCCATAATTTTCAACTTGCCGTCTAAGAAGCGTCATGTAGTGAACATTGATGGTGAAGCACATTTCATTGCATTGTTCATTCGTTTTTAGTAGAAATTTCGCTAAAAGAGAACCAACTTTTGTAGAATGACGAGAGTCTGTTGGAAGCAACCGAATTCCATAACTCAACAACATAAACCTGTCGTTGGTATCTTTGCTCACAAAAAATTTGAAAAGCACCGGACCTATATGTAGAATTCAGTCTTTACATTCGGATGCTTTGAAGACCATAAGATGGGATAGGCTTCGATGGGACCTTCGGATCTCAAAAGGCACCTAAAAAAACGAAAAAAAGTAAAAAGCGATTAAGAAATCCAAGAACCAAAAGTATGAAAAATTGCATGAATGCTCAAAAACTTACTTTCATTGTCCGCACAATGTTTTTGATCTCCATAAGCGCTGAATTATTATTTCCTTTTGGATGTGATCTGGAACAGTTCTACCAACTCCTAACGCAATCTGATGCATGTAGTCGATTGGTGCAGACAACGGTAAGTTAGGAAGAAAATTTGACAAGACACTTGGACCTTTGACACCTCTGCTAGATTTGAGTCCTGGATTTCTTGCTAAAGTTGAAAGATCATGCTTGTATGATTCCAGAGTTCTCATATCATAGGGATGAAGTGGGTAGTAGCGCCTTCTCACAAACGCATTCACCCTTTTGAAGCAGTAGCAACAGCCATAATAACCGATGTGAGATATCCAGTTTAAAACAGAATACTTTGCAGATTTGTCAGCAACAAGCAAAACAGGCATCAAGCTTTCTTTGTATACATTGTCGGAGTTTATTACCTGAAAATTTGACCACTGCTCACGAACAGCCTGAAAAACATTCAGAAAGTTTTCGAAAAATTGCGGAAACGACTGATATAGAAGATACAAAATGAATAAAATCCTTAAAAGATGAGTGTAAGAATGCTTCTATAGTGTCAAGAAAACGCATTCAAACTATTTGAAAAACAACGTTTCAGTCCGAAAACATAAAACACGACAGCCTAATTTACAAGTGATTGCGCTATAAGTCGGTTAAAAATTGTATAAAAATTGGTTATTACTTCACAGAAGGTGAAATGCAGATTCTCCAGTTACCTTAAGGAAATCATTCCAACCCAACTCAATGTTATTGAAGGCAGCTCTCAAGATAGGAAGGTTTGCAATGGCGATCCAGACAGGCCAGAAAAAGTTATTTCGTGATTTTATAATTTTAACTTCATCAACATTGAATATGAGAAAAATTTTCAAACTGTTTGAGTCAGCATTGTAAGCCTGAGGAAGTTTGAGATCACAACCAACACCTTTTTACGCTCGTATTTGATGATTGCATCAAAGTGTGATTCAGCAATAGATTTCAGTGCTTTTACGTAGTCTAGAACGCGCCATTCTCCATTAGCAAATTTCTTTTTTAGTGCAATTTTGATTTGCATTGACTCCGTATGTCTCTATTAAGAGTTTTAAAGGCAGGGATGTTTAAATCTGGAACAGCTAAATGAACTAATTTTAACCAATCGGTAACCTCCTTGTCGGATATTCTGTCCGTAGTAACAAAACTCACAACACAGTGCAAAAAATTGCGAGAAGATGACTCTGACACAAGCCCGAGAAATTCGAACGGTTCAGCATCAGGTTTAAGATCCCCACAATAATAATCATTTTGAACTGGTGGAGATAATTCTCCCTCGTTTAATGCTACGCAATTTCTGGCAGCATCTAAATTTTCATCACTAGAACTGTCTAATTGGCTGACGCTAGTTCCGAAGCCCTGATCTTCCTGTTTACCATCTGAAACTTCACAAAAATATCACTATCGCTGCTATCACCAAATGGTAAGCGTAGATCAAACGGCCATTTCTTTTTTGTTGGTTGCCGTTCATGAATAACAATTTTCTCCCATAGTCTTCTTTTGAAATTTGTTGAAAACACGTTCTGCGTCAACAAGAGGACTGCTGCAACAAATAGGTTATATTTTTGGGGAAGGCTGAACTGTTGAATTGTTGGGTGTGCTCACAATTGAATGAAAGTCAGTATGGGGACACAAGCAGTCCTTGTTTCCAGGCCCAAAAAACTCTTCTCCTTGGAAAGTTAGCAGTTCACTTCCCGGTGTAATTTTTCGCAAGGTTACTAGTTCAACTGATCCTCTTCCATTAGGCTCAACCGCCTTGTACTCGCAATTCGGCTGGCAACTGTGATTCACAAATATTATGGGACAAACCATAACACGGCTTAACTTTGATCCCTGCCTTGTGCTAGAACTGATTGATTCGTGAAGTTATCTTTAACGTTTGTCGGAATCATCTCGATATACCCCTAAATTCGCAATCGCATCTTCTCGGCCAGAATTTTTTTCACCGTTGCAATGCAGACCGTATCCACCGAAACTACCAGGAATCAACCTGCAGCTAAACTCCTTTAGAAGTCTGTACGCTTTTTTCAGTAAGCCGTAAGTTCTCTCTACAACCCGCTCAGCCTTTTTTATTTCATCGAACTATTCCTCTGGCAGAAGATCGACAAAAGTGTTCAATGGAAGCTTTGATAAGCTGAAAGTTCGATCAATTTGTCCATCACATTGACACAGCACAAGATACCATTCTCTTTGCATGCTACAGAACTGAAAACAAAACGCGCAATTCATCGACTTTATAAACCTTGCAAAAGCTCGTCAACCTATTTCAAACAAACGGCTAATTGATGATTTGGTATAACACAAGCAATAATGGTAAAAAACGAATTTTCAACTGAGCAAACAGTGACTAGAAGAAGCAAATTTTCAAAACAAAACCTTAATTATAGCTTCAACAGCATAAAAACAAAACATTGCATCAAATAACGAAGAACTTCACGACAAGTAGGAAAAATATTGAAAATCAAGAGCAAATTGACTGTTTTCAAAAAGTTACAAACTCTGAACTTGAACGTTTTCTGGAGAGATCTGTCTGCTGTAAACATTTAATAAAACGAATAACATAAACATCGAGATACTCGAGAAACCGAGAAGGCAAACAACACGTCAATGAAGTCAGACAGACAGACAGTCAGAGTTCTTATGAGTATTTCAGAACAAAGCTTCTTCCGTCTTCTTCTTCTCCTTCCATTACGTCATTTTCGGATCGTTTCGTCAAATTTGCTACGTGCTCTGAGCCGTGCTTAGCCTTCTGATCCAGCTCATACTTATTTGCAGCATCTCGAGCACTTGCGAATGCATTTTCAGGAGCCCACGGGTACTTTCTCATAACACATTCTAGGACAAAGAAGGTCCGCATGAGACAGCGAAAAAATTCAATCCAATAAATTTTTTCAGTTGACGCAATTAGAAGTGTTTCTGAACATAGAATACCGGATGAAGAATTTCAAGTAAGCTGGGTTTTCAAAATTACACTGAACTAAATTTTGAATAATTGGTACTGCTCCTCGTCACATGGACTTCTGGTATTCTCTCGGATGCTGTTTTTACCAATGATCAGAGAAATCAGTTCACACAATTTTTCTCTCCAAACACTTCAAGTTTTCGGCCAAAGACAGAAAGCTTCTCTAAACAAAAAGTTCCATCACGTTCTTATTCTTCCACATGGGCAGTCTCAAGCCTTCATTGCTATTGACTGGTTCTTCGGATCTCGTTACGTTAACTTTGAGGTTTGCAGCCCAAATAATCAGAAACTTACGCTTCTCCAATTTTCTGATCTTCAACATCTGATCGTGAAACTTTTTCTGGTTCAATTCAGTTTCTCTCATGAAACGCTTTTGCTCAGCAACTAGCTCCTTCACAGCTTCAACCAAGTCCTGAAAAACAAAATTATAAAACGGAAGCCAAGAAGACCTTACATATCATTGATCTGTTTATTGGATCATTAAAAGTTACTAATCAACTTTGTCTTTTCAAAAACGCATTTGAACAGCAAACATTGCTCTCAAGGCATTACATAACTTTTCACTATAAATTAGTGATGAAAATTTACGAGCCAAGAGAAAATAACTTTTAGTGTTCTCGTGACGCGCAATTTTACTAGATGTTGCAACCTGATTGTCTTGTTCTTCTTCATGGCACTGCCCGAGTTTCACAACTGGGTCCACTAATTTTTGTCGCACAGAGAGGCTCCAAACTTTCTCTGTAGTTTTTCCTACTTTTGATTTTCTTTCGGTGCTTGTTACGCAACTCTTGTCCTTCTGAGATTCGGACAGATCTTCAAACAACTCTGCAACTGATCGGTTGGGCGGAGAATTTTCATTATTCACTCTGTGATACCCAAGGATATCATCCTGCGCTATTTATTTGATGCAGTACATTTTTAAACGATGCTCTTTAATTAGTAAGTTTATTTGCAATTCATTATTTAGTTCATACTTTGTTCAAATCTTATCTTATGATCAGTTCAATACTTCTTTTCTTGGTTTCCCGCTTCGCGATCATCACGCATTCTAGATTTGCTTATAAGCACTTCAGTTCATTCGTCAAGTTTTGCAAATCAATACTGGTTGAACAATTCTCTTTGTAAACCCGCTCCGCGAGTAAGCACAAAATGCTCAAGTCAGGACTTCGCTCCGCGGTTCGCAATTTAAGCAATAGTAAACGCACCCGCATCGCAAGTAACTACTAAATTTAAATAGAGTACGACATGGCGCAGTCAGCAGCTAAGCGTACACCTCTCGGAATAGACGCTTTCTGGGACAAACCTACACCCGACCCTCCATTTCGCTGGGAGAAATGTAGAGTGCAATATAAATTGGCACTATTGCCAAAAGAGAACGTCATTCTCGATACGCTACTTGGATCCAAAGCCGAGATGGTGGACCTTCCACTCGAACCAATATAAGAGGAAACTACAGTCGGCTCTTCTGCACAATCGGAGAGAGAAAGGAATGCTCGCAATGTGCAACAAAAGATGAATTGGCAAAACAAAAGCCAACGTCTAATTGAAGTCGGTACAATGTGTGGTGACAAATCGTGGCCACTTGCGGATCGCAAAACCGTGTCTCTACTCTATCTAAGCATCGGAGTGGAAAGACGTCACATTCTGAAACCCGTATATTCATTCTTATTGGAGAGATCTACATGTACGCTCTGGCTGTGTGTGCATAGATGAAAAAGTCGCTATAACAAATGTCCTTCGAGAAGAATTGGCTGATGACATTCCCTCCAGCCATCCGGGCACATGTGGTATGATATGCATGGCCACGCCTTGCTAGTGGCCAAACATCCATCGGAAGCTTATAGTTAAAGCTAGAGAGTGCAAGCCCTGCACAGTGATTTGTAAGAACCATAAATCTGTTATTCCTGCTCAGCAATTTCTTCTCCATATACCGTGTGTTGAACCAAATCAACAAATTCAAATTGTTTTTGTAGGCCCAATTTTTGATGAAAAGGGTAATGAAGTTTACTTCTCAGCTGCTAATGGTCGTTTTTCTAAATACCCTACTGCATGTATTTTTGACAAAGCTAACGGACCAAATGTTCTAAAATTTTTGGACATGTATATTGAAAATCACGGAATTTCACGATCTAATCGATTGGATCAAGCGAATTGTTTAGTTGGTAATCAAATAAAGACTTTCTGTAAGAAAAATAATATTGATGTAATTGAAGCTCTAGTAAACGATCATCATCGTAAGACGTGTTATGAGCTTACCTTGGATGGGCTACTTCTGGAACTGTCTTATGGTTGTCTCAAGAATATAGGATAATCTTAAGGCTTACCTGACTAACTAAAAATCTAGATCTCTAGTCTATTACTCTTCTATCTGAGCTTCAGTAGACAGTGCACGCGCCCCAATGCTAAAGTCTAACGTATATCTCAATATTAAACACGAGGAGCGGAGTGGAGAGAGAAAAATATAATTTATTATTATATCAGGTCTGTGACTAGTATCGACTAACGGGTTAAGTGAAAAGGGGATAAAGGGAAAACAGATAAACATTTAAGGAAAGGTATTTTCCCTTTTTCGACCAATCAGGGTTGAGTATTTCAGTCTTTATTTATTTCAACAAATAAAGTCCTTTGTTGGAAGTCAACATTGACTCCATCTTTCCGGGGTTTTGAGTTTTTTGAAAGTCTTCTGATTAATACGATAAGTCAATTTCTCATTATTCTCTCTGAAGAATTTTCTTTTCTTTTTGAATGTGTTGCTTTGTAACTCGTTCGTCAGTAGGTCGATTCCCAGACTCAGATTGCCCAAAGAGCAAGGAGAGAACATCAACAACCACAAAAGTATCTATTCCAGTACCACGTCTAGTGGATGAAGATCCTTTTGGGTAGGCCCAGTGCTGATGTTGGAGGCGCTCTTGATGTCTGGAGACTTACCTGGCTTACCTGATTTGTTTATGTTAGCTGTTTATGTTTAAAATTTTTCTCTATATTAGTTTATCATGTTAGGTAGTGTAATTGTTCTGTTATACGTAGTAGGAAAGAAAAAAAATAAAACCTTTGTTCGAAATGTTATATGTAATTCGGTGGGAAAATCGAGAGTAGTTGGGTAATTTGTCAACGAAAAGATTGTTGACAACAACGAGAAATGTTAATGACATGTGATTGTTTTGGCAATGTTAAATTTTGTTACTGAAGATGAACATGTATTAGTACCTTGATGTCTCCCAAAATCAGGAGTTATTCTGATGCAATCAATTCTTACGAATTGTCCTGTCAGACTTCTACAGGTTTGGGATTTGTTAGTTGTTACGTTTGTTGTTTACTGGTATTGTTTGCGGTTTTCGTATCTGTAAATTTGGTAAAGGTTACAGATCTTGCTTTTAGTTTGTAATGTCTATGTGCAAAAATGTCCAATTGCCTTGTTCCCATTAACGAGTATTTCATCATTTGATAAATTTAGTAAGTTATCTGTCTACGCACTTTATTTTTTAAATGTTCGCCTGATACGACACATTGATATTCGACATTCCAAATAATTTCCCTGAGGATCATACCTTATTAGTTGTTACTAATAGATGTACCGTTGTTAGTTGTTACTATAGAACTATACATGTAAATATGACTACCAGGTCTATACATGTGATAGCTTTATGTTGTTATTTACATGTGTAATAATGATGTTTTTATTGTTATAATCATTTCTATAAAAGTCAGTTTATAAAGTAATAAGCTGTTCTATGAATTTGAAATTTTCGAATTCGGAATATACCTTTTTTTTGGTTGTTATAAATTGTCAATAATTTGTTATAAACTTTTATCAGATGATGTCATAAAATAGATTTCATACATGTTGTTAGTTTGAATAGTGAATATTCAGTTAGTGTTACATAGTAATGCTTGCTACAGTTGAAATTGGTGTACTGTGCTACAGTGAAATTTGTCATGTCACGACTCAAGCTATTGAGGAACTATGTACACTTTATGTGTTGAATTTAATTTACATGTCTGTTACAATAACCTACAGTGTGTTATTATACACTGTGTTGTGCATATTACGCTTGTTACGCTTGTTTATATCTGTTCCTATTGTTCATACACCAAATTATGAGGTACTTTTTGGTTTTTTCTTTATTTACAAAAGTGCACATATCTAACTATGGAAAATCTTTGCATATGTACATGTATACTCTATCAGCTAAGATTAGGATAGGTAGATTTTTAGAAAAATAAAAAAAAAATTAGTTCTATCTAATGTTTACTACACATCAACTGTTATACCAATTGCTATAACTATTGATAGTTATAAGGGATACAAACTGAGGTACAAATGTAGAGAATGGTTATTTGTACAAATAGTTTACAAATAGTCTATAGCAAATAGTTTGTTCAAATGGTTGAGTTTAATAATTATAAATTATTACTGCAAAAAGGGAAAAATATATATGCAGAGAGAAGTTCATAGTTGGATGAGAATGCACAATTTTACTATATCAAACGCGTTAAAGTTCTGAAATTGTTACTTGTTCCTGAAGTGTTATTATTGCAATTTGTCCGTTTGTTTGGGATGATTTGTTCTGTCCCTATAATGTTTGTATTCTTTAAGAAAGTGTGCGAGAATCGTCTTTCGACAGAAAGTGTGCGATGAGGTTAGTTATTTCATCAATTGGTACTTCGGTTATCGACGCTTTGACTGTGTTCCGTATCTCTTTTTCTATATCAGTAGTTTTTCGTTCGTTATTAAATTGTATTACATTAATAAAAGCTCGATTCGTTACGCTGCCTTCTAAATGGTATGTGTGATATTCTTCACACTGTTCAAGCGCTTCGATTGGTACTATTAGTGGTCGTTCCGGTGCTTCCTTGGGTTGAAAAATATAAGAATTCTTAATGGGGTCAAAATTACGTAAAGTCCCGATAGTATAGTCCCATTTTAGTCTATATCCATAGTTTAAGAAAAACGGTGATGTTAACTGGTCGTTAATATGGATGTAACTTTTTGTAGTGTTAATGTTTTTATCTCTTAAGAACGTATAATATATCAAGTTGTGTATCAATTTTGTTTCGTGTACCCGATAATTGTTGTTTTGAACATCCTTCGGTGTTGGATGTAAGAAGTTAAAACTTAATTGAAAAATTTGATGTTCGAACACGCTGTAAGCCGAAAGGTCTTGGGATGCCTTTGCTACTAGATAGTCAGAGGTACAAACTGTTGATAGTTTAAATTCGTAATCGTAATCATACATGAAGCGCTCTGTTAGTATATAGAAATGTTTTAAGATGGGGTATGTTGTCTGATGTAGTTTATCTCGCCCCATATTCTTAGTGCTACGTTTTACAGTGTTAGTTTTTTCTGATGGTAGAAGCGGGAAGTACTCTGAGATACGATCTTTTAAATTATGTAGTGGTGTTATAACAAAGTTATAGTCTCGAGAGTCAAACGGCATTTCAGACCAGTTACGGTAAGATAATAAAGGGTTATAATTACTACTGTGAGGATTGTTGAGGGTTCTCGGGTCCTTTTCTTGAAACCAGATTGTTTCCATAACAGTTGTTGTGGGGGTTTGTTCATTGGTAGACTGGTGAAAAAACGATTTCCTACTGTTACATTGAGGTGTAACTGCGTAAGGAAACCGGAGGTTGTTCGGTCTAATGTGATGTGGATTACTAGCAAACCAGCGTTGTTGAACACTGTTTTGTATTCTATTGTTATCGGTTGTGTAATCATCAGGGGGGGGGGGGTGGTCGTACTGGTGGTGGATAGTTTGGTAACGGTGGGGATACATATGTTTCGTTCTGAGTTTTGTTACTCGGCCTATTGTTCTGGTAGCTATGTGTACTAGTGCTTGTACTTTGTTCATTTGTTCTGTTACGAAACGAATCTAGATTTCGTCGGGCATCCGACTGTCGCTTTTTACCAACTTGTTTCGATATCATATTTATTATTTCCTGTGGTGTACGTTGGTTTGTCTGTGTCTGTTGTTCCGACGTTTCATTTTCCACTTCGATCCTCATGGTTGTTACTTTGTCCTGTGGGTGATCCAAATGGTCATCCGTTTGTGTACTGAAGTCGAATGCGTTGTCACGTATTGTCCCTGGGCTTGATCGTCCAGAACCAGGGTAGAGCTCTCCTTCCTCCACATCATAGCTCAGTGGTGAGTCTGTCTTGTAAGGTGATTCTATTACGTAGTTCATTCTGGAAGTCATTTGCTAAAATTGTTACTGCGTTGAATACGTATTCTTCGATGAATAAATATGTTATGTATAATAGTTTGTTACCGATATGGAAAAGTTAATATGGAAAATTTGAATTTTAGTTTCGTTATATTTTGACACATGAAACGTTGTTTAGTTTGATTGTTACGAAGACATTTGTTATCTTTTTGTTATTTGATGTCGTTATGACCAATGCTAATCAGTATATTGTTATACCAAAAGAGTATTGTTATATCGGTGTGAATTAATGCTGACGTAACGTCATTTGACGGTTAGTTTGTTTGTTGTTACTAAACATAAATGTATATTGTTATTGTTATTTATGAAATATGTGAACTCTACATGTATTAATAAATTGTGAAAATGAGGAATTGAAGAGGAAAGAAAGTGAGGAAAGAGGTTGTTATTTATGACACGGAAATTTTAAGGTGAAAGAAAGGGTTGTAAAAGAAGGGGTAGGAGAGGTTGATTATAACATCGAAAAGAGGTGTTTTAAAGGAAAGAGAGACATTAAAGATATGATTAATATGACTAATTGTGTGATGTTAGTTGTTCTTTTACCGCTGGGTTGTTGTTAAACCTCGTATGTGTCTGCCAAATGATTTTTAAAATATGTTACTTCATTCGTATGTGGTTGATCGTCGTTTTTTAATATGCCTAAACTATGGCTGCGGTTATGCATTTTGTTAGCCGTTATTTTTAATTGATCGAAATCTATTGGTGGTGGATTCTGTATATCCATTAGTTTTACTGTTGGTATCAAATGTTGTTTAGTTGTAGGTTTATTGGATGTTTGTGGTATTTCATAAGGTGTTGGCTGGTTCATATTTAGTGGTGTTTCATATGAGTGTGCCTGAAATGATGTAGACTGTTGTTGTTGTTGTATGTTAGGCGCACTAGGAAGGCGTGCGTTATGAGTTAGAGGTGTATTAGGGAATGATACGTTTTTTCCTAAGCATTGACATGCAGGAGGTGGAGTAATAAGTTGTGTTGTTAATGTTTGTGGTTTGTTTCCGATATTGTTTCAAATGGTTCTACTCTTAACGGTTCTTCCTTATATTTTCTTTCTGGTAACGGTGGTTTTAGTTTCTTTGGAGGTGAATTTGTTGTTCTTAACTGTAATCCTTTCTCCGTTCTACGAATTGTTGTCTTATAATGTTTGTAGTTTGTATCTACATAGGTTTCTGCAGGTCTATCATTATCAGTATAATCTGTTGTATATGCTATATCTGTGGAATGTATGCGAAACGTATGCTTTTTTCTTGGTTTGTTATTTCCGTAATGTATATAAATCTCATCGCTGTTGTGGCTATCTTCTTGTTCTTCTTGTATTTGAGCTACTAGTTGTGTTAGCGTTTGAGAAAAGATTCCAAATATTCCTGTAAGGAGTATTTTTGTTATACTGGCTTGTTTGCCAAATGCTTTATGTATCACAAAAGTAGAATTTTATAATTAGTTTCGTTATAAATAGTATCATGCTTATCATGGCGTAAATGATCGCCATTTTTTCTAAGACGTACCATGGGCAACCAAAGATTGTTAATATTTGTTTTTTTAGCCATGCTCCGTCAAAGATTTCCTACCAGTTAACACTGGGTTGGTCTATTTGGAAGTTATATCCGTTTATGTTGAGGTTTCTCAACCATTTTAGTGATTGTTCGTAGTTTTTGTAGGTTTGTAATAAACCTAATTGTTCAAGTTCTATTAATTTTTGTGCGTTTGCTGATGTTGCTACTTGTAGTGGTTTTTTGCGATATCTCATGTATTCGTGTAATAAATCTCGTTTTCCTTCTTGAATTAGTTGTTCTTTACTGTAGATACCACTTTCTATTAAACTTGCTCTACTAAACATGTTATCAAGTACTATTTCTTCAGGTGATATAGTGTTCAATACTGTTTCTACTTTTACGGGGTATGGTGTTACTCTATATCTTGCTGTTCCTTCAGTGTCTATTGAGATTAATTGGTCGAAGTTGCTGTGCGAACATGGGACTTTCTTTGCCCATAAGTATGTTTGTCTTGTTAGCTGATGTACATATTGTACTCTGTTTTTGTACAGTATTGGTATTTTATCATAACATTCGCGAGTTTGTGGTACATATAAAGTTGATGATTTTTTCGCGCATTTGTACATTTTCATTACATTTACTCCTTCTTGTTTGACAAATATTGATCTATCTCCAGTGAGGATGTATCCTAAGAGTGGTGTGTTCTTTTGTACTTGTGTCAACGTTAGTTGTCAAATGTTTCTAGTTTGTTCACAGATTTGTGAGTAAAATTCTATTGCTTGTAGGCTTATTCTTGAGTATATGTTACTCATGTAGAGGTCCAATTTCATTTTTAAGTGTGTGCTCGCGTTTACAAAACCATAGTAATATTGTTTGTTATCTTCATCTTCATATCGTGTATGTTCTGATATTATTTGTTTTGGTTTAATATTTATAAATTTTTCATCGTCAAATTTATTTTTCTTTCTTGTTACTTTTTGTCCTGTATGCATATCGAATCCGTATTCATAGATTATGTAAATATTGTCGTATTCTGTTTTGTGTATTGGTTGTAGTGATCCGCACTCACGTTCTACGAGTGGGTATACTTCGAATCTTGTAGCGATAGAGTCTGTTTTATTTAATTTTGCTTTTTATGTGATATCAGGTTGTTGGACTGTTGTCCATTCCGCGTTTGTTTCTATCCAGTATGTATCTTGGTATTTTACCATAAATGCGTCAAATCTAATTAATTCAAATAATTGACAATGTGTTTGTGGTTCCCAAACTTTTGTTGCTTTTGTGAATGGTGTCGGTAGACATTCTCGTTTTTGGATGTCGCATGGTAATTTTGTTCCCATATATGATATTTCTTCAGTGTCTAAGTTTAGTATTAATGATACTTCTCGTATTTCTAATGTCCAGTCTAGTATGTCTATTCTGTTTTGTTTTCTTGGTCCTTTCATGCAGTTTGATTGGGCATTTTTAATTGCGTTAGGTATCCACATTGGGTTTGTATAATCATAAACTATTCTTCCATATGGTAGTACCATAGGAGTATCAAGGTTGAATTGTATCCTGCCTTGCACATCTTCGATCTTTTTCTGAAACAAGTGGGTTAGCTATGTAATTGAATGAAATGTTATATCGTGTTGGTTTGTATCTTGTGTTCTTGAGGAGGTTAATTCTAGCGAGTTCGTTACGAACTTCATCTGCATCTAATATTTTTGTTCTTTGTGCATCTGAGACGTAGTAACTAGGTCTGTTAGCTCGAATATAAGCGGTGTGTTTTGAACACCATTCTACGCGTTCTTTGATTCTTCCTGCAACAGCGTATGCTTTTATTTCTACTGCTTGTGCTTTCGATAATAGTTGTACTTCAGTCTTTTTCATATCTAAATCGAGTGGTTTGAATTTGCATGTGCTGATTTTGTTTAATTCGTAATACTTAACATTAGTAATTTCTTCTGCATCATAATCGTAATGTTCTATGAAGATGTCTTGTGGTCCTGTTGCGGAGCCATTAATATTCTGTCCTGTTAGTTCTACAAAGTCTATTTCTGTTTGTCGCTTTTGTCTTTTATTGTTCATGCCAAATTTTTCTAATATCTGTTAATCGTTCTCTGTAGAAGTTCCAATTTCGTGTCCATTTATCAATGGAAATTTCCCACATAGCTTCGTAGTCTGAACTGTTAAAGTTTTCGAGTTCTTCTATTTTTGTGTTATGATGATTGAAATATTGTTGACTAGTTCTGGTTTTAGTATTATTGTTAAATACATGGTTTTGTAGATTATTGTGTCTTTGTTGGTCGCTGTTCTGTAGGTGACTTGTATTTTTTGCATTTTTTGTTATGTTTTTGTTTTGAAAATGTTTGATTTGTGTTTCCATTTTTTCATTTATACGGTCTTTAATGCGTTGTCTAGCATCATTTTTTAGTCTTTGTTCTAATTGTATTTTTGTTTCTCTTTTCATATAAATGTACATTTTTATTATTAACAATATGAAAATAATAGCTTTTAGTTGAATCGACATGTGTATGACAGACCAGTGTGTGGATTATAGAATGTTGCAAATCCTAATGTTTGTTTTGTAAATCTGTCAAATTTGTATATGAAATCAATGGAGATAAAAGGTGCTGGTAATGTGGTTGTTACTATAGATGGTGTAGTTGCGTGAAACGGGTGATTAAAGACAGTGTCGTATTTAATTGTTGTGTTAAATTTAAGTTCAAGAGATGGTGTTGCTAAAACGTTAAGTGCTGCGTTACGTTGTCGGTGTGTGAGATTTAATGTGTTTGTTAGTCTACTCCTTGACCAATTAGTAAGTGTATCACCGAGATTAGTGGGTCCGTATAATGGTGGAGGTGGGTTCCAAGCTTTATGATCTAGTGCGAAAAGATATGTATGTTCATTAGTCCTACTTTTAGTACGTGGATTAGGGTTAAGTATTGGTGTTGATCGTGTTCTACCGGGATGGCTCGATGGTAATCTTATTTCTGGTATAAAGGATGATGGGGATAAAGCTGTGTTTCTTTGTGGTTGTAGGGAGTTTGTTAGTTCAACTTGTGGTACGCTTACAGAAGTGTTCGATGAAGACGTTTGATTTGTTCTTTGTGGTGTTGTATTACTACTTGCGGAATGTGGTGATGTTGCTGACCAGAGGAAACTATTGGGTGAGTGCAATGGTTGTGCTCGGAAAAGTTCTTGAACAAAATTGAAATCTTGTTTTTGTTGAAATGTGGGAGGTAGAAAGGGGTTTGCTCTCAATTCAGAGGATGTGGCTGTTGGAATTGTACTATTACCTGAGTGATCACTTGGTGAGCTTAAACTAAAGTTATGTATTGTTGGTGTTCCTGTTCTACTTGTTGATGGTTCTGAATTTCCTGCTTCTATAGGTCTGATTATGTTAGATTCTATATCCGTTGAACCATATGAAACAAGTTTTGAATCTTGTGTTGGGAATGATAGCGAAGATCTACGTCATGCTCGTAAAAGTTCTCTTCTTTCCGGGCGGTCTCGCCGTACGGTATATGGGTTTTCGTTTCCGGGATTATCATCAATTTTTGGTGAAGTTGGTATATTCGTTAAGTCTGTAACTTCGTTATGATGTGGTCTTTATTGATGATTATTGTTACTTTGATTATTGTTAGACGACGCAATTTTTGCAGGTTATACTTTTAAGCTCCTGAGCCAGGTCCGTGTGGTGGAACTTCGATGAATGGTGGTGAGAGAATTATTAGTGGTGTTAGTTCTTGTTCTGGTTGTTGTGTTTGTGCTCCTAGATTTGATATCCAAATTTCGTTATTTTCAATTCTGAGTTGTAATTGGTAAATTATAATGTTACCGTATAATGGAGAATTTTCAGGAAATCCTATTTGTAGATAAAATTCTTGGGAGTGTAGTGTGTAATATATTGATTCTTCTATATCTGGTATAGGATCAATTTTTATGGATTTATAAAATATTCTCTTAACATTAAAAACATGCGTAAGAAAATATAAATTATTAGTGCAATTTTAATAAATTTAAAAATTTCCAGTTCCATTATATCTATATTAGATTTGCATATATGAAATAAATCAGAATGTACTTCATGCATTGGTTTTATTATTGTATTGGTGGACTAGCGTAGATGACTCTACGGTTTCTAATAACTTCGTATATTGTCACTATAGCTAGATACGTAGAAATAACTACTATACACGTTACGAGAAAGATAGTTAAGAAGTATATTATTTTTGATAGTATTAAATACTTTGCTCTTAGTGCGTTGGGAAAATCAATTGTTGAAACTTTTTACTTTAGTAGTGTTTGTTTGTAGATGAATATTGGAGATTATGGTTGAAACTTTATTAGGTGCAAATTGGATATAATGCTTCACTGAAGAGTGACAGTTATTTACTAGTGTAACTGACACTTAACGGTGTCGCACTATCAAAATACTGTACTTCCAAAATTGTCTGTATTTTATTTCGTTGATATACAACGATAACGATGATAGGTATCATTACCTAATTAGTTTTTTCAACTTGTCGTCGGACAATTTTACAGCGTCTTTTTTGCAAACTATTAGAAAGACTGTGTGTAATTTGTTTATATTAACACACTTATCTGTGTTAATTTGTTGTTTCAGGTTTTCGAATACTGTGATTGTTTCAGTACACGGTGCCGTGTTTTTTAGTATTTCAAAATATTTTTCTTCCCAGAAAAGTTTTTATTCTTGTCCAGTTTCCGTTTCTCCTTCTTTTATAAGAAGATAGTTTTTAGGTGAGATTTTACAGTTTGTTAGTTTAATACTGTCGTTGTCGAAATGTATATGACAACCAGATGGATATTCAAGTTCAACATAATCGTCTATTTGAACAACTATCTTAATGCAAAGTTGATTTCTATTCAATGATTGCATAAACTTGGAGACTGATTACATAGGTGGTTGTTCATTACAATGGTTACTATAATGTTGAAGTAGTCTCTCAGATTGAATATTTCAATTGTTGTGTTTTGTTTATCAGCTTAGCTGAAAGTTTCAAATTTTTCAACTTTTGCTGCGGTTGTGATTTGTACGAGACAAAATCAGAGTTGTGATTTTTTGCTCAACTGTTTGTGTTCTCTACAATATTCTTGGCATTTACATATCTTCCGTTTTTCTTTCTTGGTTCATGAAGTTGCCAATTTTACTAATTTTCTGGGTCTAATTAGACTTTTAGATTCTTAGTTTTCAAATTATAAGATTCTCTCTGAAGTTTCTTCAATTTGTTGTTATGATTGTTTTTCTCTTGTAATTGGTATGATGGTATGTACTTGGTACGTTTGATGGTAGTATGACGTACTTTTGTCATGGTATGTTAGATATAGTAATTAGTTACTTGATGGCGCCTGTGTTACTTGTTAACATTTAGTTTCACGTATGTTTTTAATCAATGGGGTATTTGATGTAAATGGTTGCGCCATTTGTTATTACCGATTCCTCTGGTGTTTATCGTTAATGAGTTACCAAGTTGTTATTTGGTGCAAATAGTGCAAATGTCAAATTGTGCAAATGTCAAAATGGATGTATGGTTGCAACCTGAAACTGCTAATTAGTTGTTGGTATCGACGTCATGTCGAACGTGTTGTGTGTATAATTAAGGTGATGTGTTATTGAAGTGGTGTGCAGATGAAGTGTTTACTTCAGCTGCTAAATGATATTTGTAGATATATCATGGTAATCACCATTTCGTTCATGGCGTTAAATTATGGTAATTGGTTTGGCATTTTCTATTTGTTACTAATTGCGTCTGCAAGGGAACGGTAAGTCCCTGTAAGTTGTTCTAAACTCTTTCCATCTGCTAATGAAGGTATCAATTTGTTCCTTTCTTCCTTTTGTTCTTTGTTAATAAGGTCCTTGTTACTTTTGGTAATCGTTGTATGTCTCCTAATGAGAATACTAATGAGATCTTTTCTTGCTAATGATAGCGTATTGTCAACGTCCGTTTTGTTCGTATGACGTAGGTGGTTGATTGTTTCAGTACACGGTGCCGTGTTTTTTAGTATTTCAAAATATTTTTCTTCCCAGAAAAGTTTTACTTCTTGTCCAGTTTCCGTTTCTCCTTCTATTATAAGAAGATAGTTTTTAGGTGAGATTTTACAGTTTGTTAGTTTAATACTGTCGTTGTCGAAATGTATATGACAACCAGATGGATATTCAAGTTCAACATAATCGTCTATTTGAACAACTATCTTAATGCAAAGTTGATTTCTATTCAATGATTGCATAAACTCGGAGACTGATTACATAGGTGGTTGTTCATTACAATGGTTACTATAATGTTGAAGTAGTCGTTCAGATTGAATATTTCAATTGTTGTGTTTTGTTTATCAGCTTAGCTGAAATTTTCAAATTTTTCAACTTTTGCTGCGGTTGTGATTTGTACGAGACAAAATCAGAGTTGTGATTTTTTGCTCAACTGTTTGGGTTCTCTACAATATTCTTGGCATTTACATATCTTCCGTTTTTCTTTCTTGGTTCATGAAGTTGCCAATTTTACTAATTCTCTGGATCTAATTAGACATTTAGATTCTTAGTTTTCAAATTATAAGATTCTCTCTGAAGTTTCTTCAATTTGTTGTTATGATTGTTTTTCTCTTGTAATTGGTATGTTGGTATGTACTTGGTACGTTTGATGGTAGTATGACGTACTTTTGTCATGGTATGTTAGATATAGTAAATAGTTACTTGATGGTGCCTGTGTTACTTGTTAACATTTAGTTTCACGTATGTTTTTAATCAATGGGGTAATTGATGTAAATGGTTGCGCCATTTGTTATTACCGATTCCTCTGGTGTTTATCGTTAATGAGTTACCAAGTTGTTATTTGGTGCAAATAGTGCAAATGTCAAATTGTGCAAATGTCAAAATGGATGTATGGTTGCAACCTGCAACTGCTAATTAGTTGTTGGTATCGACGTAATGTCGAACGTGTTGTGTGTATAATTAAGGTGATGTGTTATTGAAGTAGTGTGCAGATGAAGAGTTTACTTCAGCTGCTAAATGATATTTGTAGATATATCATGGTAATCACCATTTCGTTCATGGCGTTAAAATATGGTAATTGGTTTGGCATTTTCTATTTGTTACTAATTGCGTCTGCAAGGGAACGGTAAGTCCCTGTAAGTTGTTCTAAACTCTTTTCATCTGCTAATGAAGGTATCAATTTGTTCCTTTCTTCCTTTTGTTCTTTGTTAATAAGGTCCTTGTTACTTTTGGTAATCGTTGTATGTCTGCTAATGAGAATACTAATGAGATCTCTTCTTGCTAATGATAGCGTGTTGTCAACGTCCGTTTTGTTTGTATGACATAGGTGGGTGATGACGTGCTATTCAGGTAAAATGTCACTATGAAATGTCTATTTAGCAAAGGTCGTTTGACCGGTTTTGTGAGCCAGAGGTTGTTTGACCAAGTATTAATCAATGTGAACTAAATTTCATGTGTTTTAGGTATTGAGCCGTTATAATTGCCGTTATTCAGTTATCTGAAATACCCTGGTTAGAGTACGCTGGGTTGTTACTGGATTGTTACACGTACTGGATTGTTACACTTACTGGATTGTTACAAGTACTCAATTGTTGCACATACTGCTTATTTTATCTGTTCATAAAAGAGGAAGTTATTTAAAAGAGGAAGTTATTGTATTCGTGACCGTTTATGTTTATATGTAATTTGTTATTTTTAGCTTCCGTTCTGTTACTGCTGTGTGTTTCGTTATTAATTAGTTTTTGTTCTTATTATTTTTTTTCCTATTTGTTATTTGCTACGTATTTATTACTTGTCTTTTTGTTGTATAGTATTATAAATGTTTTCTTTTTATATTATTATTATTATTATCAATGTTCCTTAATATTGACATCTACAAAATGTCTATTCCATTCCGCGAGTCCTCTATCATGTTATAGGGGATATTGTCATTTGAACTTGATTGTTATTTTGATTTTGTTGTTACTTGGATTTGTTATTTGATATTTGTTATTTGATTTATTTGTTTATTGTTCAACGTCAACAAGCTCGAAACGTCTATTCCAGTTCCAAGCCTGTGAACATCAAAACACCGTTTGTGTTTTGTTTCCATTGTTTTTTGTTATTTGTTTGCATGAAATCATCCTGTCCATTCATTAGTGGTTGGCTCAAGGGCTACTATCAAAACCTATTTGTATTAGGATATCCTGTTTGGATACTTTATTTGTGATTTTGATTATTTGTTATTTGATTCTTTGTTATTTGTTTTATTTAACGGATGATGGTGGATCGGTTGGAGTTGGATGTGTTGAGAAGGTTGCGTTGACGGATGGTTGGTGATGAGAGTCATTTGTGAGATTGCGAAAGAAGGTGATGTTTAATGACGAAGGTGATGTTTAAAGAGGAAGGTGATGTTTAAAGAATAAGGTGATGGTGGAAAGAGAAGAAGATGGTTAATACGTTGCTAATTTACTTTTATTATTGAATTGTTTATTTAGATGTCTCATTTGTTCATTTTGTTTCATTAGAATGTGTTAATATTTAGGCAGGGTAAATTGCAAGTAAATTCTACAACATCACTGATTGGGTTTGTTCAGACACCCAATATTGGTCTAAATAATTGCTAACAAATATGGATTATATGGTTATGGATATGGATTAAAGAAGTTATTGATATGGATTATATGGTTATGGATTAAAGAAGTTAGTTGTTAGGTGTTTGTTAATAACACTTTTTAGTTTTGATGTGCTTTTTATTTTTATCTGTATTTTAATATTGGCGTTTTTAATTGTTAATATATACGTCTTTTTATTTTATGTTTTTAATGTTTGGGTGGTATGCACAAAAAGTTCGGGTTAGGAGAGTGTGCTATTTCTTTGCAGTTGGAAAACTGAATGTTTTCAAAGTAGTAGAAATACTGAAAAATAATTTCATTAATTTCATTAATAACATTGTCAAAGTAATAGGATACGGAATAGAAATTTCAACTGAATACGTAATAGAATACTGAACGTTGTAAGGTAGTATAATATGGAATAGAGTCCGATAGTATAATATGTAGTATAGTTCGATACTTGCAATGTAATCGAATGTGATCTTGATAGTAAAATACATAGAAGAATACTATTAATATACATGAGTTTGAGATAGTGTAATAATCAATTAAATAGTAAATATTGCGTTAAATGTAGTGAGTGTATAATAGATTACATGTATTTGTTTAAAGGAAACATTCTGATTGTTTATACTTTCCTTTTATTATGTGTATTTAATAATTTTATTATTATTTATATTATTATTATTATTATTATTATTATTATTATTATTTTTATTATTATTATTATTATCATTATTATTATTATGCTTATTATTTTGGTTGTTGTTATTGTTATTATTATTATTTTAATAATGTTGTTTTCTTCTGACGAAGATTGTATTGATGTGTATGCTCTTTATCTGATTGTTTTAAGCTTGGTATAGTTTTAGTATTAGTTGTTACATTTGGTTGTTTTAATGTTGGAATTTCATTTGTGAGTAGGTAAATTTGTAATTCTAATTTGATATGTTTTTCTTTTGGATAATATGGTACAATGTGGTTTCTGTGTATTGTTATCTGTTCTTTATTGTTATCCTTTAATATGTATGTTGTTTCCGTAGGTTTATCTATAATGATATATGGTCCTGTTTTCACTGGTAACAGTTTTTCGGATACTCCGTCCACTTGTTGTTGATTTGTTACTAATACAAAAGTATTCTTTTCAAGTGGTTTTGCTGTTCTGAATCAGAGATTCATTTCATCTGTTAGTTTTTTTCTATTCTGTAGAATTTTTGTTATTGTTTGATATGTGTCGTTATAATGTTTTTCATTATCAAGGAACCATTTGGCAAATGTTTGTAATTTTGCAATTTTTGGGTGATTAAATTGTTTTTCCCGATAAGTGTGTGCCGGTTGTGTGTTACACGCACTTTTTTCTGTTGGATTACAATTTCCCATTTCATCTGTAATTGTCCCAAGTTTTATCTTCGTTGGTTTTCTTGGTTTTTGATTGAAAACGACTTCATATGGTGACATGCCTAGTCGTGTTTGATATTGTGTATTGTATGCATATGGGTAGAATTTTGCTTTTCGTGACCAATTATGATATTTTTTGTCTAGTAGTGTTCTAATGAATTGTCCAATTATTCTGTTTGTTCCTTCTACTAGACCGTTCTTCCAGGGTGCATATGTTGTGCTTGGTTTAATTTTGATTTCAAAATAGTTACATAAATGTGTTAGCTCTGTGTTAATGTATTCCGATCCGTTATCTGATCAAATCTCTTTGGGTAGTCCGAATTTCATGAACCAATGTTCAAATAGTGCTGTAAAAGCGTAATGTGCATTATTTTTTGGTGCACACATTATCGTGACGTAAAGTGAGAATGCGTCAACTATGACAAAAATGTAATTGTTTCCTTCAGACGTTGGGTGGATAGGCCCTTTTGTGTCAATCATTATCAGTTCGTTGAAATATGTTTTTGTTGGTACAAGCTGTTCTTGTTTACTTTTTGTTTTTGTATTCGCAAACACTTTGTTTGTTTGGCATTGTATGCAGTCGGCGATCAATATTCTGATCCAAGTTGTAAGATTTGGAAAATAGTATTTGTCCATTATATTTCGTTTTGCTTTTTCGAGGCCTGTATGACCTACTAAGTCGATACAATGATTGTTGTAAAAGGTGCATAGTTGTAATGTTAGAGGTAAACAGATTCGATGTATTGATTTTTTGTGAACGTTGATTACAATTTTGATGATTCCAGAGTTTTCATCAATTATAATAGATTTGAATTTGCAAAAGTATGCAAATAATCCTTTGTTTCCACGTATCTCCATTGTTACTGAGTGTGGTTTATTGTTATGTTTTTTTCACATCTTCACTCTGTGAAGTACAGGATCTAAGATTTGTGTTTCTATAATTAAGTTTTCGGTTATTTTTGTTTTTTGTCATAGAAAATGTCTGAAAATTTTGCATTTTCGTAATTTGTTTTTTGTTGTGTTTTTATGTTATTTATCAGTCTGAGGTAATCATCATCATGATGTGTTGTGTACTGTCCTTTTTGATTTTTCTCAATAATGAGATCATCCTTTTCTACAATGGGTGATTGCCAATTTTTTGTTTTAGGTTTATACTTTGGGATTAAATTAGTTTTTGTTTCTGTGTTATATTTCTCATATGAGATTGAATGATATTCATTTTTATCGATATTTAATTCGAAGTAGTTGTTATGGATGTTAGCCAAAACTGGGTAATGTGTTTTTTCTGTATTTTCGTCATTGGTGTCGCTACATATGCTATATTTGCATTCTAGGTTGTTTGTAAACGGTGTTTTTGCGGAAAAGAATTTTATGTTTTCTGGTTTTTTTACTGTTATATCGCGTGTTTTTGTAAAATGGTCTTCGTCTATTATTCTGCTTAGAAGGTCGGGGAGGGCTAGGGTTTTTACTTCTATCCAAATTATGTGTAAATTAGGAAATCTCATCAGTATTATTTGGAAAATATAAACTCTATGATTTGGTTTGTTCTTTTGAGTGAAAAGATAAATTATTGGTTTATGATCTGCGAATAATACTATGGGGTGGTTTGAACCTGTTAGTAAAAATTCATACTCTCTTAGAGCGAAAATTATTGCTGAGCATTCTCTGATTAATGTAGATAAGCGCATTTCGATAGGTGTAAATAGTCTTGAATTTGCCGATACTAGTCTCATTTTTTTTCAGTTGGATGCTGTTGTAATAATGCTGCTCCGATGACTGTGTTTGATGCATCTGTGATAATATAGAATGGTTTTGTAGTATCTGGCATTGTTAGTTCTAATTTGTGGGTTATTGTTCTTTTCATTTGTTCAAAAATTTGTTGATGTTCTTTCGTCCTTTTGAAATCATTTTCTTTGTGTAAGTGGTTATATAATGGTTGTAAAATTGGTTGCATACCATAGACGTATTTAGCAAGGAAATTTATTGTTCCAAGGTATCGTTGTAATGCTTTCATGCTTGTTGGTGGTTCCAGTTTTTGGAAACCATCAATTCAATAATTAATGGTTTTATTTTTTTGTCCTCAATTATATGTCCTAGAAATTTGACTTTTTTCAACATGAAGTATATTTTATCAGGTGCTGCTTTGAGGTTTTCTTTCAATAATGTTTTATGATATTCTATTAATGTTTCATATATTTGTTGGTATGAATGTGTTTGAATGAAGATGTCATCAACATATGTGATTACTGTTCCTTTCCTGATTAAGGGATAGAGGAAGTGTGTTAATATGGATGCAAAAGCTGCTGGTCCGATGGATATTCCGTAAAATAGTCGTTTGAAACAATATTGTTTGTTTCCAATTGTGAAATGAGTGTATCTCATCGATTGTTCGTCTAAAGGTATTTGGTTATATGCGCTATTGAGATCAGCTGTTGTAAACATTGTTCCATTTATCCGTGTTAGATCTACATCAACTGGTTCAATGGGCCAGTTGCATTTAGATTCATCAATCATGCTATTCAAGTATCGTGCGTCTAATACTTCTTTTTAATGATTCACCTTTTCGCAGAATAATTACTGGGTTTGTGAATGTGTTTCCTGTAGATAATTGTTTTTTATTAACAGGTGCAATTATGTCGTATTTCTTCAATACATCAAGTAATTTTTGTTTTCTTTTTCTGAGATGTATTGGCACTTTGCTTATTCTTTGTTTTTTGAAAATTGCATCTTTTTTCATAGGTAGATTCAGTTTTACTTTTGTTTTTCCAGCGTCAAATTTTGTTGTTGCGTAGACTTGTTTGTATTCTAGTATAATTGTTACTCTTTTTTCGAATTCTTCTTGTGTTAAATGTGAATGTTGGAAAATAAACTTTTGAATGAATTCCTTTTCTGATTATGTGTATTTGTTAATATTAAATTTGCATTTAAAATTAGGTTTTCTTTCAAATGTTGCTATTTGTTCAATTGTTTCGTTTTCTTCTATATTTAGTGTTTCGTTAATGTCGTTTTCATTTTCATATGTTAGATGATATAATGCTGAAAATAAGTCTATTGAATTCGTTTGGTACATTTCTTCTTTATGTTGTTTGAATGTAATATTTTGATACATAAAACCAATTAGACCTACATTAATTGTCATTTTATGTTGGTTTTTGTTTATTAAGAATGTGTCTATGAAGTGTTCTTTTTCTATCGACAGATCTTTTATGTCTGTAAATGATAAAATTTGATATTTGTTTATCGGTTCAAAATAGTCAATTGATCTGTAAATTGTTTTTCTACTTGATTTTTCCATCTGTTTGAATATTGGTATTGGAAAGGTTATGCATTTATGTTGGTCTCGTTCAAAATTTATTGGCTCTTTGTTAAAGATTGGATATAGTCTAGAGTAATAAGGGTATCCCTTTGTACTGTTCATGAAGAAAGTAATGTCCTTATCTATAATTGTGTTAGTATTTATTGTTAGTTTGTTCGTATTTACATTTATTGTCTCTATGTATTCTTTAATGAATGGGGTTCCAAGTATTTTATGATTGCATTGTGTTACATAAAAATGTATATTAAGGTTATGTTGAGGTTTGTTTCTGTTGTGCGATGTGCTGTCAGGTGTTAGATATAGTGTTACTGTTCCAAATGATTCTATAGTTGTGTTATTTGATGCTGTTAGCGTCTTGTTAGCTTGTTCGAGACGTATATCTGGGTTGTTGTATTTTATTTCGTTCCAAGTATCTTCGTTCAAGAGGTTTAATGTTGCTCCAGAGTCTAATAGAAAATCGATTTCTATTTTGGTTTATGTTTCGTAAAGTCTTGTTCATTTTTGCTACACTGGTACTTTGGTAGTATCCAGGTTGGGTTGCTTTCTAGTGTATTTATTACTGTATTGCACGTGTCTTCGTTCGCATTGTACAATTTATCTAATTTTTCTTGATCTTCACTTGATGATTCAGATGTGTATTCGTAATCGTCAATTCCGGGTGGGTCATCGTTTTGTCTTTCTGTTTCTATGTTATTTATTCTGTTTTTATTGTTATTGTTGTATTTAGTGCCGTCTGTTCTTCGATCTTTTGAATGATATCTATCATTTTGTTCTTTTTGCGTTGAATTTCTTCTGTCATCTCTATTGTTACTCTTAGAATAATGTCTATTGTTACTGCTTGATCGTTGTTTGTATCTGTAACTTTTGTTTGAGTCTTTACAATAGCGTCTTTGTCTAATATTATTGTTGTAATTATGATTATTTCTGTTGTATGGTGAATGCTGTCTTGAGTGACTGCGGTTTGTGTATCTTGAGCTTGATCTGCTATTGTTGTATTTATTATGATTATTATTTCTGTTATAAATATTAGTTCTACTTCTATTATAATTGTTTCTATTATAACTTCCGCTTCTATTGTTATAATTATTATTCGAGTTGCGATGTCCTTGATTGTTTCGACTGTCTTTGTTATATGATTTATTGTTAGAATTTCTCTGATTGTGATCTGTATGGTGTTCTGCTTCGTGAATTGTTGTATACTGGTGATGTTGATGGTATTTGTCGTCCGTTGATGTTATTCGAATCAATTCTTCTGTTTGGTAGATTTTGATTATTTCTCATATGACTATAAAATGACCTTTCTTTTGGTCGTGTTATGCTTTCTCTTTGTGGTCTTTTAAAGCATCTTCCTTTTGTGTGACCGTGTGAACTGCAATAACTGCAAAATAGTGCCAACTTTGGTCTTCCTTTAAAATTTTTTCTATCGTATGTATTATTAATTCCGTTTAGAACGTTACAGATTGTTCCTTCAAATTGTTCTAAATCCTTTTGGTTAAGGTCATTTATGTTGTTAAAAGCAATGTTCATTTGTTTGAGATCTTCATTAATGTTAGTTGTGGTTTGATTAACTTCATATAGTCTTTTGTGATTGTCGTTTGTTATTGTCCTTGTTAAATCCATTTGGTCTATTTTGTCAACTAATGCTTTGAATGGCATTTCTGGTTCTCTTGGCGTTTTTTTATGATTTTCATGTTTTTTCAAGGCTGCTGTTTTTAATTCATTGTCTAAACATCTAATGAATGTTTGATTCATTACGCTATTTCTGTATATAGTGAATATGCTGTTTTTACAAGTGTTTCTATTCTTAGTGCGAGTGATCGTAATGATTCATTTGTGTGTTTTTGTAATTGTCGTAACACTATTTTTGCAAGTTGTTTTGATTTTTCTGAATCGAACATGTCTGAGAATCGAACATGTACAGACTTTCCATTGATGATGTCCTGGTATTTTTACTGGTTCTATGCCGCTACTAAATATCATTGCTGCGACTATACTGTTTAGATATTCTTCAACAGTATATGCCGGGTCTGTACCGTCAAATGGTCGTATTGTTGTTGGTACTGAACCACTACTAATGTTTTGTTCTCTTTGTGGCTCTTCGTGTATACTCATTGATGTTAATTGTTTATAGAATGTTAAAGGAGGTTCTACTACTGTTGTTTCTCTTTCTTCTGTTGCGATTGAGTTTGATATTCGTGTACGATTTTCTTGTTGTCTATTGTTTTGAATTTTATTGGTTTGTATACTATTATTTGAGTTTCTGTCATGGTTTGAGTTTCCTTTTTCAGATCTTAGATTGTTTTCTTTATTAATGTTATCTAATTTTCTTTCAAGTTTGTCGAAGACCATTTCGAGTGCTTCTTCTTGTCTTCTTTCTATGTTCTCTTTTTGACTTGTCTAAATTTGTTTTCTATATTATCTATAAGTTTGTTTGTATGATTTATTACTTTTTCTGTTATTTCGTCTTTGAGATCGTTGTAATTGTGCATTTGTTGTTCCCAGAACACTTCTTGTTGTTCACGGTTATTATTTGATGAACTAAAATATGTGTTATTTTTATTATAATTATATTGTGTTGGGTTGTGATATTTTCGTCTAGCTTTTTGATTTACTCATGGTGGTAGCCAGTTTCCAATTCTCGGATCTCTATCTTCGGAATCAGATATATCTATTTCGTCGGGTATATTTTTTTGATTTCCAAATAAATATGATGTTAACTGTTTATCTGGTTTTATTGTTGATTTTTGTTTTAATTGTAAATTTGTGTTTATCTGAACATCTTTTGGTGTTGATGTTGATGTTAAACTTCTTGACAAGTTAAATGATGAAGAACCTGCTTGTCCTTGATCTTCAATTTTAACATTATTTTCTAATCCTACTCTATAACTTATGCTATCTGAACATACTTTTACTGTGCTTTCAAAGTGCGGTGAATAGTACTCACTGTTCCAGTTGTTTTTGAGGTCGTTACATAAGTTTTCGATCTCTTCGTGGAATGTTTCTCCAAACTGTAGTCGTTTGTCATTAATGTGTTCAAAATTATCTAACCAGAATAGGAATGTGAGCTCTGAGACAATTTTTATTACGTCTGATGTAGTTGTCTTTAGTTCTGGTTTTAGTTCAATGATTTTTGTTAACCAATTGTTATAATTTATTTTGTCATTTCTTAGTCTGTCGTTTACTGATTGTATTTGTTTCTTTTGGTCATTCAAGTATACGATTGTTTTTCGTAGTATTTCATATGTTGTAGATGGTATTGCTGTTACTTTTGTTCTTTCTTGAGAATCTTCGTGTCTTTTTAGGAATGTTTTGAACATATTAGATAGTGTTGTTTCATTGTCGAAATTATAAAATGTTTTTTTATTTCCGTTTTCATCTGTTAAGGTGAATGTATAATGTACATTGAATTGGACTCTATCCACTAGTATTACTGGTAGGTAGTGTGCTAAGTTATTTCTATGAATGTTAATTTGTTGTATATGTTTTGTTTCTTTGAAGATGTTATTCTTCAAATTTATTATTATTCTGTAAATAATTTTGCGGTTCTCTTGCGGGCAAACGCTAGCAATTGTAAATGGTGTTAAGAAATGGTTTGTAATTGATTGTTGTTTGTGGTTAATATCCATTATTATTATTTTTATTGTTCAATAAATAATCTGGTTAATTATGTTCCGTTGTGGAGATTTGAAACTTGTTATTTTGATTGGTTTAGTCCGGAACTGGTCGCACCAGATAAGACGTGTTCTGAGCTTACCCTTTTATAGGCTACTTCTGGAACTGTCTTATGGTTTTCTCAGGAATACAGGATACTCTTAAGGCTTACCTGACTAACTAAAGTTCTAGATCTCTAGCCAATTGCTCTTCTATCTGAGCTTCAGTAGACAGTGCACGGGCCCCAATGCTAAAGTCTAACGTATATCTCAATATTAAACACGAGCGGAGTAGAGAGAGAGAGAAATATATTTTATTATTATATCAGGTCTGTGACTAGTACCGACTAACGGGTTAAGTGAAAAGGGATAAAGGGAAAACAGATAAACATTTAAGGAGAGGTATTTTCCCTTTTTCAACCAATCAGGGTTGAGTATTTCAGTCTTTATTTATTTCAACAAATAAAGTCTTCAATTCTTTTGTTGGAAGTCAACATTGACTCCAATCGTGCTTTTGGATTCGTAGAAAGACTCATTCAAACGAATGAAAATAGACTTGCATGTATCAAAGCGGAAAAATTGTCTACTAACGCCTTTCATGTAGAGAATGCATTAAAGGTAATAATTCACCAATTGCGAATATGTAAACAGAAAACAACAAAGATCTCGCCCTTCGAATCACATTTCGGAAGAAAACCTAGTACCCCGCTGAGCGTGATATCAACCAAGCTTAAATTGTCTAATCTCACATATGAAAGCATTGTAAACTATTATTTAGATGAAGACACAGTAATGCCAGACGAAATACTTCCCGATGACAAAAGGGTAAAAGGCTATCTCAGTGACATCGAAACCGGAATGACCCGCGCGAAGATGTCAAAAACAGAGAGAGGACAAGCACGGATGGCGAATCTCGGTTCTTAAGCACAAAGGCCACTCGACCAATTCCTCTGAAGGAGCGGGCTGTAGAGTTGAAATTGGCAAGGAAAATCCACGGCAAGCCTTGCTCTAAGGAGAATTTAGAGGGCTTATACGAGGTGCTTGCTCCTGGCTCTCACATCCTCAAAGTCAGTCCGACAAGATAAACAACTAAAGAGCCTGGAAAATTTACAGTCAGAAATAGTGACTTAGCCAAGTTTGGGACGCAACTGGAGCGACAAACTCCATTAAAAGTGTAGAGGACAACGATCTGGAGAAAAATTGGTGGCGGAATTAATCCAAAGCTATATTAAAGAATTTACAAGGAAGCAAAAAGGAGGCAAGAAGATGAAACACCGCAAACGTGATCCGGGCAGCGGGTTATCTTCTTCAAAGTCAACCATATCACGCACGATGCGAGGGCGGATTCCAAAAATCCCTACTTTTTTTGCCATTCGCAACCAGCAGCAAGAAGAGAGCACTGCTTCGCATAGCGAACAACCATCAACATCGTCTGCAACCTCAGCTGCCGCTAAGCAACCACAAAGATCGTGGGACAGAAATCGTCGCAATGCCTCCTATTATGGCTTCGAAAATTCATCACCCGATTTGGCGATCGCAGCACCTGCCAAACGTCCACGCAGAGCGGGTGACGTTGAGAATTATCAGCCCCACCTGAGTCAATTGTCAAAACTGTGCAGCATATTGCAGATCAGCAGCCGACTGAAATCAATATCTCCCCCAGAATAGGAGAAGTTTCGCCACCCGCCCCGCGAGATCCATCACATCACCCACGAGTAACTACTCAATTTAAATAGAGTCGGACACATTCCTTCATTCTCTTCCTCGTTTTCCCTTCAAAATCAAGAAATTAGTTCGGAACAAGTTTGAGCAAAGCTTGCTTATCGCAGAAAATTATTAAAAAGTTGGTTTTTTGTTCTTTTATTCTTCAAGGATTTAACGAATTACTTTATTTTTAAAGGATTTGAAAGAATTACTAACTCTAAAGCCATGCTGAGCTCTGCCCGAGATTCATTTTTTTCCTTTGACCGATTAATGATTGCCCAGAATCGATTGACCCGTTGATCAACTTCTTCGTGATGACATCTTTCAATAAACTGACAGAGGAAGTTGCTTTATGTCGTCGTCATATCTGCGACTGATCTTTCGGTCAAATTAATTTTGTCAAAGAAACTATAACCGACAGGCCATGAGCAATGATTCAATTCCATCTTGAAGACTGATTTGTTATAGCGACAAAAATCCATCTCGTCTTCACGGCTTCCCGATATTCCTTGTCAGTATAAGCAGTGTCCTTCGATATCACGCCATGGTTTTCCCTGGTTTTGATTGGGAACGAATCATTTTTGTTTCTGAAAACAAAAATCAAAATGAGACCAGATGAAAAAGAGCCAGACAGAACATTTCAAGCGTACAATTGGTTCACTCAAGGATTACAAACAATCAAATTAAGGGTCGTTTTATTTCGCTGAAGAGACGCGGTTGAAAACAATTGAATTTTACTTATTACTATGAAATTGACCGTAGGACAATTTTTACTGTGCCAAAATGATAAAAATTAGTTTTCGATCAAACTCTCATCAGTAAAAGGACACCAAGAGTTTTCGTTTCTTCTGCAGAACGATTAGATCATCAAGCCACATGCCTCACAAAAATCAAACTCAATATCTCGCGAAAAACTTTTACATCAGTATCCACAATCAATGCGTCATTGTGGTTTCGGTCTATTGTTTTTCGATGCGAGGAAAGGAGGAATGAGTGAGTTACGAATCAAAAAACTTTATAACCAATTGGGCCCAGCACACTTTGTTTTCTTCCAAGATGATGGAAAAACTAAATTTCAGGAAACCGCTATCTCATAGGCAAACTTTCGTATATCAATATTTTTCCTGGCTTTAAGGACACGCATCAATCTCAATTCACATAAATATTCTTCAAAGAAAACAGGCGGTTTACCAAGTTCAGCGCCACACTCTCTCGAGATAGCACGGTGGAGTGTAGTCCCTGGAATACCATATTTCGTTGAAATTTTTTGTAAACTCTCGGTACCTGATTTTGCCAACTGAGCCACTTTGAGCAGCTCATGCTGTTTGTGCTTTGATCGACTCGGCGTTTAAATCAAACTGAAAAAAGTAATTTTATCATTTTTAAATTAACTTTGTTATCCAGAAATTTTTGGATTAGGCTCTCCAACTTTCGTGGCAAAACCATAGCAGAAATTTTTCTTCTTCTAGACTCTACGTTGACATTGGACACTCGATGCCAAATTTGGTTTGATTTGGACAACTATGAGGCGTCAGAAAATTCAAAATCAAATTTTCGAATTATTGGATTAAACCTATGAAATTCCAACTTTGTTCCTAGGCAAGCTTGATCAAAAAGGACACTGAAAAATTAAATTAGGTTGCATCAAATGGTCAACATGTTAACACATCCGGCATATTGCCGGAAATTAGCCGCCCTTGACGCGCTGGACTTACATCCGAGCTGAAACAGAAAAAAAGGAGATAGAATTCATATTTTTCCCTAAGTTTCAAAAAGTGGTCTAAATCTATTGCAGTTTCAGTTAGATTCGAAATCTATAATTAATTCAGTTTTAGGACCGAAATCTATTTTATTTTCTTTATATTAATATCAGCTAGCAATTGCTCTAATGAACTTTGATATCCTAATGCAATATGAATTAATGACCGTGCTGTATCAGATTATCCAGTTTCTTTTGATTTTGCTCTTTTGATATTGACCGTTTTCACTAAATTAGGTAATTCATTGATTGAAAGAAATTGAAATCAATTCAGTTGAAACAGTGAGTGAAGTAAGTCAGAGGTCAAATGTGAAAATTTAAAACGCGACTTATGTAGAACGAAAAACGTTATTAAAAGGTAAAGGGAAACAAAAAAAGCAGAGCGCCTAAACAATAGCCGATGAGAAGGTGGCGCCAGTTATTAAAACTAAACAAAACGAGGTGCAAATAAAGAAATCTGAAATCAAGTTATCAAAAATTTCAAAATTAAAGTATTCTTGTTTGCCTGTTTTTTCAAATTCCGAGACATTTACTTCAGCACTAAAATTCGAGTGTTTTTTCGAAAACCATTCATTATAAAGCACCCCAATTCCTGGCCCTTTTTGAATCAATGCTGGTCTTTCAGTTGCAATGTGTTTTCCTGGCTTTTTAAGGCGAAATTCATTTCTCGGCGGGTTTTACCGAATTTCCCTCATAATCTTCTCGCACTCGATCTCCTTTGTAAAATTAATCCAGCTATTGAGCTGCGCCTGGTTTGGCCGCGATGACCAACAAAACACAACACTGGCTGCGTCCAGGTATAGATTTTTTAGTTTTCTTTTGGCCTCCGCTAAAATTTCGAACTTCCATTGAAAGCCAAAGAATCGGGCTGATTTTGGCATTGTTGGCATCATTTCTGTCTGAACCAGGTTCTCCTTATTGGCATCATCGCGCGGTAAACAAAAGAAAGGTTTCATACACACGAAAAATCTCGCATGCCAAATTTGGTTTGATTTGAACAAGTCCTTGACCCGATGAAAAAGACCTATTTTTAAAATCCGATAATCGCGAAATTCGCAAATTTTCGTATGAAAAAATTTTTTCTAGACAAGCTTTATCACAAATTCTTTTTGTTTTACACTCTAGCTGCACTGGTGATACTCCATGCCGAGTTTGGTCTGATTTGAACAGCTCCTTGACCCGATAAAAATTCTATATTTTTGAAAAAAAAACGAATAAGTCGATATTTCCGCTTGAAAAACGAACTCTTTTCTTGGAACGTTAGGCGGACCATTCGAACAACTCCTTGATCCGATAAAAATTTCTGAAATCAAAAATCAAAATGAGACCAGATGAAAAAGAGCCAGCCAGAACATTCAAAACGTACAATTGGTTCACTCAACGATTACAAACAATCAAATTAAGGGTCGTTTTATTTCGCTGAAGAGACGCGGTTGAAAACTGGAATACCATATTTCGTTGAAATTTTTTGTAAACTCTCGGTACTTGATTTTGCCAACTGAGCCACTTTGAGCAGCTCATGCTGTTTGTGCTTTGATCGACTCGGCATTTAAATCAAACTGAAAAAAGTGATTATATCATTTTTAAATTAACTTTGTTATCCAGAAATTTTTGGATTAGGCTCTCCAACTTTCGTGGCAAAACCATAGCAGAAATTTTTCTTCTTCTAGACTCTACGTTGACATCGGACACTCGATGCCAAATTTGGTTTGATTTGGACAACTATGAGGTGTCAGAAAATTCAATGCTGGTCTTTCAGTTGCAATGTGTTTTCCTGGCTTTTTAAGGCGAAATCCATTTTTCGGCGGGTTTTACCGAATTTCCCTCATAATCTTCTCGCACTCGATCTCCTTTGTAAAATTAATCCACCTATTGAGCTGCGTCTGGTTTGGCCGCGATGACCAAAAAAACACAACACTGGCTGCGTCCAGGTATAGATTTTTTAGTTTTCTTTTGGCCTCCTCTAAAATTTCGAACTTACATTGAAAGCCAAAGAATCCGGCTAATTTTGGCATTGTTGGCATCATTTCTGTCTGAGCCAGGTTCTCCTTATTGGCATCATCGCGCGGTAAACAAAAGAAAGGTTTCATACACACGGAAAATCTCGCATGCCAAATTTGGTTTGATTTGAACAAGTCCTTGACCCGATGAAAAAGACCTTTTTTTAAAATCCGATAATCGCGAAATTCGCAAATTTCTGTATGAAAAACTAATTTTTTCCTAGGCAAGCTACAGCAAAAATTCTTTCTGTCCTATATTTTGCTTACACATGGGATACTCCATTCCAAATTTGTTTTGATTTGAACAATTCCTTCATCTGATGAAAAAGACCTATTTTTAAAATTCGTTTTTCGCGAAATTCGCAAATTTTCGTATGAAAAAATATCTTTTTTCTAGACAAGCTTTATCACAAATTCTTTTTGTTTTACACTCTAACTGCACTGGTGATACTCCATGCCGAGTTTGGTCTGATTTGAACAGCTCCTTGACCCGATAAAATTTCTATATTTTTGAAAAAAAAACGAATAAGTCGATATTTCCGCTTGAAAAACGAACTCTTTTCTTGGAACGTTAGGCGGACCATTCGTTTTGCATTACAACCTAAATAGCACTGGTAGTCAGGGATATTAATTTAGTCCACTTCGAACAACTCCTTGATCCGATAAAAATTTCTGAAATCAAAAATCAAAATGAGACCAGATGAAAAAGAGCCAGCCAGAACATTTAAAGCGTACAATTGGTTCACTCAACGATTACAGACAATCAAATTAAGGGTCGTTTTATTTCGCTGAAGAGACGCGGTTGAAAACTGGAATACCATATTTCGTTGCAATTTTTTGTAAACTCTCGGTACCTGATCTTGCCAACTGAGCCTCTTTGAGCAGCTCATGCTGTTTGTGCTTTGATCGACTCGGCATTTAAACCAAACTGAAAAAAGTGATTATATCATTTTTAAATTAACTTTGTTATCCAGAAATTTTTGGATTAGGCTCTCCAACTTTCGTGGCACAACCATAGCAGAAACTTTTCTTCTTCTAGACTCTACGTTGACATCGGACACTCGATGCCAAATTTGGTTTGATTTGGACAACTATGAGGCGTCAGAAAATTCAATGCTGGTCTTTCAGTTGCAATGTGTTTTCCTGGCTTTTTAAGGCGAAATCCATTTTTCGGCGGGTTTTACCGAATTTCCCTCATAATCTTCTCGCACTCGATCTCCTTTGTAAAATTAATCCACCTATTGAGCTGCGTCTGGTTTGGCCGCGATGACCAAAAAAACACAACACTGGCTGCGTCCAGGTATAGATTTTTTAGTTTTCTTTTGGCCTCCGCTAAAATTTCGAACTTACATTGAAAGCCAAAGAATCGGGCTGATTTTGGCATTGTTGGCATCATTTCTGTCTGAACCAGGTTCTCCTTATTGGCATCATCGCGCGGTAAACAAAAGAAAGGTTTTATACGCACGGAAAATCTCGCATGCCAAATTTGGTTTGATTTGAACAAGTCCCTGACCCGATGAAAAAGACCTATTTTTAAAATTCGATAATTGTGAAATTCGCAAATTTTTATATGAAAAACTAATTTTTCCTAGGCAAGCTACAGCAAAAATTCTTTCTGTCCTATATTTTACTTACACAGGGGATACTCCATTCCAAATTTGGTTTGACTTGAACAACTCCTTCATCTGATGAAAAAGAAATATTTTTAAAATTCGTTTTTCGCGAAATTCGCAAATTTTCGTACAAAAGAAATAACTTTTTCTAGACAAGCTATAGCAAAAATTCTTTTTGTTTTACACTCTAACTGCACTGGTGATACTCCATGCCGAGTTTGGTCTGATTTGAACAACTCTTTGACCCGATAAAATTTCTATATTTTTGAAGAAAAAAAAAACGAATAAGTCGATATTTCCGCTTGAAAAACGAACTCTTTTCTTGGAACGTTAGGCGGACCATTCGTTTTGCATTACAACCTAAATAGCACTGGTAGTCAGGGATATTAATTTAGTCCACTTCGAACAACTCCCTGATCCGATAAAAATTTCTGAAATCAAAAATCAAAATGAGACCAGATGAAAAAGAGCCAGCCAGAACATTTAAAGCGTACAATTGGTTGACTCAACGATTACAAACAATCAAATTAAGGGTCGTTTTATTTCGCTGGAGAGACGCGGTTGAAAACAATTGAATTTTACTTATTACTCTGAAATTGACCGTAGGACAATTTTTTTTGTGCCAAAATGATAAAAATTAGTTTTCGATCAAACTCTCATCAGTAAAAGGACACCAAGAGTTTTCGTTTCTTCTGCAGAACGATTAGATCAACAAGCCACATGCCTCACAAAAATCAAACTCAATATCTCGCGAAAAACTTCTACATCAGTATCCACAATCAATGCGTCATTGTGGTTTCGGTCTATTGTTTTTCGATGCGAGGAAAGGAGGAATGAGTGAGTTACGAATCAAAAAACTTTATAACCAATCGGGCCCAGCACACTTTGTTTTCTTCCAAGATGATGGAAAAACTAAATTTCAGGAAACCGCTATCTCATAGGCAAACTTTCGTATATCAATGTTTTTCCTGGCTTTAAGGACACGCATCAATCTCAATTCACAAAAATATTCTTCAAAGAAACAGGCGGTTTACCAAGTTCAGCGCCACACTCTCTCGAGATAGCACGGTGGAGTGTAGTCCCTGGAATACCATATTTCGTTGAAATTTTTTGTAAACTCTCGGTACCTGATTTTGCCAACTGAGCCACTTTGAGCAGCTCATGCTGTTTGTGCTTTGATCGACTCGACATTTAAATCAAACTGAAAAAAGTGATTTTATCATTTTTAAATTAACTTTGTTATCCAGAAATTTTTGGATTAGGCTCTCCAACTTTCGTGGCAAAACCATAGCAGAAATTTATCTTCTTCTAGACTCTACGTACACGTCAAATTTTCGAATTATTGGATATAAACCTATGAAATTCCAACTTTGTTCCTAGGCAAGCTTGACCAAAAAGGACACTGAAAAATAAAATTAGGTTGCATCAAATGCTCAACATGTTAACACATCCGGCATATTGCCGGAAATTAGCCGCCCTTGACGCGCTGGACTTACATCCGAGCTGAAACAGAAAAAAAGGAGATAGAATTCATATTTTTCCCTAAGTTTCAAAAAGTGGTCTAAATCTATTGCAGTTTCAGTTAGATTCGAAATCTTTGATTAATTCAGTTTTAGGACCGTAATCTATTTTATTTTCTTTATATTAATATCAGCTAGCAATTGCTCTAATGAACTTTGATATCCTAATGCAATATGAATTAATGACCGTGCTGTATCAGTTTATCCAGTTTCTTTTGATTTTGCTTTTTTGATATTGACCGTTTTCACTAAATTACGTAATTCAATGATTGAAAAAATTTGAAATCAATTCAGTTGAAACAGTGAGTGAAGTAAGTCAGAGGTCAAATGTGAAAATGTAAAACGCGACTTATGTAGAACGGCAAACGTTATTAAAAGGTAAAGGGAAATAAAAAAAAAGCAGAGCGCCTAAACAATAGCCGATGAGAAGGTGGCGCCAGCTATTAAAATTAAACAAAACGAGGTGCAAATAAAGAAATCTGAAATCAAGTTATCAAAAATTTCAAAATTAAAGTATTCTTGTTTGCCTGTTTTTTCAAATTCCGAGACATTTACTTCAGCACTAAAATTCGAGTGTTTTTTCGAAAACCATTCAATATAAAGCACCCCAAATCCTGGCCCTTTTTGAATCAATGCTGGTCTTTCAGTTGCAATGTGTTTTCCTGGCTTTTTAAGGCGAAGTCCATTTTTCGGCGGGTTTTACCGAATTTCCCTCATAATCTTCTCGCACTCGATCTCCTTTGTAAAATTAATCCACCTATTGAGCTGCGTCTGGTTTGGCCGCGATGACCAAAAAAACAGAACACTGTCTGAGTCCAGGTATAGATTTTTTAGTTTTCTTTTGGCCTCAGCTAAAATTTCGAACTTGCATTGAAAGCCAAGGATCGGGCTGATTTTGGCATTGTTGGCATCATTTCTATCTGAACCAGGTTCTCCTTATTGGCATCATCGCGCGGTAAACAAAAGAAAGGTTTTATACGCACGGAAAATCTCGCATGCCAAATTTGGTTTGATTTGAACAAGTCCCTGACCCGATGAAAAAGACCTATTTTTAAAATTCGATAATTGTGAAATTCGCAAATTTTTATATGAAAAACTAATTTTTCCTAGGCAAGCTACAGCAAAAATTCTTTCTGTCCTATATTTTACTTACACAGGGGATACTCCATTCCAAATTTGGTTTGACTTGAACAACTCCTTCATCTGATGAAAAAGAAATATTTTTAAAATTCGTTTTTCGCGAAATTCGCAAATTTTCGTACAAAAGAAATAACTTTTTCTAGACAAGCTATAGCAAAAATTCTTTTTGTTTTACACTCTAACTGCACTGGTGATACTCCATGCCGAGTTTGGTCTGATTTGAACAACTCTTTGACCCGATAAAATTTCTATATTTTTGAAGAAAAAAAAACGAATAAGTCGATATTTCCGCTTGAAAAACGAACTCTTTTCTTGGAACGTTAGGCGGACCATTCGTTTGGCATTACAACCTAAATAGCACTGGTAGTCAGGGATATTAATTTAGTCCACTTCTAGGAAAATTAAGCGGATCGTTCTTTTTGCATTACAATTTAAGTAGTACTGCTGGTAGTCTGGTAGATCAATTTGGTTCACTTTGAACTACTCCTTGATCCGATATATTCTCTATATTTTTGAGAATAGAATAAGCGAATAAGTCGATATTTCTGATTGAAATAGGAACTGTTTTCTAGAAAGTTAGGCGGGCCATACTTTTGGCATTACAACTTAAATAGTACTGGTAGACTGGGATATCAATTTGGTTTACTTTGAACAACTCCTTGATCCAATAAAATTTCTATTTTTTTGAAAATAGAATAAGCGATAAAGTCGATATTTCCGATTGAAATACTAACTTTTTTCTAGGAAAGTTAGGTGGACCGTTCTTTTTCCATTACAACCTAAATAGAATTAGTAGTCTGGGATATTAATTTGGTTCACTTTGAACGACTCCTTGATCCGATATATTCTTTATTTTTTTGAGAAAAGAATAAGCGAATAGGTCCATATTTCTGATTGAAATACGAACTGTTTTCTAGAAAAGTTAGGCGGGCCATACTTTTGGCATTACAACTTAAATAGTACTGGTAGTCTGAGATATCAATTTGGTTCACTTTGAACAACTCCTTGATCCAATAAAATTTCTATATTTTTGAAAATAGAATAAGCGGTTCACTCGATATTTCCGATTGAAATACGAACTTTTTTCTAGACAAGCTATGACAAAAAATCTTTTTGTTTACACTCTACTCACACAGGGGATAATCCACACCAAAATTGGTTCGATTTCAACAACTCCTTGATCCGATGAAAAAGACCTATTTTTAAATATACTTATTCAAAATTATTCGGAATTGATAGGAAATTTCCATATGAATTACGAACTTTTTTCTAGGAAAGTTAAGCAGACCGTTCTTTTTGCATTACAACCTAAATAGTAGTGGTAGTGTGGGATATCAATTTGGTTCACTTTGAACAACTCCTTGATCCGGTAACAATTTCTATATTTTTGAAAATAGAATAGGCGAATAAATCGATATTTCCGATTGAAATACGAACTTTTTTCTAGGAAAGTTAGGTGGACCGTTCTTTTTGAATTACAACCTAAATAGTACTGGTAGTCTGGGATATCAGTTTGGTTCACTGTGAACAACTCCTTGATCCGATATAATCTCTATATTTTTGAAAATAGAATAAGCGAAAAGGTCGAAATTTCCGATTGAAATACGAACTTTTTTCTAGGAAAATTAGGTGGACCGTACTTTTCGCATTACAACCTAAATAGTACTGGTAGACTGAGATATCAATTTGGTTTACTTTGAACAACTCCTTGATCCGATAAAATATCTATATTTTTGAAAATAGAATAAGCGAATAAGTCGAAATTTCCGATTGAAATACGAACTGTTTTCTAGGAAACTTAGATGGACAGTTCTTTTTGCATTACCAACTAAATGGTACTGATAGTCTAGGATATCAATTTGGTTTAGTTTGAACAACTCCTTGATCCGATATAATCTCTATATTTTTGAAAATAGAATAAGCGAAAAGGTCGAAATTTCCGATTGAAATACGAACTTTTTTCTAGGAAAATTAGGTGGACCGTACTTTTTGCATTACAACCTAAATAGTACTGGTAGACTGGGATATCAATTTGGTTTACTTTGAACAACTCCTTGATCCGATAAAATATCTATATTTTTGAAAATAGAATAAGCGAATAAGTCGAATTTTCCGATTGAAATACGAACTGTTTTCTAGGAAACTTAGGTGGACAGTTCTTTTTGCATTATCAACTAAATGGTACTGATAGTCTAGGATATCAATTTGGTTTACTTTGAACAACTCCTTGATCCGATATAATCTCTATATTTTTGAAAATAGAATAAGCGAAAAGGTCGAAATTTCCAATTGAAATACGAACTTTTTTCTAGGAAAATTAGGTGGACCGTACTTTTTGCATTACAACGTAAATAGTACTGGTAGACTGGGATATCAATTTGGTTTACTTCGAACAACTCCTTGATCCGATAAAATATCTATATTTTTGAAAATAGAATAAGCGAATAAGTCGAATTTTCCGATTGAAATACGAACTGTTTTCTAGGAAACTTAGGTGGACAGTTCTTTTTGCATTACCAACTAAATGGTACTGATAGTCTAGGATATCAAATTGGTTTACTTTGAACAACTCCTTGATCCGATATGATCTCTATATTTTTGAAAATAGAAAAAGCGGTTAACTCGATATTTCCGATTGAAATACGAATTTTTTTCTAGACAAGCTATGACAAAAAATCTTAAATCTTTTTGTTTACACTCTACGCACACAGGGGATAATCCATATCTTTTTTGGTTCGACTTGAACAACTCCTTGATTCGATGGAAAAGACCTATTTTTAAATATACTTATTCAAAATTATTCGGAAAAGATAGGAAATTTCCATATGAAATACGAACTTTTTTCTAAGAAAGTTAGGTGGACCGTTCTTCTTGAATTACAACCTAAACAGTACTGGCAGTCTGGGATATCATTTTGGTTCACTGTGAACAACTCCTTGATCCGATATAATCTCTATATTTTTGAAAATAGAAAAAGCGAATAAGTCGAAATTTCCGATTGAAATACGAACTTTGTTCTGGGAAAGTTAGGTGGACCGTTGTTTTTGCATTACCACCTAAATAGTACTGGTAGTCTAGGATATCAATTGGGTTTACTTTGAACAACTCCTTGATCCGATATAATCTCTATATTGCTGAAAATAGAATAAGCGAATAAGTCGAAACTTCCGATTGAAATACGAACTTTTTTCTAGGAAAATTAGGTGGACGGTTCTTTTTGCATTGCAACCTAAACAGTACTGGCAGTCTGGGATATCAATTTGGTTCACTGTGAACAACTCCTTGATCCGATAGAAATTTCTATAATTTTGAAAATAGAATAAGCGAAGAAGTCAATTTTTCAGATTGAAATATGAACTTTTTTCTAGGAAAATGAGGCAGACCGTTCTTTTTGCATTACAACTTAAGTAGTACTGCTGGTAGTCTGGTAGATCAAATTGGTTCACTTTGAACTACTCCTCGATCCAAAAAAACTTCCATATTTTTGAAAATAGAATAAGCGAATTAGTCGATATTTACAATTGAAAAAAGAACTTTTTTTCTAGGAAAGTTAGGCGGACCGTTCTGTTTGCATTACAAGTTAAATAGTACTGGTAGACTAGGATATCAATTTGGTTTACTTTGAACAACTCCTTGGTCCGATAAAATTTGTATATTTTTGAAAATAAAATGAGCGAATTAGTCGATGTTTCCGATTGAAATAAGAACTTTTTTAGGAAAGTTAGGCGTACCATTCTTTTTGCATTACAATTTAAGTAGCACTACTGGTAGTCTGGTAGATCAATTTGGTTCACTTTGAACAACTCCTTGATCCGATATAATCTCTATATTTTTGAAAATAGAATAAGCGAATAAGTCGAAATTTCCGATTGAAATACGAACTTTGTTCTGGGAAAGTTAGGTGGACCGTTCTTTTTGCATTGCAACCTAAATAGTACTGGTAGACTAGGATATCAATTTGGTCCACTTTGAACAACTCCTTGATCCGATATAATCTCTATATTTTTGAAAATAGAATAAGCGAATAAGTCGAAATTTCCGATTGAAATACGAACTTTGTTCTGGGAAAGTTAGGTGGACCGTTCTTTTTGCATTGCAACCTAAATAGTACTGGTAGACTAGGATATCAATTTGGTTTACTTTGAACAACTCCTTGGTCCGATAAAATTTGTATATTTTTGAAAATAAAATGAGCGAATTAGTCGATGTTTCCGATTGAAATAAGAACTTTTTTAGGAAAGTTAGGCGTACCATTCTTTTTGCATTACAATTTAAGTAGCACTACTGGTAGTCTGGTAGATCAATTTGGTTCACTTTGAACAACTCCTTGATCCGATATAATCTCTATGTTGTTGAAAATAGAATAAGCGAATAAGTCGAAATTTCCGATTGAAATACGAACTTTTTTCTAGGAAAGTTAGGCGGACCGTTCTGTTTGCATTACAACTTAAATAGTACTGGTAGTCTGCGATATCAATTTGGTCCACTTTGAACAACTCCTTGATCCGATATAATCTCTATTTTTTAAAAAATAGAATAAGCGAATAAGTCGAAATCTCCGATTGAAATACGAACTTTGTTCTGGGAAAGTTAGGTGGACCGTTCTTTTTGCATTACCACCTAAATAGTACTGGTAGTCTAGGATATCAATTTGGTTTACCTTGAACAACTCCTATCGATATAATCTCTATATTGCTGAAAATAGAATAAGCGAATTAGTCGAAATTTCCGATTGAAATACGAACTTTGTTCTGGGAAAGTTAGGTGGACCGTTCTTTTTGCATTGCAACCTAAATAGTACTGGTAGACTGGGATATCAATTTGGTTTACTTTGAACAACTCCTTGATCCGATAAAATTTGTATATTTTTGAAAATAGACTGAGCGAATTAGTCGATGTTTCCGATTGAAATAAGAACTTTTTTTAGGAAAGTTAGGCGGACCGTTCTTTTTGCATTACAATTTAAGTAGTACTACTGGTAGTCTGGTAGATCAGTTTGGTTCACTTTGAACAACTCCTCGATCCGATATAATCTCTATATTGTTGAAAATAGAATAAGCGACTAAGTCGAAATTTCCGACTGAAATACGAACTTTTTTCTAGGAAAGTTAGGTGGACCGTTCTTTTTGCATTACAACTTAAATAGTACTGGTAGACTGGGATATCAACTTGGTTTGCTTTGAACAACTCCTTGATCCGATAAAATTTCTATATTTTTGAATATAGAATAAGCGAATTAGTCGATGTTTCCGATTGAAATAAGAATTTTTTTTAGGAAAGTTAGGCGGACCGTTCTTTTTGCATTACAATTTAAGTAGTACTACTGGTAGTCTGGTAGATCAATTTGGTTCACTTTGAACAACTCCTTAATCCGATATAATCTCTATATTGCTGAAAATAGAATAAGCGAATAAGTCGAAATTTCCGATTGAAATACGAACTTTTTTCTAGGAAATTTAGTTGGACCGTTCTTTTTGCATTACAACCTAAATAGTACTGGTAGACTGGGATATCAATTTGGTTTACTTTGAACAACTTCTTGATCCGATAAAATTTCTATATTTTTGAAAATAGAATAAGCGAATTAGTCGATGTTTCCGATTGAAATAAGAACTTTTTTTAGGAAAAATAGGCGGACCGTTCTTTTTGCATTACAATTTAAGTAGTACTACTGGTAGTCTGGTAGATCAATTTGGTTCACTTTGAACAACTCCTGGATCCGATATAATCTCTATATTGTTGAAAATAGAATAAGCGAATAAGTCGAAATTTCCGATTGAAATACGAACTTTTTTCTAGGAAAAATAGGTGGACCGTTCTTTTTGCATTACAACCTAAATAGTACTGGTAGACTGGGATATCAATTTGGTTCACTTTGAACTACTCCTTGATCCGAAAAAACATCTATATTTTTGAAAATAGAATAAGCGAATTAGTCGATATTTCCAATTGAAACAAGAACTTTTTTCTACGAAAGTTAGGCGCACCGTTCTGTTTGCATTACAACTTAAATAGTGCTGGTAGTCTGGGATATCAATTTGGTTTACTTTGAACAACTCCTTGATCCAATAAAATTTCTATATTTTTGAAAATAGAATAAGCGAATTAGTCGATATTTCCGATTGAAATAAGAACTTTTTTTAGGAAAGTAAGGCGGACCGTTTTTTTTGCATTACAATTTAAGTAGTACTACTGGTAGTCTGGTAGATCAATTTGGTTCCCTTTGAACTACTCCTTGATCCGAAAAAACGTCTATACTTTTGAAAATAGAATATGCGAATTAGTCGATATTTCCAATTGAACCAAGAACTTTTTTTCTAGGAAATTTAGGTGGACCGTTCTGTTTGCATTACAACTTAAAAAGTACTGGTAGTCTGGGATATCAATTTGGTCCACTTTGAACAACTCCTTGAACCAATTTAATCTCTATATTTTTGGAAATAGAATAAGCGAATAAGTCGAAATTTCCGATTGAAATACGAACTTTTTTCTAGGAAAGTTAGGTGGACTCTTCTTTTTGCATTAGCACTTAAATAGTACTGGTAGTCTAGGATATCAATTTGGTTTACTTTGAACAACTCCTTGATCCGATAAAATTTCTATATTTTTGAAAATAGAATAAGCGAATTAGTTGATGTTTCCGATTGAAATAAATATTTTTTTCTAGGCGGAGCTTTAAGTTAGGCGGACCTTTCTTTTTGCATTACAGTTTAGATAGTACTGGTAGTCTGGGATATCCATTTGGTCCACTTTGAACAACTCCTTGATCCGATAAAATTTCCATATTTTTGAAATTAGAATAATCGAGTAAAACGATATTTTCGATTGAAATACGAACTTGTTTTCTAGACAAACTATGACAAAATTTTTTTGTTTTACATTGTACGCACAAAACGGATAATCCATACCAAATTTGGTACGATTTGAACACCTCCTTGATCCGATGAAAAAGACCTATTTTTATTAAATACATATTCAAAATTATTCGGAAGCAAAGGAAATTTACGTATGAAAACCCGACTTTTTTCCTAGGCAAGCAATACCAAAAAATCTTTTTGTCCTACACTTACTACGTACCGAGGGGATACACCAAACCAAAATTGGATTGATTAGAAGAACTCCTTGACCCTATTAAAAAGACCTATTTTTGAAATTCGCTAATCGCGAAATTCGCAAATTTCCGTATGAAAAACAAACGTTTTTTCTACTCAAACTATAGCAAAAACAATTTTTGTACTACAATCTATCCACACAGGGGATACTCCATGCCAGGATTGTTCAATTTGGACAAGTCTTGACCCAATCAAAAATAACTATAATTAAAATTCGTTATTTGCGAAGTTCGCAAATTTTCGTATGAAAAACTAACTTCTTTTCAAGGCAAGCTAGAGCAAAAATTTTTTTTGCCCTACACTCTACGCACACAGGGGATACTCCATGCCAGGATTGGTTCAATTTGGACAATTTGTTGATCCAATCAAAAATAACTATATTTAAAATTCGTTATTCGCAAAATTACGCAAATTTGCGGACGAAAACCTAATTTTTTTCATAGGAAAGCTAGAGAAAATTTTTTTTGTCCTACACTCTACCTACACAGGGAATAATCCATAGTAGCAGGTTTGGTTTAATTTGCACATTTCTATAACTCATTCAAAAAAAATTTGAAAATTAATTATTTGAATTAATCGCAAATTTCCGTACGAAAACCTAACTTTTTTTCCTAGGCAAGCTATAGCAAAACATCTTTCTGTTGTAAGCTCCAGTTAAACAGGGTATACTCCATTCCAAGTTTTGTTTAATTTTGACAACTCTATAACTCATTCAAAAATACTTTATTTCAAAATTAAACATTTGAATTAATCGCAAATTTCCGTACGAAAACCTAACTTTTTCCCTAGACAAGCTATAGCAAAAAATCTTACTGCCTTAAACTCTAATTAAACAGGGTATACTCCATACCAAGTTTGGTTTAATTTGACCAACTCTATAACTCAATCAAAATTCCTATATTTTAAAATTGAATATTTGAATTAATCGCAATTTTCCGTATGAAAAGCTTACATTTTTATAAGGAAAGCTATAGCAAAAAATCTTTTTGTTTTATACTCTAAATACACATGGGATACTCCATACCGAGTTTGGTTCGATTTGAACAACTCCTTGACCCGATGAAAAGACCTATTTCTAAATATACTTATTCAAATCATTCGGAAATAAATAGAAAATTTCCGTATGAAATACGAACTTTTTTCTAGGAACGTCAGTTGGACCATTATTTTTGCATTACAAACTAGATAGTACTCATAGTCTGGGATATCAATTTGGTTCACTTTGAACAACTCCTTGATCCGATAAAATTTCTATATTATTGAAAATAGAATAAGCCAATAATTTGATAATTCCGATTGAAATACGAACTTTTTTCTAGGAACGCTAGGCGGACCATTCTTTTTGCACTAGAAACTAGATAGTACTGATAGTCTGGGATATCAATTTGGTTCACTTTGAACAACTCCTTGATTCGATAAAATTTCTTTAATTTTAAAAAAAGAATAAGCGAATATGTCGGTATTTCCGATTGAAAGACGAACTTTTTTTCTGGACAAGCTATGCCAATTTTATTTTGTTTTACACTCTACACGCACAGGGTATACTCCATACCAAGTTTGGTTTAGTTTGGACAACTCTATAACTCAATCAAAATTTTGAAAATAGAATAAGCGAAGAAGTTGATTTTTCCGATTGAAATACGAACTTTTTTCTTGGAAAATTAGGCGGACCGTTCTTTTTGCATTACAATTTAAGTAGTACTACTGGTAGTCTGGTGGATCAATTTGGTTCACTTTGAACTACTCCTTGATCCGAAAAAATTTCTGTATTTTTGAAAAAAGAATAAGCGTTTTATCCGATATTTCCAATTGAAACAAGAACTTTTTTCTACGAACGTTAGGCGGACCATTATTTTTTCATTACAACCTAAATATTACTGGTAGACTGCGATATTAATTTGGTTCACTTTAAACAACTCCTTGAACCGATAAAATTTCTTTTCTTTTCGAAAATAGAATAAGCGAATATGGCGATATTTCCGATTGAAAGACTAACTTTTTTCTGGACAAGCTATGACAAATTTTTTTTTGTTTTACACTCTACGCACACAGGGGATATTGCTTACCAAATGCGGTTCGATTTGAAAAACTCCTTGATCCCTTGATCCGATGAAAAAAACCTGTTTTCAAATATACTTATTCAAAATTATTCGAATATAATATGAAATCTCCGTATGAAATACGAACTTTTTTCCTAGGCAAGCTATGGCAAAATTTCTTTTCGTTTTAGACTACTACTTTTATTTATACATGGAATACTCCATACCACGTTTGGTTAGATTTGGACAACTCCTTGACCCGATCAAAATTACTGTATTTCAAAATTAATTATTTGAATTAATCTCAAATTTCCGTAGGAAAAACTAACCTTTTCCTAGCAAGCTATAACAACAATTCCTTACGTCATACAATCCACCTATGTTGGGTTAGTGTTGTTAATTAGCACGTTATATTATAAGCAAGTTTTTATAGTATGAGCACGTTATAATCGAGAATGATGGCCCAATGTCATCGAGGAAATCTAGGGTTGCCCCTGGGCTATATACTTGATGACATCAGACCAGAAACAGTGTAGAGAGTTACATGATGATGGATTATAACTGACCTGAGCATTGCCGGAACATTATTTGGGAATTTTCAAACTTGAAAAAGATTTGGAGCAGGTAACAGGGAGCTCTTGAGACATTATCAAACTGAAATTAGCGTTTGTATTTACCTCTTCTACACCCACAAAAGACAACGAAACGACCCGCTGCAGCCTGTGCACAGCACAGTGTGTTCCTAAAGGGGATGTCGAGGTGCAAAGGGGGGGCGGAGCCGACCAAACGGCGTCGACAACGGGCCATATGCACCTGGGCTCAGAGCCCTCCTCAGGGACAGGAACTACTAGTATAATAGTATGAAAACGAGACATATAATACAAAAACGGAATAAACCGGAACAAGATAGCTACTACTGGAACTATAGTAACTATCTTTACCACTATAACCACTTTTCATACCGCTCTGAACAGGTCTGCACATCATGTTTCCTGGCTGGGAGGGTGAAAATCGGGGTACATGTACTGGTCAATATTTCAGTGAAATTACACAAAACACAATACGTAATATACACTGTGAGAAAGGTCATTTAATGACCTAATGGAATCTTAAACAAATCGCAAAATCGGATCACTCTACGACGAGAAATTTTAAAAACAAGGTACTGTACCAAATGACAAATCATCCCAGGTAACTCACATGCAGAGTGAAAATTCACCATCTAAATCCCAGAAAACACTATACGTTATATACACTGTGAGAAATGTCATTTAATGACCTAACAGAATCTTCAAACAAATCGCAAATCGATTCATTCTACGACGAGAATTTACAAAGACAAGGTACGGTACCAAATGAAAAATCATCCCAGGTACCTCACCTCCAGAGTCAAAATTCACCCTTTCACTCCAGAAAATGTAGGTAGTAAAACTTTATGGCTTTGCTCCCCACATTATGTGGATACTTAAACACTTTCATTTGTTGTCCAACTAAACTGTTTTGGTCAGCGAATATTCTCGAGACAAGCAATCAGCTAAAAATTCGGTTTTTTCTCAATTTTGGACCTTAATGAATTTTTGACCAGGCCCATTTGAGACACCACCTAAAACCTGGAGGCAAGAAGGGTTCAATGGGTATGCTCGTCAAATTTGGTACTGTAGTTTATGTACGAAAACCTAATTTTTTTCCTGGACAAGCTATAGCAAAAAATTTTTCTGTTCTATATTTTGATTAAACAGGGTATACTCCATACCAAGTTTGGTTTAATTTAGACAACTCTATAACTCATTCAAAAATACTATTTTTAAAAATCAAATATTTGAATTAAATGCAATTTTCCGGACGAAAACCTAACTTTTTTCCTAGACAAGCTTTTTCCTAATATATAGTTAAACAGGGTATACTCCATACCAAGTTTGTTTTAATTTGGACAACTCTATAACCCAATCAAAAATTCTATTTTTTAATATTAAATATTTGATTTAATCGCAAATATCCGTATGAAAAACATACGTTTTTCCAAGGAGAGCTATAGCAAAAATTCTTTTTGTTTTTCACTCTAGATATACATGGGATACTCCATACCGAGTTTGGTTCGATTTGAACAACTCCTTGACCCGATGAAAAAGACCTATTTTTAATTATACTTATTCAAATTATTCGGAAATAAAAGGAAATTTCCATATGAAATACGAACTTTTTTCTAGGAATTTTAGGCGGACCATTTGTTTTGCATTACAACCTAAATAGTACTGGTAGTCTGAGATATTAATTTGGTTCACTTTGAACAACTCCTTGATCCGATAAAATTTCTACATTATTGAAAAAAGAATAGGCGAAAGAGTCGTTATTTCCGATTGAAATACGAAGTTTTTTCTAGGAACGTTAGGCTGACCATTCTTTCTGCACTACAACCTAAATAGTACTGGAAGTCTGAGATATTAATTTGGTTCACTTTGAACAACTCCTTCATCCGATAAAATTCCTATATTATGAATGAGCGAAAATAGAATGAGCGAATATGTCGATATTTCCGATTGAAAGACGAACTTTTTTCTAGACAAGCTATGACAAATTTTTTTTGTTTTACACTCTACGCACACAGGGGATAATCCATTCCAAATTTGGTTCGATTTGAAAAACTCCTTGATCCGATGAAAAAGACCAATTTTTAAATATACTTATTCAAAATTATTCGAAAATAATAAGAAATTTTCATAAGAAATACGAAATTTCTTCCTAGGCAAGCTATAGCAAATATTCTTTTCGTTTTAGACTCTATATATACAGGGAAAACCAAGATTGGTTAGAATTGGACAACTCCTTGACCAGATCAAAAATACTATATTTCAAAATTAATTATTTGAATTAATCACAAATTTCCGTATGAAAAACTAACTTTCTTCCTAAGCAAGCTATAACAACAATTCTTTACGTCATACAATCCACCTTTACTGGGTTAGTGTTGTTAATTAGCACGTTATATTATAAGCACGTTATTATAGTATGAGCACGTTATAATTGAGAATGATGGCCCAATGTCATCGAGGAAATCTAGGGTTGCCCCTGGGCTATATACTTGATGACATCAGACCAGAAACAGTGTAGACAGTTACATGATGATGGATTATAACTGACCTGAGCATTGCCGGAGCATTATTTGGGAATTTTCAAACTTGAAAAAGATTTGGAGCAGGTAACAAGGAGCTCTTGAGACATTATCAAACAGAATTTAGCGTTTGTATTTACGGCTTCTACACCCACCAAGGACAACTAAACGATCCGCAGCAATCTGTGCACAGCACAGTGTTTTCCTAAAGGGGATGTCGAGGTGCAAAGGGGGGGGGGTAGCCCACCAAACGGCGTCGACAACGGGCCAAAAGCAACGGGGCTCAGTGCCCTCCTCAGGGACAGGAATTACTAGTATAATAGTATGAAAGCGAAACATATAATACAAAAGCGGAAGAAACCGGAACAAGATAGTTACTACTGGAACTATAGTAACTATCTTTACGATTATAACCACTTTTCAGACCGTTCTGAACAGTTCTGCACATCATGTTTCCTGGCTGGGAGGGTCAGAATTGGGGTACCTGTACTGGTCAATATTTCAGTGAAATTACACAAAACACAATACGTAATATACACTGTGAGAAAAGTCATTTAATGACCTAACAGAATCTTCAAACAAATCGCAAATCGGTTCACTCTACGACGAGAAATTTTAAAAACAAGGTACTGTACCAAATGACAAATCATCCCAGGTACCTCACCCGCAGAGTGAAAATTCACCATCTAAATCCCAGAAAACACTATACGTTATATACACTGTGAGAAAGGTCATTTAATGACCTAACAGAATCTTCAAACAAATCGCAAATCAATTCATTCTACGACGAGATATCTAAAAAACAAGTTACGGTACCAAATGACAAATCATCCCAGGTACCTCACCTCCAGTGTCAAAATTCACCCTTTCGCTCCAGAAAATGTAGGTAGTAAAACTTTATGGCTTTGCTCCCCAGATTATGTGGATACTGAAACACTTTCATACTTTCATTTGATGTCCAACTCAACTGTTTTGGTCAACGAATATTCTCGAAACAAGCAATGAGCTAAAAATTCGGCTTTTTCTCAATTTTGGACACGAAAACCAAAAAAACCAACTTATCTACCACACAAGGCTTAAAAAACAGAATTTTCTCATAATTGCAACACATGAGCTTTTTAACGAGGGAAACTTAAGACACTAATTAAAATGTGGAAGCAAGAACAGTTTGAAGGCAGCAAAACGTGACTATGTTCGACGATTTCTGTGAAGTGTTTCAAAAAAAATCATTAAACGATTGAAGGGTACCCCGAATTTTGGGATTTAAAGGAAAACAATTTCTCAACAAAACATAAGACATGGCAAAAAATGACAGCTCGAACGTGTTTCTCCTCGCAATTCAAGTTTTTTAAGCTCGAATTAAGCTAAAACATATACTGTGGTGTGGGACAAGCTCAAATCTCTCCTTAAAGGCTAAGATGGTTTGTGTGTTTAAAAAAGTGAAAACAGAAAGATGTTCATCAAATCAGAAAACCATGAATTATCAAAAACCATTGTTTCAAGCAGCTTCATTAAGCCAACTCGAGCCCAAATAACACAATTTGCAGATAATGATAACGCTCATCGTCATATTCCATCAAAACTATTTCAGGCCAATGGAGGCTGTAGGAAACGTTATTTTGGCTGAAATGGTGTGACCCACATTAAACAGCTTTTGAAGAAAATTGGAAAAATTCATCATTTGCTGAGTAATTTATACTAGAAGAGAGGTTTTGAGGTGCGCAAAAGTCTTCAAAGTAGCGCAGTGAAATGGAAAGAAAAATTGAATGTCTCAGCAATTTATTTTAAAAAATCAATTTATTTTATTTTGAAAAATCAATTTGTTTTAATAAACAAGACAAAAAAACAAGGGCAACAAGAACTTCAAGAAGTCACCAAAAAATATGCTGCATTTTTCTAAAACTGTTGCCTAAGACAACTTCAGAAGCCCAAACCAAACCTAATTAACACAATTTGCAAGCAAAGAGAACTCTCATATCAAGAAAACGAACATAACCACAACAAAATACTGAAAATAGTAATTTTTTGTTTAATTTTGCTTCTGAATAACTCTTTACGGAGATGATTTGATTAATCTATCAATGCTCCAGGCAAAAATGGTTCAGTTTCAACTAAAAGCAGTCAGAACAGCTTAAAATTGCTCAATAGTGTATTAGAAATTATCAATTTTGTGAGTCATACAACAATTAATGTCTGAATAGTGACTACCAAGTTCTCTAAGATGAAAACAAATTTTAAAAAAAATGCCGACCTTTTTTAAATTGTGTGTCTCTAGAAGCTACCACGAATTGTGTTACGCTACGATTAAGCGTATTCATAAGACAAGCATTTGTGCCCCCCCCCCCCTAAAATCAAAGCATTTTTTGTACGCGAAGCATAAAAATTTTTTTTCCAGAAAAAAGAGCAATCCCTCGAATCCTAATTTCGTTTTCAATCGAAATTGTAAAACATGTAGAATTGGACAAAAGAGAAAAACAGTACAACGGGGAGAAAAGCACGTTCAGATTGCAAAGATTAATTTTGTTTGTTAACTGTCGCTAAAAATTAGAGGTGCAAACCGATTTTTTCGGATCTCCAAAAGATTTCTGGTAAATATTACAGATTCTTTCAACAAATACTCCCGGGAATCAAAACGTAAGACATGGTAGTGCATATTTGTTCCTCCCAAACGATTTTGAGACCAGTGGAGGCTGCAGTAAACGTTGTATTGTCTGAAAAAGGTGGGCCAAATTAAACAGCTTTTGAAGAAAATTGGAAAAATTCAAAAATTGCAGCTCAATCTATATTATAAAAGTGATTTTTTCGGAAATCTCTATATAAAGCAATAAACTAGAAATTCTAAGTGGTTTAGGGGTTTATGAAAAATTAATAATTGAGTGATTTGGAAAGGAAAAAAAGAGCAGCAAATAATTTCAGCTCTGTTTAAACAGTATGCTTTGTAATTTATGTCCAAGTTTCTATCCAAGTCCGTTGATATCTTTCGCTATCTTTCCTATTAGATAAACAGAATGTTGAATTTGAACCTTTTTTTGTTAAATGGACTACATATTTAGTCAAAAGCTTGCCAGCAGTTGCCAAAAGTTTCCAAAGATTGCCGAAAATTGACACAAAACGAAAAAACGCTGAAAGCTGCGGATAATTTATGAGCGTAAAAATATATATTATATAACATATACAAATTTATAATAAACTTTTGTTCCTTTTACAAGCAAAATGAAAATGTTGAATTGCAAAACATAAATAAAACCAGCATATTTGTGTTCTAGAATTTTCTACGAGGCAAACAGTTCTCTGAATGAATCTCACAATTTTTTTCTTTTTTCTAAACCTGAATGCAAGAGAACTGAATCGTTGTTGCAAATCAAGTGCATTTTAGTACCAAAACGAACGAATGCAAAAGCTCTACAATTTTTTTTAAAATTTTTTTATTAACATTGACTGTGGGATTGTTTTTGGTACGAAGTTGCACTCCATATAAAAAAAAAATCGATTCTAGAAAATCTATGTAGATCCCTCTCTTAAAAGCTTCTGATAAGAATAGAAATGAATTAAGTTTTCAAAAAAAAACCCAAAAAAAACTTTCGTTTGTTAATATGCTAATCAATTAC